>NC_090247.1:42413816-42433816 GCF_037325665.1 Littorina saxatilis | reverse complement strand
CGTTGGAGAAAAAGCGCGATTGTCGTTGAATCTAGTAGTCGGGTAGCTGAGTTCAGAAAAGTGCAACATGCTAAACGTTGAGGGTTACAAGCATCCACCTGGTCTCAATGGAGAGTCTGGACGTGGAGTAGTGTAGTCTAGGTAGGTGGACATTCTGAATTTGGTTTGTTTGGCCGCCATGACACTTTTCAAAATGGCCGCCTGAAAATCTTAGGCGGGCCATATCTCACGTGTTATATGGACTAAAGTGACAAACTAAAGGGCTATATATTTGTATTTTGACATGAAGAATTCAAATATGCAAGAATAAACATGATCTAAGTAGTGCATTGTATGATTACTTCGAAAAATATGTCCATTCTGCGTGAAATTCTCGCGTTTTTCAGTCATTGTTGTGCCTAATCATGTACATGCTCAAAATAACAGCAAAATTACCAGCAGTACATGATTGCATTTTAAATTTAATAGAAGCAATATAACAAAGATGACAATGACATCCAGTCATCCCTGGAGGATATGTCGTCCTCCATTGAGGAAGTCAAAGTCTTGTTCGATGAGTTCGAATCTTCCTCTTCGGAGAATGCAACCTACCAGTACCGGAGGACCTACATGAAGCTAGTCTCCATTCTGTTGAGATTTACTCGCTCTCTCCGCGATGGCGACTGGGAACTGTTTCTATCATCTTTTGCTGAGATGCTCCCATGGTTCGGAGCGTTTGATCACTATCTTCTTCTTCTTCGTACGACGGTTGTGTCAGGCTCGGAATCCGGAGGATGCCATGAACATGGACGTTCTTTCCAGGTCGATCACTATCATTATACCCGTTGGGGGACAGTCTTTTTGGCGGACATGAATATGCTTCCGACGACAGCGCCTGAGATGCACCTGGGTTTCTTGGCCGGCGATTTCGTCACCAAAGAAACGAAACAACTTTTCAACCAGATCGCAGATGATCAAGCGATGGAACACGTCAACAAAACTGGAAAAGTCGCTGGAGGACTTGTTGGCATTACAAAAACAGACACAGCCAGGGACAGGTGGTCTCTGACACTCAGCGCAAGGTCTCAGCTGGCTAAGGACACTTAGGCCATGTTTGGCCTGTCTAGTGCTGCTGATGAAGATGACGAGCACGATTGTGCACACAAGGACTTCGGGAAAAAGAGGTTGAAACAGGATCAAGATGATCTACAGAAACTCATCAACTTGTTTCAGACATTCAACCCCTTTGCTCACCCATCACCAGACCTGATTTCACTCACAACTTCTGACGTTGCCAGTGATGTTGTTCGTCCCGATATAACCTTCGTGGTTGAAAACGACGTTAAACACCAAATAAAGAAAGAAAGAAAGAAAGTGATGTTGTGAAACATGACTTGCTAACAGCAGAGGAAACAGGAAAGGAAGTCATCTCAGAGTTTGTGCAGAAAAGATTTGTCCTGAAAGAGACTCTTTTCCATGACAGAATCAAAACCAAGAAACTCTGCACCTTGGAGAGCATGTACACACTTGAAGTCAACACTGGAAAGGAGAAAACTGTTGCCCTCAAAGCCGACAGGGACTTGTTCAGACGTGTGATAACAGCTATGGAAGCAGGACGGGATGTTGACATCAACAAGATGCTGGAACAAGAGCTTTGTGGAGTGCCTCTCTCGCTAGCAACTGCTGACTGCAGATTGCGACTGCCAAGAAACAAAGCTGATCTGGCCAAAATACTTCAGCAAAATTTGCCACAGAATGCTGCTCCAGCTCCAAGCACAACCTGCACCATAGTTGATGGGATGGCGATGATACAAGTCTTGGGGAATCGGATGGGAGCAAAGACTTTAGGAGAGTGGAGTGACAATGTTTCAGAACACGTTGACAAGTACTTCTCACACTCCTGCACCAGAGTTGACTTGGTCTTTGACAGGTACATCAAACAAACAATCAAATAGACGACTCGAGGCAAGAGAACGGACGGCAAGAAAGGGATAAGAAGGAATGTACTGTCACGCACTCAAGCTCTAGGCAAATGGGACAGATTCATACTATTGGAGGAGAACAAGGCCAGCTTGGCCAATTTCCTTTGCGAAGAGCTGGCAAAGAATTTCAGGAATGAGCCTGGAAAAGAGCTGGTGCTGAGCGGTGGCTTTTCTGATGCCGAAAAGGTCTGGTCGTCATCTGACAGAGATGTCACACATCTGTCATCTGCTGAGCATGAAGAGGCAGATACCAGAATGCTTCTTCATGCCAAAGAAGCAAGAGAACAAGGATATCCACAAGTAGTCATCGTCAGCCGTGACACTGATGTTCTTGTTCTACTTGTCGCTCACCAACCACAGCTCAGTATCTTTGTGTGGATGCAAACAGGAACACCCCGGAAGAAGCACTTTGTGCCTGTGCATCAAATTAACATCACTGACCAACAAAGAGAATCATTGCTGGCATTCCATGCAATCACAGGTTCTGACAGCACCAGCCAGTTTGCTGGCATTGGGAAGAAATCTGCATGGAATGTTTTCCTCGACAATCCCCATCTTCTCCAAAGACTTGGCATGGAAGACTTTCCTGATGAGGAAGTGCTCATGCATGGATGCAGAATCATTTGTCTGCAAACCTACAACCCGAACACCCAGCACACGTCCACACAGCTGCTGCGATGCGACGTTTTCCACAGCATGAAGAAAACGCTTGAGAACTTCCCCCCCACACAAGATGCTTTGAACCTACACATCAAGAGATCTCACTACCAGGCACTTGTGTGGAGGCGGGCTCTGGAAACTAAGCCACACCTACCGGCTGTTGTCAACAGTGGATGGAAGCTGGTCACGAAGGAGACTGGCGACGTGATTGAGCCCATCCTGCTGAGTCGTGCACCCACAACTGACACAACACAACGTTTTCTCGAGCTCATAGATTGTGGCTGCACATCTTGTGCTACAAGACGCTGCAGAGGTTGGTCCAGTGGACAGGGATGCACAAGAGCATGCCGATGCAAAGACTGCAGAAACCCACACACTTTGGCAGGGCTACGCAACTAAGCCTTGAAAATAATACCACTTTGTGCCTGAGAAACTATTGTTCTGTTTCCATGGAGGCATGTAGCCTGTCATACTCAGTCATCCAGAAGCGACAAATCGTTTCTTATAATGTTACATACCCATTATTGTGCCATCATTACATGTTCATTGCTAAAAAGGGAAGACCTAACGAGTGTAATGCATAAACGTTTGTGCATCATGTTGTACTATGGTATTTGACATTGTTCTTGTGTATTGAAGAGTCAGAGTTGTTGTGTACTGAAAGTGCATAATTAGCATGATAATTATGCTATATAGTATCATTGGTGTTTAAGAAGTATTACAATTTTCAGTTTATATCATCACCCAATGTTTGTATTTTCTTGTCATCATTGATTTCAATTTGTTGTTCTCCAAAGCAATATGGAGTAAACTATTTGGACGCTGATATGGCATTGTCTAAGATAGCAAATTCAGAAAGATAATACTTACTAAGTTCGTACATCGCACAGAGCTATTTTGTCAAATATTTAATTTTTGTAAGGAAATGTGAATGTTAGGGTTATTTTTTGTGCCACCATTGACTTTGTCATCATGCAAAACATGGGAATTGACTCCATGTTTTTGAGTTTATCCCAAATATAAGCTGAGATATGAAGAAAAATGTAGATTGTGGTGGCCATTTTGAAAAGTGTCATGGCGGCCATAATATTTAAATTCAGAATGTCCACCTACTTAGATCATGTTTATTCTTGCATATTTGAATTCTTCATGTCAAAATACATATATGTAGCCCTTTAGTTTGTCACTTTAGTCCATATAACACGTGAGATATGGCCCGCCTAAGATTTTCAGGCGGCCATTTTGAAAAGTGTCATGGCGGCCAAACAAACCAAATTCAGAATGTCCACCTACCTAGACTACACTACTCCACGTCCAGACTCTCCATTGAGACCAGGTGGATGCTTGTAACCCTCAACGTTTAGCGTCCCATTTTTTTGGCAAGCTACAGATTTCAGCTACCCGACTATAGTAAAGTGTCTCGC
Organism: Littorina saxatilis; assembly: GCF_037325665.1. Classification (NCBI taxonomy): domain Eukaryota; kingdom Metazoa; phylum Mollusca; class Gastropoda; order Littorinimorpha; family Littorinidae; genus Littorina; species Littorina saxatilis. The sequence goes on along the minus strand of NC_090247.1, from coordinate 42,429,771 downwards.
TGTTCTTGATTACATTTCAAGCTCTTACGATTCGGCATCCTGATTGTCACAACAAAAGCGCAGCGTTCGTAGAAATTCCACTGAAGTCACGCTGGCTTCCTGCTGGCGATGACGGCAATCAGGGGAGACTAACTGTAAAGGGGGAGGGAGGGGGGCGTGGAGGGGAAACAGTAAGTGTTGGTGACGAGACAAGCACTGCTATGTGTCCCTTTTATACTATACTGTGGACACATGGGGGTTGGTATACAAACATCTCTGCTTCTGCCCCACTATTATTCCACCGTCGTTATTTTCGCATCACTGCAACAACGGTCCTAATGGGATTCGTCATTAAATGGATAAGAATGTACCCTGTTGGTGTTTTTTCCCTCCCTCCCTTCAAGTGCCACCCAGAAATGTCTCCTCTTTCCCCCCTTCCTCGTCTTATTCGTTTCTCTCAATCTTTTTTCGTTTTGCCACCCGATAGTTGCGTAGCTGATTGATAAATCCCTCCGACCCCTACCGGTCCTCTCTCCACACAGTCAATCAATCAATCAATATGAAGCTTATATAGCGCGTATTCCGTGGGTACAGTTCTAAGCGCTTGTCGAAGAGTTGTCAACACAGGACTAACAAAGAAACTAACATCTACAGACGGACACAAACCCTATCACACACTAGCAAACCCTGATAAACATACAACACATCAATAGCTAGGTCCAAACATAATAATATCAAACACAAAGAAAACACAGGCAGACACACAGACACAGACACACACACACACACACACACACACACACACACACACACACACACACACACACACACACACACACACACAAACTCATATACACACAGACACACAAACAGGCGCGCGCACACACACCCACACACAGACGCAAACACACACACACACACACGCACACGCACACACACATACACACACACACACACACACACATGCACGCACGCACGCACGCACGCACGCACACACACTTTTGACATTCGATATGTGCGCACGCGATGGATAAGCCCCTCCACCTCTACTTCCCCCTTCAACACCCACACACACACATCAACACCGGGGACTGTGTTCCGCCTTATTTCAGCCGGGCTCGTTGTTACTCCATTTTCAGCCGGGCTCGGTGTCACGCAAACGAAAGTGTCTTCTTAAAAACACAAACTATGACTTTCACACTGATTTAAGCTAAAATTGATGAATGTCAGTAGAAAGGGGAATAATTGTTTTCTTTGTAGACAGCTAAAAACGTCTTTTGCTTACCTGGTTAATTGACAATAGCCGAATGGAAGGCGTGCAAGCGTGTTTGTTTTAGTGAAAAATGAAGGTTGAACGTAAATTTCTCTCAAACATGGATTTGTCGTCTGTCATATGAGCGTTGATGCGTTGAGCTGTCGTTATGCGCCATACATGGCCCAGCTCATCCGGCTTCAGCGTGTTTTTATATCGGAGTGGTCCTTCTCCTAGACTGGTGGCTTTACAGGGCTGTCGAGTCCAGTCTACCCGGCTATTTGGCCATAGCTGGCTGGTTTGTTTATCTGAGGTGACCTTCCCCAGGGCTAGAACTTAAGATGCGGCTCTTGATCGCATGATGCTCCCGTCATTGGAGACCTAGGGGTATTTCTTGAGTGTAACAGTGCCACCTGTTACCCCGCCCCTTCCTGTTGGAAGCACCGCCAGTTGGTCCGCGACTGCTTATTCGTCCTGGCAAGCCTGGCTTATTTCGCAGCTAACCTCCATATCTGAAGGCCATCTCACTATCCGCCACCTGTGAACGCGCCTGGTTGGGGGTGGTCGCCCCTACTGTCCCAGGAAACATGGATTTGAACAACAAATATTCCTCTTTTTTTACTATTTTGGGTAAAGCTATGGTCATTTGTATCAATTGCGTGCTTCAATGCGTCCTCATTATGTCATAAGAAGCAATCAAAACAAGCAAGTGGTGTACGTTTTGTTCCGCGCTGGGCCTCCTGCATTTTTGTTTGCGTTCCGCGCTGGGCTTGTTTTTGTTCTGGGTGTCCAGCGCGGAACAAAACTCGCCTGACATGGGTTTTGGTTTTACTTCTCGTGCATCAACGCCTTGAAGCAGGTTCGGGAAAATGCATCAGCATAACAGCAAGAAACTATAGAACAAACTTATGATACAGAAAAAAACATAACATGATACCGTTGCTTATCATTTCTTCAGTTTGGTCAGCTTTTTTGCCCCAAAAGCGACAACCCGCACGTTTTTCAAGCCGATGCGGGTCACATAATAAACCTTGTCAGATGAAAATAACACCAATAGAGAGACATATTACTTAGGTTAGTGCTAAAAACATCCGTTTCCGGAAATGAGTTTTTGTTTTAGAAGACATAGTACGTACTTTAGTGCAGACACTTACGTTTGCGTGACACCAAGCCCAGCTCAAAACGGAGTAACAACGAGCCCGGCTGAAATAAGGCGGAACACAGTCCCCGGTGTGACATCTTCCCACCCGAAAATTGAGTACCCGGTGAATAACTACCCCCTCACCCATCTCTCTCCACCCACATGTTGCCATCCCAGAATTGCCTACCCGATGGGTGATGACCCCCTGGTCGCAGAGATTAACCGATAACCACACCCTGTTCGTAAGAAGCAGGAAACGTACCTCCGATCGTTAGGGAATTCTGGCAGCCCCACGGGGAAAGCGACATCAGTGTCAACAATTGTTGGTCAGGGTGGCTACAGGACCCTAAACACAGTGCCTTTTGGTGACATTTCCGTTGTTACTTTCCTCCCCGTCAGTATATGTTATGGCCTCTGTGTGTGGGTATCTGTATGTGCCCCCCCCCCTCTCCCGGCTCAACCCCCTTCGTTTTTGCATCGGTGTTGATGTTGCATCAGTGTTGGTTTCTTCTTTGTTGTCAGACAACAAGCGATTTTGCTGATTGAATAATTCTGAAAGTATGTGTCTGTGTTGCATTGACGTCTTGAGTATATGGCGTGGTCTGCTGTCCACCCTTCTATGCGTCAGTGCTGGTTGCTGCTGTGCTTTTAGACAGTTAGTGCGATCGCTGATGGGGTTTTAAAGTATGGGTTCTGTTGCTTGTTGTTGTTAATTTAGCAGTAAAATAATGAACACTTTCGGTGTCGGTGATTAGTTCTGAGAGTATAGGTCTCTGTTGCTTCATGCATGCTGATTCTGCTGATCAGTTTTTGATGATGGGGAAAGGCTAGTGTCATAGAGGTTGGGGTGGATCCAGGTACTGTGACTTTTCGTAGTATTTCCGTTGTTATTTTCTTCCATTAGTACCTGTTGTGGCCAAATGCCCACACACTTTTACCCTCAAGTTATGAAAGCTTGTGCTTTTGCCTGTCGGTGCTTTGTGTGATCTGCACGCTTCGGTCTTTTTATACCTCGTCGATTATTCAATCAAAGAAGTTAGTGACGTGATGCTATACGTGGCTATGCCGGCATCAGTATCGTTTTCTGATCAATTTTCAAGATGGCATATTACAAGTTCTGAAGACTATACTTTGGGATTCCCCTTGCCACCGTTTTCTGCCTTTACGCTAACTTCTTCTATCCACCCTAGTATTCACGTATTTGTATATTGCGTAGGTTTTTTACTAGTCTCACAGGAAACGAACTTCCATTGAACGTATACTTACAGACAAACCGAAACATTCACAAGAACGTTGACAAGTGGAAGAACAAGATACACAACAGACAAAATAATGATGATAACATTAATGCTCACTGTGAGTTATCTGGAGACGTTGCCTCATCTTAAATGGCGGAAGCAAAATGAGCAAAAATTATCGAACATTTAAAGTATAGGTGTGTGTCCGCTCCCTGCTGACGTGCAGATGAAGTCCCACGGTTTACAGTGTTGGGTTTGGGTGTGGGGGATGGATGTGAGTGTGGGGATGTCACAGTTGCGTCATGTTGGTCAACAAACTCTGCTGGCAGTTGTATGCCTTGGGGGCACTGTCTGTTGGTCAGCTCACGCCCTACTTTTTGTGCAGGTGAGAAAATCAGAAAGATAATGACACGTTGCCGTTTTGGCCAAGGTTGCATCAGCACCATTTTGTGGGAAGCAAGTTTACATTTCCGCTATGTATTTGATAATAAAAAAGCCGGACACGAAGCCTTGAACAGATCTTTTTGTACGCTTTCTTTTGTTCACCCAAGTTAGTTCCTCAGTTCGGAAATCTATCCATCTTCTTCTTGCATACATGTTAGTTGTCTTCAATGCAAACAATGTGTTGAATCAAAATCAAAGTATGGGTCTTGGTTGCTTCCTGCTGACTTAACTGATGAAGTCCCACGGTACGGGAGATGGGTGTGATTATGGGGGGGGGGGGGGTGTCACTGTTGCGTAAAGATGAGGTGGTCAACACACTCTGCAGACAGTTTTACGCCTTGGGGGGGACTGTCTGTTGGTGCTATTGTCCGGTCAGCTCACGCCCCACTTTTTGTGGAGGTGAGAAAACCAGGAAGGTAAATGACACGCTGCCACTTGGGCCGCGTCTACATCAGCACAGTTTTGTGGGAAAACGTGCAATCTTCTGTCCGGCGGAAACCAATGATTGGCGTGCTATTGGGTCATCTTAGCAAAATTGACTTGTTAACTGCAGGAAACCCTAGGCTGGCATGCTTTCATGCTGTCCAACACAGTTCGACGAGAAATGATTAAAATGGAATGAATTAGTTAGAAACAGAGAACTGGCTCAGTCATTGGTTGAAATGAGGATATACAGTGAATGAGGTATCATGGAAAAAGAACTTACATCGTTTTGTATAATGTGTAACGCAGTTTGATAGAGAAAAACATAATTCAATGAGACAGTCTGAAAACAGATCTAGCTCAGTTGCGGGGCTGCAAAAAAAAGTGTAAACTGACCTAACTCTGGATTTATCAGTCCTAGACTCAAAGGAAGGAGGCTGTAAATACTCATTACATTTTAAGAGGGGAGTGGGGGAAGTAAAATGTGGACTGGTGTAGGGAGGGAAAAGAAAAGTCATAAATGACTTGAATGCTTGGTACAAAAAGTAACTTTACAATTGCATCCTCTTCGCAGCCAATAAAGTTGTCAATTACGACACCAAAACTATAACTACAACCAAAGGCAACACATTGTCCCAACAACCCCACCACATGGTCCATTCCTTAACGTGGTGTGGTGGTTTGCGTGTCTCGGTGACCCTAAGAGCTATGCCAGCGGGAGTGTAAACTCCTGGCAGGGCTTCCCAAGCTGGACAGGTCGAAAGGTAGAGGCCAGACTAATATGGACCAACCTTGTGCTCACAGGGCAGGTCCTTGGGCCATGAGCTAAGGGTGAGGTAACCCTGACAGAAACCTCGAGTGCTGAAGACGTATGTGTTGGGCCGCACGGCGCACTCCAACAAACCACAACACTACGCATCAACTGCCATTATGACACTTGGAGACAGAATTGACAGTAATGGTGCTCGCCCTGTGAGGATCCACCAGGCAGGTGCAGCGCCGGGCTCCGCGCCTCAAAGGAGTCCACCCTCAGCTACTGGAGGTCCCTTCATCTCGTCTTGTGGAGCCAGGGGACGAGAAAGGAAAGCGACTGGCCGGAAAAACAGCAGAGCCAAGGACAACCCCACTATTAACATCATGCATTGGAATGCAGAGGGGGTATCCAATAAGAAGGAAGAATTAGAGCACTTCCTCTATGAAAACAGCATCAACATCTGCTGCATTCAGGAAACACACCTGCAAGAAGGGAAGCCCTTTAAGATCAGAGGGTACCAGGTGTTCAGGAGTGACCGACAAGGGAGGAAGAAAGGAGGAGTGATGACTCTGGTCAGGAACAACATAAATGCCAGTGAAACCAACAGATACATGGAAGAAGCAGAGTACATAGAAGTCAAGATAACGACCAATGACAGCAAGATGAACATCGTCAACTACTACTGCCCCAACGACAAGATGCTGTCGCTTGACACAATCCAGGTCCCTGACAGCGGCTTCCTCATCGCTGGAGACTTTAACAGCCAGTCCCAGAGTTGGGGGTATAAAACACTAGACAGGCGAGGAGAAGACATTGAATCTTGGCAGGACGACAACCACCTGATCCTTGTCAACGACCCCACAGATCCGTCTACCTTCTACTCGCGCCGCTGGCACTCAACAACAACACCAGACCTGGCATTGTGCACGGATGACATCCACAAAACCATCTCAAGAAAAGTGGATGAACAGCTGGGTGGAAGCGACCATCGCCCAGTTCTCCTTACCATCAGTAGAGACTCAGCATCTGAGCATCCACAACACCCGAGATGGAACTACAAAAAGGCAAAGTGGGGACTGTTCAACATACGAACAAATGAGCTGACCAGAGCCATAGAAACAGAGGGGAGAAACATCAACAACGTGATAAAGGAGTTCAATGCTAGCATAATCCAGGCAGCCAAGGACAGCATCCCACGTGGAGTGAGGAAGGACTACATCCCATACTGGTCCGATGAGCTGCAGAAGACGCACGATGCACTCACAAGAATGAGAGAAGAGGCAGAGACGAACCCTAGCCAGGAGAACAACATCAAACTCCAAGAAAGCAAAGCAAAACATCTGAAGACAAAGCTAGAGTGCAAGAGAAGAGGCTGGAGAGAAAAGACGGCAGGGCTGAATATGGAAAAAGACACAACAAAGCTCTGGAAACTCACAAGAGCACTGAATGAAGAGGGCAACAAGGGACAGAAGATCACCCTGGAGGAGGAAGGAAGAACACTCACTGGAAAAGCCGCTGCCAATGCTTTCGCCCAAGCATATCGGGGAGAAAGCGACACCACCATACCCCTGCCTCTACAAAAGGAAGTCAGAACAGAAATTAGAGAAAGAACAGAAAGAAACGTGCAGGATGCCATGCAACAAGACATGACCATGGCCGAGCTGAAGAATGCCATCAAGAAGCTCAAAAAGAAGAAGTCTCCAGGTCCAGACAACATTACGAATGAGATGTTGCAACACATAGGCAACTCGGCCCTCCAGAAACTACTGGGCATCTTCAACCTCAGCTGGAGACAGGGACAGGTACCTCAGTGCTGGAAGGAAGCCAGGATGATCCCAGTTTTAAAGAAAGGGAAAAACAAGACCAAAACCCTGAGCTACCGACCCATCAGCCTGACAAGCTGCGTATGCAAAACCATGGAGCGCATTGTCAACCAGCGCCTGCAGCTGTACCTGGAATCAGAAAGCATCATCGTCCCAGAACAAGCCGGCTTCCGACAGCACAGAAGTACGGAGGACCAGACAACACACCTTAGCCAGGTCATAGAGGATGCTTACCAGGCCCAGAAGGTCACCCTGGCCACCTTCATTGATCTGCAGAAGGCCTTCGACAAGGTCTGGAAAGATGGACTCCTTGTGAAGCTCCTACGTTCCGGCGTCAAAGGCAACATGTACCAGTGGACCAAGTCGTACCTGCACAACCGAAAGGCCAGAGTGCTGGTGGACGGTCACTGTGGCCGAAAGGTGCTACTACGCCAAGGAGTTCCACAGGGAGGAGTACTCTCCCCCACGCTATTCATACTCTTCATTAACGACCTGGTACCAGAGTTGCCCAAAGGAGTCCAAGCGGCACTGTATGCTGATGACCTTGTTCTCTGGTGCTCGGAAGAGTATGCAACCACAGCAACCTACAGGATGCAACTTGCCCTAGGAAAGGTTGCAGCGTGGGCGGAAGACTGGTGTGTGACCATCAACAGGGAGAAGACCACTGCCACTCTCTTCACACTTTCTGCCAAAGCGACACCTGGCAAACTGACCTTGGGGGACACACCCCTGAAATTTGAAGACCAGCAAACATACCTGGGGGTCACCTATGACAAGCGCATGACCTGGAAACAACACATCATGAATGCAGAGGGAAAGGCCAGGAGAAAACTAAACATCATGCGGAAGCTGGCAGGATCACACTGGGGTGCAAACGAGAAGATCCTGAAAACAGTCTACCAGGGGACTGTACGACCGCACCTCGAGTACGGATCAAGCTCTTGGGCAACAGCAGCCAAGACACACCAGCAGGCCCTAGACAAAGTACAGAACCAAGCGCTGAGAATCATCACGGGCGCAATGAAATCAACACCCATACAGAAGATGGAACAGGTGACTGGCATTCCTCCACTGAGCAAAAGGCGAGACTGCAAAACAATGGTACAAGCCACCAAGTACCAGTGCACTCATGACCATCCAATGAGTGACAGACTCAAGAAGATGTCCTTAGGCAGGCTGAAAAGATCGAGCTTCGCTCTGGAGGCAAGGGCTTTGCAGAAGAAACATCAGACAGAGATGCCAGAGCTAGTGGAGCCACCATCTTTCTCCCTTGACGCCCCTCCCCGGGAAGACAGACAAGGAAACCTGGACATACAGACCAGTGTCCCCTACCTCACAACAAAGGACGAGCAGAGCAATGCGACGAAAAAAGCCCTGACTCTTGCCATGCTTGAAGAAAGGTACCCCCAAGAAGCATGGATACGGGTGTATACTGATGGGTCAGCCACAGAGGCCGTCAAAAATGGAGGAGCAGGGGTGTATGTCCAGTACCCCAGTGGAGAGAGGCAAGCAGAGGCTATACCAACAGGCCTCCACTGTACAAACTACAGAGCTGAGGTACAAGCACTGATCCATGCAGCATACACCATCAACGACAGAGTCAACCATGACAACCAGGTGGTCTTCCTGACTGACGCTCTGTCAGTACTACAAGCAATGACCAGTAGCAAACTGCCTCAGCTGGAACACGCTCTACACAACATCAAGAGCCTGAGGACAGTACTGCAATGGATCCCCTCCCACTGTGGTGTACAAGGAAACGAAGAGGCGGACAGGATGGCAAAGCTGGGTGCAGAAGATGAGCAAGAGAACAACCCTGTGAGCCTGACAGAGATGAAGACCATCATTAAGTCTCTGCACAGGACGCCCCAGCCACAGGACAGCTACCACCTGCTATCCAGACCACAGCAGGTGGTCATCTTCCGCCTGAGAACGGGACACAACAGACTTAACCAGCATCTCCACGGGAAGCTGCATGTTGTGCCCTCCCCCATGTGTTCTTGTGGAGAAGCAGAGCAGGACACGGCCCACATCCTACGAGACTGCAGGAACCACCAGGTGCTGAGAGAGGAAATCTGGCCATTGCCGGAGTCCCTGCACAACAAGCTGTACGGGCCAGTGGCTGCGCTGCAGAGGACCACTAATTATATCTCAAGATCTGGACTCCAAGTGTGATCGGCGATCGAAAAGAAGAAGAAGAAGAAGTCCCAACAACCAACTTATACAATCTTTACCATCTTCACACACCATCCATCTGTCTGCCACGCACTCTATACAACCAACAACACAGTCTTTACACAAAAACAGCCAACGACACACGATTCTCCCCCTCAATTCACAAACCCTAACATCTTAAGCATCTTCAAGAGAAAAGAATCTTCCTCCAATCCCAAGCCCTAAAATCGTCAGCATCTTCACGACTCATCAGTCTTCCTGGACAGTAATCTAGAGCTTACAACAAAAGATTCCCACCCTACTGAGATCTTAATCCTCACCATCTTTCGCAGCTGCTTGCGAACACGCCAACGCTTCACGCGGGATTGAGCCAATCACCATACGAGGGTGTCACCACAAGTTGTAACAATCGCATCAACTTCGTTGGAGGGCAATCTTTGACACTCGAGACGGCCTAAATGGAGCCATTAAGAAAATCGAAAGATGGAGGGTCGTCACTAGACCAAAGTCCCTGGGTTATTGTTCGATGGGCGAAAAAGAGGGTTGTTACGTTTGCCATTGCAAATCCCCGATACTCAGGATAACTTTCCAAGTGTTTGTTGTCTTCAATGTAGCGTTCAGTTTGAAGTTTTCTCAATGACCCATTGATTGAATGACCACTCGTAATCCCGAGTATCGGAAATTTGCAATGGCAAACGTTAACAACTATACTGACCGTGTGTGAGAAAGATTGTTTTGCATTGATTAGAACTGAGCAGAGACTGTTTGCGAAAATTGTACTCGTGCAGATGCTAAATTTTACAACTAATGGGTAAACAGTGTAGTTTAGAATGTATTATGCTGGAAATCAAAAGTTTAGCAGGGAAAGAAAACACCACCATTACCACGATAATCATGATCGAAAATCAGTCTTCTAATTCTTATGAAATATTTTGGAAAATGAAACAAATACTGAGGAGCAACAAATATTTATGTTGGTGTTGATATAGCGTGTTGACAAAGCATACCATGCATACCGCCACATCTAATTTTGGTTAGTAGACACCATACGCTGAAATGAAATACTTAACAACAGGACTATGCTACAGAGGGAGAAACGATGGGTCATATCTGTCCAGATGAAACTGATTTACACGGACATCAATTTACAACGATGACCTGTTAAGAAGTCAAAAGGTGAAGAATTAGAGAGATTAAGTGTACAGTTTTAGTGGTAGTAGCAGTGGTTAAATCTATGTATCATTACGCATTCCGCTTACCATAACGGACAACGGCGTCTTGTAGAGAGATAGCTCCAGGCGGACATGGTGAACTTGGTCAACCTTGCTTGTTAGTAGCTGACATCCCACCTGGTTGCTTCAAATAGATGTCCGTGAACATCTCCAGAGGGGATGTCACCTTGCTCCACTAATATTTTGGCCGCCATATTGAAAACAAAATGGCGGACATTGAAACAGGACTTTTCACACATTTTCGCTTATCGTTGGTGTTTGTTGGTACATTTAGTGTCTGTTCCTATGTTTATTAATGTGATAAAGGCGTTGACAAATGTTTTATTTTTGTTGGACAAATGGAAAAGGCGATATTTGACATTTTTAAGTTATTTTGCATATTCCGTATGTCTTTAATCCTTTCAATCTTAACAGTTGGTTTCAAGACTCTTGACATTGTAAAATTCAGCAACATGTAACCATCTATGAGCCGTGAGAAAGCTTCTTGAATCGACTCAGACTCAGCAATTGTTGCCAGGATTTGCGGAAAACAAGCAAAATAGCAATCTGCTGAGAACGGTAACGTAGGATTCCCTGCGCAACGTTACTGACATCATTGTAGAAAGGCTACAGAATAATGACCATATATCCCAAAAGCATTTGAAATCAGAAAATAAAGCGTTATTTATCTTAAAGATCAGCTCATCTGCCTCTAGACGGGCATTAAAGCTGGGTTTGTGGTAAGACGCCGGCCACCAAAGCGGTAGGTCGTGGGTTCGAATCCCGGCCGCGCATGGTGCGTTAGGGTGGAGATTTTTCCGATCTCCCAGGTCAACTTATGTGCAGACCTGCTGGTACCTTAACCCCCTTCGTGTGGAAAGATCTTGTATTCATGTCAGAGCTATGTGGCTTATCCAGCATGCTTCCTCCGAAAGCGGCGTATGGCTGCCTAAATGGCGGGGTAAAAACTGTCATACACGTGAAAATCCACTCGTGCAAAAACACGAGTGTACGTGGGAGTTTCAGCCCACGAACGCAGAAGAAGAAGAAGCTCGTCTGGCATAAAGTGTGCTATTCGTCCTTCAGTAGCAACACAGTAAAACAACATCATCGTTTTACTGCAGCATTCTTGATTTCAATTTTACTGCAGAAAAAAACGTTGCTCTCGCGAAAAATGACATTATGCAGAAAATGCTGCAGAAACAAACAGTTTTTCTCCAGTATTTCTGTTTTTCTGCAGAATAACTGAATAAAGTCATAATCCGCTAAGGATACACCTGTGGTGCAACAATCTGTTCGCGCACACTTGGTGCATCAGTCCTTGATCGCCATCTTTGCCGGGCAGACAGACCCCTGCCAATGATGACGACATATTTCACACTAGGACGTGACCACATGGCCAGCGACGCAGCTGCTTAGGGAGCGAGATAGAGGGGGAGTGGGGGGGGTGGCGTGATTGGTGGAGGAGATGAGGTGAAGTTTAGTGTTTTGGGAGTAAGGCGGGGGATGGGTGAGTGGGAGAGCAGGGACGGAAGGGGGTTACAGCAGAGAGGGTGACGTGTCGTAAATTCCGCATGGGTAAATTAGTTGACGAGTTTTTACCACGCACTGTTGATGCTGCTGAAAAGATGCAAATATGGTGTTGGGAGGGCCGAAAGAAACTGGGGGAAGTTTAGATTTTGAGATTCAAGCTGACTCAGTCTTTTATCAAGCCTGTGTTGTTAAAATAGCCTTTGGCTTGTTTAGCTTTAGTTAGGAGGTGGAGGAACGAAACCAACATCTCGCTCGACTAACTCTCCAATTATTGATTTCGAATGAAACCGTTCCGTTCTTGAGCGTTATAATTTGCAACATGGTATTTATGAGTAACTGCACACGTCAGAGTTAACACAACTGTTTTAGCGCCTCGTTCGACGTCTTTCAAACTTGCCTTCGCAGAGACATTCGTGAACAAATACTCGTGTCATATATATATATATATATATATATATATATATATATATATATATATATATACTAGATGATTACCCGCTTCGCCGGGTACCGGCTTCGCCGGGAAGAAGTAGAGCTGAATACCCGGCTTCGCCGGAAGAAGTAGAGGAATACCCGGCTTCGCCGGGATGAAAGCGTTGTGGACAGTGACCTTCTAAAAATAGTAACGGGAATATGGATTGACGCCACACGAAGGAAGGGAGATAAACGCAAAACACTGGAGAAGATAAGGAAGAGTTACTGGGAATGGATCTGGGAAGATGAACAGAAAAACCAAAATGCGCTGAGAGCACGTGTTGAAAATTCTCATCGACCAGGTTGTGTCCGGGGTCTACCTGAATATGCCCACCAAATTTGAAGCAGATCCATCGAGAACTTTGGCCGTGCATCGCGAACACACACACACACACAGACAGACACAAGCCGTATACATATATAGATGAAAGATTTGCTGAGTTCAGCGAATGTGGATCGGCACAAAATATAAATGCGTTTTAGGTTAGGATCGAAAGTTTGATGTAGTCTGTTACAATTATTTTCTTGCCGCATAATATGCACGACGCAGATTCCTGCTTTGCGCGCTTCATTGGTTTCATGAAACATTTATAACATTTTAATGAACATGCTTTTTGAGCGAGACAACTGCCGATTTGCACAGTATCGATCCTGCTGTAACGTTTCACGAGATCGTTGTTGATTGATGTCACAAGACTATCAAATAGTTTTGCAAACGTACTGTTTGAACATAGAAACTCTCCTCTTCCAACTCCTTGAGTAGCATTGTTCTGTATCCAAGAGTTGTTTTTCCTTAGTTTGTTTTGGGTAGCTTCCCTTCCCCCTTTTTGGTTTGGCAGCCGCCATTTGTACTGGTCAGCCAGCACCAGGTCCGGCTTGATTCTGAAACATCTTTAGTTTAATGTACGCTCACATGTTGTAAGTACAGTCATTTTATTTCTAAAAGTTTCTTTGAGGTATTTGTACGATACTTTGTTTGTGTGAGGTGGAGTGGAATGCGTGTCGTTGATTTTACTTTTGGGGTTCATCCACAGGCGGAAGGTATCGTCCACTGGACTACTACTATCACAGAAAGACTACAAGGTACGTCACTCACCTTCGAGTCTTCTGTGTGCTTGGAGTCGCTTCCCGGGGAAAAATATTGTTCAAGACGGTTTGCCTCTTCCTACAGTCTGTGTAAGGTCAAATAAATACAGTTGAATGATTGTTTGAACTGTATGTACCTTTAATTTTCAGCTTCCGTCCCTTGCAGGTTGTTTTTAACCATCATTTGGACGAATCTTCGTTTGCGAGCCGCTAACTTCCACTCGGCGTCAAACTCATGCATCCGCACCGAATATGCATACCAGCGCTCATTGGTTAATAACAGGATATTCAAAGATTATTTTCCCGTGGTTGCTGCACAATATTTACATATGTTTTAGACCAATGAGCGCTGGTATGCATATTCGGTGCGGATGCATGAGTTTGACGCCGAGTGGAAGTTAGCGGCTCGCGAACGAAGATTCGTCCAAATGATGGTTAAAAACAACCTGCAAGGGACGTAAGCTGAAAATTAAAGGTACATACAGTTCAAACAATCATTCAACTGTATTTATTTGACCTTACACAGACTGTAGGAAGAGGCAAACCGTCTTGAACACTATTTTTCCCCAGGAAGCGACTCCAAGAACACAGAAGACTCGAAGGTGAGTGACGTACCTTGTAGTCTTTCTGTGATAGAAGTAGTCCAGTGGACGATACCTTCCGCCTGTGGTTCATCGCCACAACGTGCTCTTGCTTTTGTTCAATTTCATTTTACGTGCTCCGATATTTGGATGCTTAGTGGGGCGGTAACAGTGCAGTTTGTTTTATTGGTGTGTGTGGTTCCGTGGTACGGACTCATTTGCCAAATAGTGTTTTGGTCTTATGTTATTATTGTTGTTGTTTTTCAGTTTTTCACCGCAATGACGCATGACGGGAGAAGCAATACTCAAGTCAATTAAAATGGTGACACTATCTGCGCACAGTTTGTTGTTGAGTTTCTGAACGAACGTGGAGGCAGAACAAGCATTTTCCCAGACCTACTCATTATACCCCCTACAGATACATATGGCTTATATTGCTCATTTTTTGACATATACCTAATGGAAAACACAAGCTTCAGAGCATGCTAGAATCGCAGTAATTCAGAACCCTGGCTGAGGGGATTTTTGTTTGTTTGCGGATTGAAAGAGGTGTCACAGAATTATTTCAGCTGACAACAACAAAAAGTTCACTTTAAACAGAAAACCGTTATTACAGAGAGAGAGCGAGAGACAAGACAAGACAAGACAAGACAAAATCTTTATTATCGAGGGTAATAGATAAGCAAGAATATTGCTTTTTTACATCCAGCCCTCGCCCTAATATAGGGTCAACAAGAACAGAAAACAATATAATCAAATAACTATCACATCAAACTTATAATACATTATATATATATACAGATATAAATTAAAAAATAAATAAAATAAAAAAAACAAATTGTCATGCTGCATTTTAAGTACAATTTCCAATAATAAATATGTCAATTTTTAACATATCTTAATTTAGATCTGCATATTATTATAATTTAGTTTAACATGCACATACATTTTAAATGAATTGTTGAACCATTCAGCACATGTTTAGTTGCATTATGTGCGACATATAATTTTTTTTGAAGCTGTCTGTGTTTGTTTTATGCTTAAGAAAAATAGGAAGTGAGTTCCATAGGACCGCACCTGAATATAGAAGGCTTGATTTGAAAAGGTCAATACGTGGAGTCGGTGTGATGATTTTTAGTCTGTTATAGTTCAAAATAAAATTATCACGTAATGTCTCCGGTGCATATCCTGACATCACTTTATGCATTATAACACCTTTATTATACATTAACCTTTTTTGAAATGGTAATACTTGCAAATTTGTATAATCAGATTCTGAACGAGTGTGATTTTTTAGCATAATAAGCTTAACTGCTCTTCTGTTGAGAGAGAGAGAGAGAGAGAGAGAGAGAGAGAGAGAGAGAGAGAGAGAGAGAGAGAGAGAGAGAGAGAGAGAGAGAGAGAGAGAGGGCGGGCGGGATGAAGGGAGGGGGAGAGAGAGAGGGAAAGAGAGAGGGAGAGAGAGAGTGAGTGAGAGAGAGGGAGAGCGAGAGATAAAGCGAGACACGGAGAGAGAGAGGGATAGAGAGAGAGAGAGAGATAGGGAGTGAGTGAGAGAGAGAGAGAGAGAGAGAGAGAGAGAGAGAGAGAGAGAGAGAGAGAGAGAGAGAGAGAAAGCGAGACACGGAGAGAGAGAGAAATAGAGAGAGAGAGAGAGAGAGAGAGAGATGAAGGGTGGGAGAAAGAGTCTAAGAGAGAAAGAGAGAGGGAGGGAGAGAGTGATATACTGAGAGTAAAAATCTTTCAATGAAGAATATAATATTCGTTGAAACTGTAATTCCTGTGTGTTGCTTTAGAATAAACAAATATTTAAACAAAATAAATAACTGAAACCTAACACA
>NC_090247.1:42326316-42408816 GCF_037325665.1 Littorina saxatilis | reverse complement strand
GACAAAACAGTATGATACACTGCTTTTGGCTTGCAAAAACAAACCTTCGTCATATGATTGGCAATATATAGAGCAGGAGTGTTGGCTGAAGCGTTAGTCTAGGAGGAAAAGCTTGTCCACGACTTCTTGTTTTTATGACACCCGAGGAAGGAATGCATTTCCAAAATTATTTTAGAGCTAAGGCCACACACAAAAAATAGTCTGTTTACGGTAACATAGGCGAAAAAAAATAGGGTCGGTAGGTCGGGATTTAAAAAAAAAATTCTCCAAAAAACCATAGTTTTTAAGTTGTTTTGCCAAAAAACAAAGACTTTTTTTCCCCCCCAAATGCCCAAAAAAAGTCTAGGGTCGCGCGAAAAAATAGGGTCGGTCAGGATACCGTAAACAGACTATTTTTTGTGTGTGTGCCTAACAACGAATGTGCTAGACAGTATGGAGAGATACGTTAGGGCATTATTAAGTTTTCTACACACCTTGTCAAGGATATGCCTCGAACAAAAGCGTTCACAAAAAGTAACGCTGTGGATTTGCTGGCACCGTACGATATTCAGCCCTTGGGCAAAGCTTTCCGCCGTAACATTTGCACTTAGGCTACTCTTGTGCTTCCTGAAAGCCGATTTCCCCCAAAAGACTTACAAGCAAGGCTTCCTCAAGCGCAGCATTGACAGACTGTTAATTCGACTGCATTCTTGCGGTCAGTGTGACTATTCGTCATCAAAGAAGGAATGCATAACTTATGGTTGCTGTGTAAGGTGTAATTTCGGATTGTACTTATGGTTTTAGACCTATAGACAGCATTTCATCAAGTAAGAATCTACAGCTTGATTTGCTTTTATTCTTCTTCTTCTTCTTCATCGAATTAAATGGTTCTAATCGATTTTTTTTTTAACAGTACAACCTCGAACTTAAACCCCCCCCCCCCCAACATAATCCTAATACGAAGATTACACGAGAAAATCCCGACTATTAGCCAAACCGGCCAAGAACGACAAGTTATATATATAGTACAATGTTCCCTAATCGATTACTTGTCTCACTGCAAAACCTCTTAGAAAACAAAATCCTATTACGAAGTCACAGAGAGAAAAAAACCTAACAACACGCACACGAAGCATTGATTGTCTTTTCCAATGATTGTCTTTTCCAAGGATTGTCTATTCCAAGGTATCCCAGTGCATCGCTCGACGGTTGACTGCGGACAATGACATGGCTGTGAAGACAGCGTGTGACAGCGGAAAAGGGACATATGTCGCACAAGACACTTTCGAATGACGTAAAAAAGAATTAAAAAAAACGTCGGAAGGTAACCATTTACTGATTTTAATATTTGGAGCTCTCAAAACTCTCAAAAACTGAACACTTTACTTTGCTTACAACTGTGAATCCCTGTGCGCCGTTTCTGTAAATCCCGTAACATCTGAGTTGAATTCCCAGAAACCTAGGCACTAGGCCCCTGTGCATTCACATGCTTGACTTTTCTCAAGTAATAAAGACCGAGTGAATCTTTTTGTTGCATGTTAGTAACTTGAGCATCCTTTGTTCATGACATTGAAAAGTTACTTGAACACAAATATGCTATATGCCTCTTTTTCGTGCGCTATGGTTGTGTGAGTAATTGGTAAACCGTTGCACTCATTAATGGAATTGCTAATGGAACCATGAAACCGCCAGCATTGAATTCGTGGCATTCAGCTCGTGACACAGGAGTGGTATCGGTGACGCGGAAAGGTGGAGTCGGCCCTTTCAGTGGTTTTTAGCGAGTGTGACGATTTGTGGAAAACATAAAGACAGGGAAGGTATGTGTGTGTGTGTGTGTGTGTGTGTGTGTGTGTGTGTGTGTGTGTGTGTGTGTGTGTGTGTGTGCGCGCGAAAGAGAAAGAGAGAGAGAGAGAGAGAGAAAGAGGGAGAGAGACAGAGACAGAGACAGAGTACTCAGAACTCAGAACTTTATTACATAAGGATAACAGTTTTAGGCTTAGCCTAATCTTCCAACCTGTCAGAGAGAGAGAGAGAGAGAGAGAGAGAGAGAGAGAGAGAGAGAGAGAGAGAGAGAGAGAGAGAGAGAGAGAGAGAGAGAGAGAGAGAGAGAGAGAGAGAAGAGACAAGATTGCTAACTGACTATCATTAACAACGAAACCCAAACTACTTGATCTCAAAATATCTGCAGTGATTGGAACATGGCGGAAAAATCCTCCAATACTGAATCCAGCCTGCATATATAGCGTGCTGCCTACTCGTTTCGCAGGAGCGATCGTCAAAATCGGTAAAAGCACGGACATCAGTAACGACATCTCCAATCTCCTGATTAAGCACGGAACTGACTTTTCTGCTAAAAGCAGTCCCATCTTCTCCTCGGTGAACTCGAAGAGAAAGGAAAGAAAGTACGGACATTCATGATTTTGCTTTGGTTTGCATTTGTTGCGGTCAGGCTTGGTGGTAGTAGAACGCTTGCATTTTAGCCGAGCTTATGAATTCATTGACATTCTTGTTGTAAATTGTCAGGATTTGGTGCTGACTGGATGGATTTTACGAACGGGTTAGGGTGAAGGGTTGCGAGGGGGCGAGGGGGGGGGGGGGGTTGAAGAGGAGAAGAGAGAGAGAGAGAGACAAAGAGAGAGAGAGATAGATAGAGAGAGAGAGAAGACAAGGCAAGACAAGTCAAGACAAGACAAGACAAATTCTTTATTAACGATGGTAATGGCACAAGCAAACATGTGCTTTCTTACTTCCAACCCTTGAGAAAGAGAGAGGGAGAGAGAGAGAGAGAGAGAGAGAGAGAGAGAGAGAGAGAGAGAGAGAGAGAGAGAGAGAGAGAGAGAGAGAGAGAGAGAGAGAGAGAGAATGACAATGACAATGACAATTCTTTATTTTACGAGGGTAACAGAATAAGCATTGGTATACTTTTTTGACTCACATGCGAAGCAAAAGTGAGTCTATGTACTCACCCGAGTCGTCCGTCCGTCCGTCCCGGCGTCCGTCCGTCCGAGTCCGTCCGAAAAACGTTAACGTTGGATATTTCTTGGACACTATTAAGTCTATCAACACCTGATGTGGCCTGATGGTGTATGATTACAAGATCTCAAAAAACATGTGCGGCAACTTGACCTCACTTCAAGTTCAAGGTCACAGGGGCCGTAATTGTTGTCTTAAAAACGACCATTTTTCACATTTTCGCATTTTTTTTCTGAAGTTATCGAGAATGGCAACCTTAGCTATGTATGCTAAACAGGGCAATGTAAGCCCTATCTTTGGACACCAGTTTGGTTGACCTTGCTTCAAGGTCAAGGTCGCAAGGGTCCTTTAAAGTTGGATTGTATACATATTTTGAAGTGACCTTGACCCTGAACTATGGAAGATAACTGTTTCAAACTTAAAAATTATGTGGGGCACATGTTATGCTTTTATCATGAGACACATTTGGTCACATATGATCAAGGTCAAGGTCACTTTGACCCTTATGAAATGTGACCAAAATAAGGTAGTGAACCACTAAAAGTGACCATATCTCATGGTAGAAAGAGCCAATAAGCACCATTGTACTTCCTATGTCTTGAATTAACAGCTTTGTGTTGCATGACCTTGGATGACCTTGACCTTGGGTCAAGGTCACATGTATTTTGGTAGGAAAAATGTGTAAAGCAGTTCTTAGTGTATGATGTCATTGCTAGGTTTAGTTATTTGACCTTGACCCTGAAGGTCAAGGTCATGTAAAGGTCAAGGTCAAGCATGTGAGTCGTATGGGCTTTTCCCTTCTTGTTGCATCTGGCCCTCGCCCTAAAGAGGGACTAAATCTACCATAATAACTACCACTACATACTTACATAATTAGTGAAACAGTATAAGTTTATGTACATAAGCGCATTATATGAAACATTGTAGTTTATAAATGTTCATGACAAGGTGCAAAGCAAATATTTGCAAGTCAATTAGTCAGAATACTATGCAATAGTACATCAACTCTGCAAGACAATGGATATTATGCAGAACATCATAATTTCGTGAACAAAACAATAAATCAAAAGTGAGTGACTGTGTCCCAAAGGTCTTTCTGTCTGTATTTCTATATGCCTTATTGCATACATGTGTCTGTGTCTTGATTTGGGTGCTCGTGCATTGGTCTATCATGGTCGTCCAAGTGTCATTCGACTGTATATAGAAGAATGTTAGCAGCCAGAAACAACAGAACACAGTGTCATTCAGGAGGTTTAAATTCTTCATTCGTTCTCCTTTCTTTCTTTTTTGTAACGGTATTTCAAATGGTGGGAGACAGGCATAATACATTTTAGACTTGGACTACAGTTCTTTCCTTTTCTCGCTCAGAAACAATACGTTCTAAGACTTCAACCCCGGAAGACTTTATATCCCGACTGAACAACGGTACAACTGACCTACATTGCGTTGTTTGCAAGTAAACGTACCGTTATGCCCTTATCCAGTAAAACCAGGCAAAAGTCAAACACTCGGCATCCATATCTTGGTGAGAGCTAAGACAGCAGCCAGACACAGGTGAAGAGTTTGCTCCCTTTATCACGGTAATTTAAGATTTATCGCCCTTATCCTATTTGCATAACGGCACAAGTTTTCAAGGGTAGACGTCTATGGCAGACTCACCAACCTCCATTAAGAAGTCTGCTGCAAGGATTTGTTGAAGAAATCACAGATTTGGATTCAACTTTCTATTGATATTTATCTTGAATTTAGATACCAGTCACAAGTTTTATTGTTGTTGCAAAGATGGGCCAAAGTCCCGTTTCGTTCGTAACTGTTATCAGTTACCTGTTAATTTCTCAGTTTCACGTTTTGCAAAGGGTTTGCCTTATTATGCACCGACAAAAATATAATAGAACCAATGTGAAAGCGAACTTTAAATATCCCCTACCGTTCCCAAAGAAAATAGTGTGCTCTATTGCGTAACATGCCCTCCCTCAGATATAAAGTCGATTCGTCGGGGAAAAAATCTCCTTTTTACATTTATTTTAGTCAAGTTTTGACTAAATGTTTTAACATAGAGGGGAATCGAGACGAGGGTCGTGGTGTATGTGTGTGTGTGTGTGTGTGTGTGTGTCTGTGGGTGTGTGTGTGTGTGTGTGTGTGTGTGTGTGTGTGTGTGTGTGTGTGATATTCCCGGATTTTGTTTTGATTTTTTCGATAAATGTCTTTGATGACGTCATATCCGGCTTTTTGTAAAAGTTGAGGCGGCACTGTCACACCCTCATTTTTCAATCAAATTGATTGACATTTTGGCAAAGCAATCTTCGACAAAGGCCGGACTTTGGTATTGCATTTTAGCTTGGTGGCTTTAAAAATAATTGATGAATTTGGTCATTAAAAATCGGAAACTTGTCATTTTTATTTTTATTTTTATTTTTTTTAAACGATCCAAAAACAATTTCATCTTATTCTTCGTCATTTTCTGATTCAAAAAACATATACATATGTTATATTTGGATTACAAACAAGCTCTGAAAATTAAAAATATGAAAATTATGATTAAAATTAATTGTCCGAAATCGATTTAGAAACAATTTCATCTTATTTCTTGTCGGTCCCTGATTCCACAAATATATAGATATGATATGTTTGGATTAAAAACAAACTCAGTACGCTAGAAAGAATAGAGATACAGAAAAGCGTGTTATCCTGCTCAGCGCGACCATTACCGCACTATTCTGGCTTGTCGATTTCACTGCCTTTGCCACGAACGGTGGACTGACAAAACTACGAGTATGCGGTCTTGGTGAAAACATGCAGTGCGTTCAGTTTCATCAGAGACAAACATTCTATCTATGTCTCTGGTTTCATTCTGTGAGTTCGACAGCTTGACTAAATGTTGTTATTTCGCCTTACGCGACTTGTTTTGATTTTTTGAATTGATGTTACTGTTACGCTTTTGAAGGTACTTCTTCCAAGAATTAAAATGAAAGTTTGTGATCAGCAAGCTCTGCAGAGATGGGGCGAATGAAATGATTGAAGCGCGTAAGTCCTTTTTTTGGCTCACGTAAGTGTAGCCTATGCGATGGTAAACTCTGTCTGTCTGTGCGTGCGTGCGTGCGTGCGTGCGTGCGTATGTATGTATGTGTGTATGTCTGTGGTAGAAACTTTAACATTTTTGGCTAAACACCGAAATACTCATTTCACGTGGTTAATTTTCAAGCACCATCTTCAAATTATTGAAGCAATGATCAACATTGTGTCGGCATGTGTGTAGTTAAAGCGTGTATCCAAAGAAAACGGGTGGTGGGGGGTTTTGAAGGGGTACAAGCAGTTGACTGGTTTGTGTCGTGTTTGGCATGCAGACGGCAGGTCAGGTGTCAAGATCAGGTCAGGGGTCGCGCGAAGGATTGTGGTCCAGTTCTCACCTCGCCGATTCGCCGGGGAAGACGATTTCATGTTGTTCGGTTTCTAAGCTCCAGAAAAGTAAATAAAGAAGATACCAAAGGGAGATTTCCTACAATTTGATCTGCACAGCGTGTTTCCAATGTCCACGCGAGGAAGAGCTGTCGAAAGCGCGGCAGTCAGTGTCGATCTTGCAGCCGTATCCCGGTAAGTTCAGAGACAGATCTAGTGTCTCCCACTCTCATAACGTGTCACCTACTGTTAATCCGTTTTGTTTTAATTTCTTTTTATTTCAGCAGACACGGATGTCAAACATTGTAGTTTCTTTGGCAGTCACCTCTAGTGAAATGAGTTGATCTAAAGTGCCTGTAATGTTTGGATGTCTTTGCTCGTGGTTCGATTTATGTGAATTTCAAGACTTGCAGTAGAGTCTCAAGTTAAGTTTACTCTGCCCGAAAAAAACTGTCCACCATTTACTTGAACATGCAGATATAAGGAAACAGAATGAATCTGTTCTCAAAGTCAAAATGATCACGATTTTTTCCTCAGATTCAAAACATGCACTGTCATGGTTTTGTCTGTACAATTTAGTAAGTCTTAAGTACTTTGCAACAACTTCCTTGAACGTGAAAGACAGTTTTTGAATGCTAGATCTGTATCGCGTTTCATTCCAGACTCGATCCTCTCTTTGATTGTAGATCTACTGTTTGCTGTTTACGCACTATCATATGATTCGCTATGTAACGTTTGGTAAGCTTACCTTGCAACAGCTTTCTTGTCTTTGTTGGCATTTCTGGCTGTGTTGACCGTCAGAATTATTTTAAGAACCAGGCTGCTGCAGTCGACATGTTTCGCATATTGTAGGGTCACCATGCTGCATAGGTAAAGTGGCTTGTATTTATAACCTGACTATTCTGTGTGTGTTACGGAGTGAGTGAGTTTGTGTTATGTTACTGTTTGTTGATTTCTTACGGGAGCCTTGAAGGCTTCGCCTCTTGTTATACAGTAGTTTTTCAGTATGCTCAAAACTCAATTAAGAAGCAAGTTAAGGCAGCGAACATGAATTCGATTATCTATCTCAACTATTGTTTGTTTTTTGATAAAGGGCATGATTTTTGGCGTGGTTTTAATTGCTTTAAAATACCATCTCCTTGACATCATATGTAATTATTTTTATCTTTTGTGTCACCTTTGTCCGTTATGAAAATCACTTGCAGGTAGAAATGGTTCTGTTTGATTAATATCACAATGAGCACACTGATTGATCCTTTCTTTCTCGCATGTGGGTTATCCACCAACAAAACCCCTGTCACCACTCCTACTTTACCCACCTCCCCTCCCCCAACCCCGCATTCACACGCCCTACCTTGCTTCCCACCCTTTCTGTTCTCTTGTAAATAAAACTACGCGCACATCAATCAGAGTTGCTGAGATCTCCTCGCCAAGTCGCTGACCGAATCATAGTGACTATACGTGTACTTCAGACATTCTGACTGCGTGCATTTTGTGAAATAAGTCATGTCTTTAGTGCTGGACATCCCATGCAGTGTGTCATCAAAGTGTCACGTCGCATGAGACTGTAAATGTTTCCGAACTCTCCCCAAAACTGCGTGAATCTTCTCCCAACACGCCCTGTCTAAGCTCCCCGTGACTGATCCCCATCTGGTAGACAAGGAACTTAGTCGATAAATATCGACAGGGGGCCGACTAATGGTTTAAATGTGAAATGTGTGTATAATAATGGGTGTGGGTCTGAAATGAAGTTAGATAGTAGTTAACATTTGTTTTGAACAATTATTGGTATTTACTGATGACGTATTTCACAACAAGATGGCGCTGCCCATGGTCAACCTCGAAACTATCCGAATAGAATGGGGGCCTCCTGGCCCCCATAATAACCCCCACTCAACCCCTCCCCCACCCCCTCCCCCCTAACCACCCCCACCCCCATTCAGTCCCTTCAGTCGCCCTTTCCTCCCCTCTCTGCGATCCCCTTCCATATGCCTCATTTTTATACTTTCTCTCCTTTTCTTCACCTTTTTGTTTTTCTCCCTCTTTCTTATTCGAGCGATGTCCCTTGCACATAATTTATGTCATCTCCTGAAGGACGTCATGCTGTCCCAGCCTGGACACCAACTTGGGCACCTTGTAAATCTGCCTCGACGCGGTGCCAGCCACCCTTGTGACGTCATCGGTGGTTCATGACGTCATCTTCTTCTTCTTCTTCTTCTTCTTTGTTCATGGGCTTAGACTCCCACGTTCACTCATGTTTTTAGCACGAGTGGATTTTTACGTGTATGACCGTTTTTACCCCGCCATTCAGGCAGCATACGCCGATTTCGGGGGAGGCATGCTGGGTATTTTCGTGTTTCGATAACACACCTCCACTCTTAACCCACCAGGCGGCAGCGACCGGGATTCGAACTCACGACCTCCCGATTAGGAGGCCGACGTCTTACCACCACGCTCGTCCATGAACGTCATCAATTGCATATGACGCCATAGCGTGTATGCGAGGGTGTACGGTAAGGAAGATTATCGTTGCGGGTGATCGTTGCTTGGTTGGCTTCTTTGAGTAACTGACTTCAGGGGTTTCAATTAAATTGTTTGGAAAATGGATTCAGTTCTATCTCACACATTGCATAAAAGAACTTTGGCTTAGACTTTCGGATAATTCATTTGATTCGGCTTTTTTTTTTGTATATTGGCTCGAGCGGCACAGCTAATACAGTCAACCCCATTTAGTGCCACTACTGACAACTTCCATTTAATACATGCCGGTAAATTTCCATTCTGTGAGAGAGAGAGAGAGACAGACAGACAGACAGACAGACAGACAGACAGACAGACAGACAGACAGACAGACAGACAGACAGAGAGGCAGAGAGAGATAGAGAGGCGGATGAAGAAGAAGAAAACTCAGCAAAAGAATGTGAAGCTTCAACAAGACACCTCTTTGTCATTGTCGGAAAAATATTTGCCCAGAAGAGATCAAATCCACGACTCAGGGTTGAACTTTCTGAAACCCGTGACATGCAACAACATTTGCTAACTCATTTCATCAACAATATCAAATAAAACAGTGTTTCGCTTTCCCTAAAATATTGACATGTCACAAAACTGCCTGCTTCATGTTAGTAAAAGCAAAGCAAAGCAATACAAGTCAATGAACAACAAGGCAAAGAAAAACGCAAGGCAAGGGCAAATTTTACACCTCAGTATCAAACCCGGCAAGTCTACCACCTGGGATGACCGGATCCCCTCCCCGGTCCATCTGCCGGACTGATCCAACCCATCTGGATTTGCGCACCACCACAAAGCCGTATCGAATTAGAACTACCAGCAGGCTGACTACTATGCGTCAAGCAAAAGCGAAAAAGGATTGACAAGGTTGCGTCTATTTCAAAGCGATGAGGTTTCGGTTACTGCTGTTGCCATTTGAGCATCTGCTCGAAGTGTAACCGAGACTGAATGGATGTTGCAAATACGAAACTCTGGTGATTGTTTGTCGCACAGCTTTTTCATGAAATCAGGAAATGAAAATCCTGCAGGGGGGTGTTTTTATTGTTCGTTCGCTCGGTCGCTTTCCGTAACTCTTCACGGATGAAAGAAGCTCCCCCACTCACCCCTTCCCACCCGTCTAATCTGACAATTACGATTAAATGGGCCGGAAAGGATCCAATGGAAATGTTTTGTTGTTCTGTATAATTATGTTGTGAGAATTGTTCAGCGTTGTGGCAGTACACAGTCCAGAGGAAACTAGGATAGCTGTTTGTCGCGTTATTGCCTAACTTTATGGAAGTTTGCTTTGAAGTAATGATGAAAGTTGTCACATACGATTTGTTGTTGGTTTGTGTTTCTGTGAAAGTTGTTTGGTGTTTTTTGTTGTACATTGAAGAGTACAGAGAGAGTTGCTTCTGTTATTGCCTGTATACCTTTTGCATAAGAGTCAACAAATGAACACATAGAACAATCAGTGCTTCTGTTTCACTGTTGATGAAAACCGCGCTATAGGGATTTCTAGAAATGTTACGTAGTGCGTTTTGATTTTTTAGGCACGGTCTGTTCATATAAAGTATGGAAAAGATTAAACACACACACACACACGCACGCACATACGCACGCACGCATGCACGCACATACACACGCACGAAAGCACACACGCACGCACGCACGCATGCACACACACATACACACACACACATACACACAGATGAACTCACACCCACACACCCACACACACACACAAACACACACACACACACACACACACATACTCACATACTCACAGGTAAACTCACACACACACACACACAAACATGCGGTATATACACACACGTACCACCTTCCCTTTTTTTGGAAGAAGAAAGTTTCAATCCTGCAGAATCGAAATTTAAAAATCAAAAACATAATAGAAGGGCTAACATTTTAAGTGAAAAGAAAATCCGAGTGAAGTCTCAGCTTCTATTCGTCAATGAATTTCACATGTAAATACCTCCGTCTCGAGATTCAACACTATTAATCACTATCGATTTCTCTAGTACCCTTTTTTTCTCAGGCATTGGTATTCAAGTCTAGATGGACAACAAACACTCGGCGGAACAAAATATACCCACTTTCATAGAAAACGGCGTGAATAATATTTACTCAGGGTTTAGCGGGGAAGGGTTTTTCAAGCAGGAAAATGTTGACGCTTTGTCTCGGAGCTTTCTTCGGGTATGTAGGTAATTTGGTAAAGGTAGAATGGAGCAGGACGGTTTTACGTATACCTATATGTACGTATACTAACGTCAACGTCTTGATCCGTAAAGTAAGTTTGCTTTGTGAAAAATCAGAGCCCGGAATTGTTTCTTGCTCTTGACCTCGACCTTGGCTTTGTGAAAACATGTGAAGTGTGTAATGCTTTGGGACGCGCTTATAGATGTATGATGGACATGTTGCGCGTACGCTTGTAAGTTGGAACTTGTTATGATGACATATTTTTGGAATCTGTTTTTGTAATAAAGCCTCCGATGTTTGTATTAAGTGATGGTTTACTATTAGAGGAGTAGCTGTATTTTTGACACGATAACTTTAGACACGGAACAAGAGACTGCCGGTGAGAAGGACTAGAACAACGACTGTAATCAAGCTTGCACATTGTACAATGTGTCAATGTACAATGAGCTTGTGTCAATGAGCAGAAAGATGTAAGCCTTCAGACCCGAATAAGTACTTTGGACATCTCTTCAAAAGGCGTTTTGGAAGGAGATTTTGTTTGGTGTTGGATTTTGCACGATAAATTGTGTGTGAGAGAGAAAAACAGGGTAATAATTTCTTTCATTCAGGATTTGTTGATAGCAAGTGAAGGTCTGTAATATATTATACTGAAGTTAGTTAACTTGAAGATTACTTTGGGTTAGTTTTTCGTAGTCAGTCTGTGAGGTTTTTAGTATCTTTTATTTTTTATTTTTTTAGTAAGTATAACTGTAGCGTGTGTTTAGGGATGCTGTTTTCTTATCCCTTTTTTTTCATGATTTTTTATTTTTTATTTTTTATTTTTTTTCATCAGCAGCGACTGCTTGTATATATTTTTTGTGCGCTTCCTAATTCTTGACGAGAGAGATTTCCTTCTTCAGCTTTTTCCAATTAGTGGCAACGGGCTTTCTGTCTCCGCACACATTATATCCAAAGTAATTAGTTGTACTCTAAGAGCGTGCCAATGTGTATGTTGGTCTCTCTCTCAGTTGATACGACAGAGTCTGTCCCGCTGTAGTTAGAATAGTGTATTGTGTACGTGATTGTGTTTCCATTCATTTATAGTTTTTTTGTTTTTTTAAAATGTGTATTGTTGCTGTTATCCCAGCAAAGCTGGAGGTATCCCCATTTAGGAACCTACGCTAACAAGATGGCGCGAGCTTCCATTCAAATTAGCTTAGGCAACGAAGGTTCGATGACGTCATCCAATAGTCACATCACAGAAGGAAATGTACACAGGCTGAACGCAGCCCATTTTGGGTCGACTTATTAGACAGAGAGGCTTGAAGAGAATGATAATAACAAAGTCATTAACAGACTGCAGACCTCAATTGTCGTAAAAACGCACAATTTATTGTTTTCTGATGGTTATAACCGGAACTTGCTTTGGGTCATGGGGCAGACAACTCCCGTAAACCCTTCAAGGCTTACTTCCCTTCTCTGTTGCCGTTAGTTTCATGGCTGACGAACTTCGGAACAGCTGTTACTTTTCGTTTATGTAATATTTAGGGTTTGCTTTACGTGCAAAATAATGAAGTATGAAGAGCAGATGACAGAAGAGCACCTGATATCTTACGTGTATATGTCTTACAATTTGGTTTTCTGAACGTGCTTCGATAGCTGCATGTGAACGTAAGTAACAGCTGTTCGTCAGCCATGAAACTAACCCAAGGCCGCTTTGGACGGGTAGAAATTCCGTAGTTTCCAAGTTTATGGATAAAGCTCGCGTAAGAAGATTACGTCACGGTCGAAAGTCTTTGACGTCAATTAATGCATCATGACGTCATGTCTCCCTGTAGTCTTTCTCTCTCGTGCGGTGTGTGTGTTCATTTTGTGCACATTAGTCTGGGGACTCGTGGCAGGATACTGCATATCATTGAACAAAGCACCAAAATTGGCATACATATACCTTTTTACATTCTCTATCGAATAAGAGGATGACACAACTGATCGGAAAAGGTCATGACCTTCAAACCTATACTCTTCATAAAAAGAAACGCATCAATTCTAAAAGTCTATATACTGCGAGTTTCTGTCAGAATCAGGTTTGCAAAATAAGAAAAAGAAAGCCCTTTAGTATTCCTAATGGCATGAGAGGATGACAATTTGATTAAATCATCACGATTATACTCGTCATAAAAAATAAAGCATCATTTCCTAAAATCGCACACAAAATTAGCAAGTGCAAAACAGAGCAAGAACACATCCTTTTAGTATCCCCTGCGACAATTAAACACACAAAAGCACGCAGTCTCAAGTTCACAGTGAAAGAAATACATCTTTCACCAAATTGTAAACTTGGTTTCGGGGCGCGTGTTGTTCGTTTTACTCGCGAAAAGAGAAACGATGCCTACGCGACATATTCTCAAACTTTCGCAAAACAGCAATGTTTGATGGATCCATATCTGCTTATCAGAGTAAACAATGTATCCATTGGAAAGGTAACAAGGTCACTAAATCGCTTGACACGCATTTTGAGTGATCATGAGCTTGATATCACTTACCTCACTTTCCCGCAAACAACAATACAGAACTTCCGTCTATCTCGATGTTTATGAGGCCTGGATGTCACTTCTGTAGCATGAGCCGCCACAGGAGCACATGACTTCCTTCTGCCTTGTTCTGAGGTATAAAAGAAGGCCAGTATATATATGGCCAGCGGCTATGTCAACCATGCCAATGACAGACATTCGGCTCTCCTGCCAGGAATCCAAACTGCTACTAGCCAAGCTAAAAAGAGAGGAAAGAGAGCAGACTCTGTCACAAACATGTGAAGAGAGAGGATGGATACACCTCCCCTACAATAGGAAAGGGCACCACCTCCCACTCCCCCCGAGACCCATGAGCCTGTTGCGTCGCTTGCGCACGGTCAGCAGCCGCATCTACTGGGACAAGGCAGTCTGTCAGTGTGGCAAGACTGGACACCTTACACACGTGTTTGAAGGTTGTGACACTCTCAAGGAAGAGATGGCTAGTCTCATCCGCTACAGAAGGGAGAATGCCCTCAGTCCGGGAGACTTTCTCCGCCCACACCCATCACTCGGAGAGATACCGATGATGGTCTTGGTCACCAATCTGTTCACCTCAACTGTTGCGAGCTGGTTCTAGTGTGCTTGCAGCAGATCCAGCACAGCACAGATCCACTTCTGGAATCTTAAGCTAAATGTGTCTCAAGACACACATTTTGTAGTCCTGGCATCCTGAAAGGCAGAGGCCCCAACCTACAGGTTTGCTTCCATACCAAAAACGCCTCCTGAGACACGGGAACGTGGGAGCAGAGGCAACAGCTCCGCTTAAACCTCAGAAACCAAATGTGCCTCCATACACACAGATCCCTTAGACGGCGGAGGCTGTGGCCTCTAAGGTTCTCTTGTACCAAACCGCCTCCTGACTCTGCATCAGATTGCTTGCGTTGGCATCTGTTTACATAGACCCACATTAAGTCACCACCGAGTGGTAGACACAGACGACATTTGGTAGCACTGACTGCCAGCTCCACGGTAATGCGTACCCCTAGCGCGGCTCTGGTTGGGTGGGAATGTTCTGAGCAAAACACTATGTGTTACTCCAAACCCCCCGCCCTCCATGGAACTTCTTGACCCCAACATATTGGGTGGGGAGTTTGCCCAGTCGGTAGAGGCGCTGGCTTTAAAACCGGTTGTTACTATCAGCGTGGGTTCAACCCCCAAGTTCGGCGCGAGATGTGTGTCCCAGAGTCAACTTTGTGCAGACTCTCCTCGGTGTCCGAACACCCCCCGTGTGCACGCATGCGCACGATAAAGATCCTGGGGTCACAGCGAAAGCCTCAGGCCTTGGAAACACGAATACATGCATGCAAAAATATGAAGCCCGGGTGTCCGTTCGGCCAACAGCCAATAAAGTAACCATTTCAGCACTGACCCAAGACGACCCAACCCGGTCCCTAGCTCATTTCAGGTCTCCTCTAGCAGCCGGCAGCCAGCGGTCTACACCCCCCCTGCATTTTTATTTTTTATTTTCATTCAAAGCCGGATTTTTTCCTTGTGACATGCCCCTAATGGCTTTGCCGTGAGGGCGTAAAACTTACATTTTCTCTTTCTGGACAGTGGTGTTTCCCTCGACGTTGAGTGAAATTACCTTGAAGATGTGGGTCGTTTACTTCTCTTGTCTCCTTTCCTTGTGTTGAACATCAGAACTTCGGAAACTGACGACACTGACTTCTGCTTGTTGCTGATCTCCGTCAAAGTCGAACCAGACACGTTTCCATGCATTATCATACCTGTGAGTGCACGCAGACTTTCGGGAACAACGTCTGCTGAGGCCTTAACAGTACCGTCAAAACAATAGTCTTTGGAAAGGATATCTTTACGGACAATCTGTGCGGCACGTGCAAGATGAAATGCGTCATCATCTAATGTTCTTGCAAAATTCAGCAAACTGCTGACGTCTGTATCGAAAATAAGGACAGTGTCTTTCCCTTGCCTTTGAGCTTGCAGATTTGGCTCCATATGAAGAAGTCTTTCTTTGAGTCTTGTTGTATGAACCTTTTTGTTATATGAACAGTGCAGCTCACGAAACTGGCTGTCATACACTTTGCACAGTTCAGACATTTTGAACAGTGACATGGACTTGCTTTCTCTCTCTTCTTCAATGAAAGAAAGGAGTTGACTTAACACTGTTAACTCATTTTGTTCGTGTGCGTCATTAATTCCCCGTTCTGCTAAGGCTTTTTTTAGATTTATTGTACAAAGTCAACTTGCAAGATGAATGATATTTGGCGTCCAAGGCATGCATATCCCCCTCTGATAATTTTCCCAAGAGTGATCGGTCCTGCACAATCTCTGCATATTCACGAATTGTTTGGTCGATGGTAAATGTACATGCGTTCACAAGTTTTTCAGAAGTACCATCTTTTTCGCATCGCGGTCACACACAGGTCCTATCGTCCTCCTTGTTTTGACGGGGCTGTGCAGTTCTTTCTGGTTATTATCTTCTTCTTTCAAGTATCTCTTCTCAGCACGAGCAACTTTCTGGTTATCAAATTTGTTCCTGCAGGTTCTGTGCCATACAGCTTTTTTCTCTTCAAAGGTTGTCTTCATATCATTACATTTTTCAAGGAGATCCTTGTTCAAAACAAACACAGACGAATCCCCAAGGGCTTCAAGTTTCAAAATATTGTCGACGACACGACCGTACCCAGTCTGCACGCCAGCTTTGGCAAATGTTGATTGTGTCGGATTTACTCATTTTTCTTCTGTTTCTGTTTGGCATATCGCACATAAAGACCAGTCGACCAGGGCACGGGCCTCCAACATTGATGGGTGTGAATTACCTTCATAAACCGCTTCTTCTGAAGACTCCTCTTGTGTTGGCAGTAGTCTGGGATCCAAGCTTTTTTCCTGGACAGATTCCGGGAGATTGTGAGGGTCCAGGGAAGTCTCTGCATCCAGGATGAGATAACCTAATGAAAACAAACAAGGGCAATAAATCAACTGCAAAACAATTTTGTTTGTGACTTCATCAAACACACACACACATACGCACACACTAACACACACACCTACACAAACACAGACACGCACGCACACACACACACACACACACACACACACACACCTAATACACAAGCGAGCAGGCATATCCCCCCCCCCCCCCTCACCCTTTCGCCTCATACCTTCGCGAACCGTGTCTTCAGAAGACGTTCCTTGTTTTGGCAGTGGTCTTGAATCCATGCTTTCTCTTGACTAATGCAAGGGTCAGGAAACGTCTCTGTATCCAGAGTGATTAAACCGAATCAAATACAGACAAACAAGGAAATAAATCACATGAAAGGCAATGCTGTATGCGACTTAACTACCCCCCCCACACACACACACACACATAAAAACGCACACATCCACACATACATTCTCTCTCTCTCTCTCTCTCTCTCTCTCTCTCTCTCTCTCTCTCTCTCTCTCTCTCTCTCTCTCTCTACACACACCCACACAGGCACGCACACGGCACACACACATACGCACACACTAACACACACACACCCACACAAACACAGACACGCACGCACACACACACACACACACACACACGTACCAACACGCATGGCTAGAATATTAGGTGACATTAGATCTGTGACATGATCGTCTACGGCTCTGTGCAGCGAATGAGAGAACCCAGTAGTGACCGCACGCAAAACGCACGTGGATTGAATGAAGCATGCACTTCAAATGTCTGTGTTTTCTTATGATACATATATAATGTTAATAGACTGTCGTACCGATTTCTGTACATGCAATAACATCATCAAGATTCAAGAGTTAATTACCAATTACCTACATATCGAAGATGTACAAAATTCAATTTGATTTCTGACTGTCAGGGCCACATAAAACCGAAAGCAAGGTAAACACGAACAGATCTAAACAGCAAGGCGTTTCCAAGATTTTGTGTCAACAAATAGTGTTGAAACAGTGTTGCGGACAATAGCCGCTGCTTTCACAGGAACTCTTATTTTCCCAGGACGATCGTAGACTGGAACCATCTACAGGACGATCAAGTTCTGGCAGGATCTATGGAGATCTTTAAATCTGATCTCCACCCAGTTTAGGACTTATTTATATGCGCACCTCCCTTCCGTCGATCAAATGACAGAAGTGGTTTTTCAACGTATTGACACAGATACAGATCTGACATTCATTGCAATCACTTTCGCGCCCCCCTCACCCCCTCCCGTCTACCCCCCCCCCCCCCCCCCCCCCATTAAAAACATGTATACATGTAACTGAAAGCATCTTACCGTTTACTCGAAGGTCGTGGGTGCAAAATATATAGCAGGCGCCTTCATTCTGCAAACTCAAACGCCATGCTGTTGTTCTTCAAGCAGACGACAAGTATTCCGCGCAAAGCGATACGTCTAAAATCTGATTGGCTAATATTCCCAAGGTCGCGGATAACTCGTGTTGGAGTTATCTCCCGCACTGCGTTGTTTACCTTCGAAACGATTTTTATTTATTTAATTTTTTCACCCTTTCATACTTGCTGGATGACTTGTGTCATCCTCTTAATCGATTCTTTGTACTTTTATGTGCAATTGCTGAGAAAACTACAATTTGTTCAATGATTTGCAGTATTGTGGTGTATTCTTGCCACGAGTCCCCAGACTACATGTGTTAGTGTTGCTGTGTGTGTGTGTGTGTGTGTTTGTGTGTGTGTTTGTGTGTGTGTGTGTGTGTGTGTGTGTGTGCGTTTGAGAGAGAGAGAGAAAGAGAGAGAGAGAGAGAGAGAGAGAATTTGGTTATTTATGTGTGTGTGCGTGCATGCATTCGTGCGTGTGTTTGTGTGTGTGTGTGTGTTTCTGTGTCTGTGTAAGAGAGAGAGAGAGAGAGAGAGAGAGAGAGAGAGAGAGAGAGAGAGAGAGAGAGAGAGAGAGAGAGAGAGAGAGAGAGAGAGAGAGAGAGAGAGAGAGAGAGAGAGAGAGAGAGAGCAGTAAATGGCATCCTGGCAACCGACTGGCCGAGAAATCGTGTGTCGCTGTGAACGTGTCAACACGCAGTTAACCTCACTGTTTAGATAAGCCCCATTGTAATGGCTGACTATCTTATGAGGCTAAAACCCGTTTGATGAATTTCAAACTTCCATAAGTGACGCAATGGTCAAATAGTGTTCTCTGTGTTTCTCAGTGAGTAACAGTCAAGACTGTTACCCGCGAAGTTTTGGTGTGATGTAGGGGAAAGGCTCATAATATGGACCGGCTCCTAATAAGGACCACCTCCTGTTCTGACAAACTTACGGCGCTAGAGCGCTCAAAACAATTTCATTCGCTGTATTCACCCTCTCTTGATAACTTGCACATGTCAAAACAGTTGCAGAAACACAAACCTCAAAACTGTCAGGCTTTTTCTTTTTTTTCTCACTTTTGGCAGCGTTCACTCTAAATTTGCCGCCTAAAACGGACTCGTTTCTGTCCACAGCCAAAGCTTTTATCACACAAAAAATGCTATATATGACAGCTAAGACGGTATTTGTTACATTTTAGCAGGGTTGACCCCAAGTTTCTCCTGCAAATAAAAGATAATAGCAAAATCTCAAAGTATGTGCGAGTCCCCTAATATGGACCACCTTCAACAAATCGAAGAAAATAAAAGCTAAAGGCTATTTTCATTAATTCATTAAGAAGCTTGCTGGAAATAACCACCTTTAACTAGCCCTCGAGATTTAAAAAAAAAATAACAAAAAGTCTTCTTTTTGTGGAAGTTGATAATTTCACTTATTTTCACTATGTTTTTGATAAGCTTCTTTAGTTTCCTGGTGTGCTTCAAATAATGCTCTCATCAACCCGAAACAGATAAATCTAAAGCATATTTTAGTTAGTCTGACTTGTACACTAAGTTGTATCATGTTGTTTTGAAGTATAGGGGGCTTTTTACAGTGATTCGTGAAGGCCGCTTCACTGGTCCATATTAGGCGCCCAGGCTCCTAATATGGACCATTTGTGCTTTTTTTTAATTTAATTTTTGCTGAAAGTCTATCAAAGCTACTTCACTCTAATTAGGCCTAACGGTTAACCTAAGAAAGAAGGACTACCAAACACAAAATGAAACTTCTTCGCAAGAAAACAAGCTAGTTATCAGCATGAAACAAAAAGTGGTCCATATTAGGAGCCCTTCCCCTACCGCCGTTGACTTCCGCCGCTGATGAGCAAAACAGGGCGACAACTCTTGTTTGTAGTGATTGTCGAGTTATCATAAATCAAGTAGTGGGGCAATACAAGGTCAATATAACGGGACACAAGAGTGTAAGAAAACTCAGTCTTGTCTTTGGAGAAACTGCATGGCCATTGGTCAATGGGTATATTGATACGGCTGTCTTGGTCTTCAACGCCTTTCTTTCGCAGTAGAGGAAGGAACTTCCGTCTGATCGTGCGTGCATTCAGATAGGTATTGATAGCGCAGAGATTCTTCATATATACGACATAGAGTATTGGATGTCATGAGAGCTCTCTGAAGTGTTAGACGCTGATATTCAAAAGAAACAACTTGCAACAAAAGATATTTGAAAGTCGGAATTCATCATCTTGGTCATCGTTGCCGGCTTATACTCTGCCGGGGTTGGTTAGAGTTCCCATTACAAAATTACTAATTTTAATGTGAATTTACAAGTATGCCAAAATGGAACCAAACATCATGTTTTACCATTTCCTTACGCAATCAAACACAATGTCATGACGTAAACTACTCAAAAGAGAAATAGAGAATACTACATGGCTTGCTGTGTCGTACCAGATTTACACGAGTTGTTTTTTAAAATATTGAACTGCGAGCGAAAGCGAGCCGTTCACTATTTAAAAAAGCAACGAGTGTAAATCTGGTACGACACAGCAAGCCATGTAGTATTCTGTTTATCCTACATACTGTACTTACGTATATTTTACTGAAAATGGCCTGCATTCGAGGCAGCTAAATTGAAGACGCTTGTTTTGGAACCTCGATCTCTTCTAAAGCCTCGTGCAATCTATTACGTCAAAGCAAAGAAGCGTCACTCTGAAAGTGTGGCGCGACGTGTTAGTTCTAAAGATTCATCGAGGGTAATTAGCGAGCGCAATTTGTGTTTCTATAATGACGTTTGTCTCGGTGACTTTTGCATCATACGCAGTGGAAAAACAGGTCCCTGCCAGACTTGCTTGACATGACCTCATTTACATGATATACACACGTGTGATTTGAACGATTATTATCTCACGGGTGTTTCTCTCACCTATGTAGGATAAACAAAGTTATCTCTCTCGTCTCCCTTGACGTACTTATAGTTGAGGCGCGGGGGCTGAACGAGTCTTACGCTGTCCCGCCTGGACAATGATGACATGATGTGTTATGTATTCGTAAAAATAAAACATAGATCAGTGTTCCACTCCTTGTAAGAAGGTCAGTGTAAATTGGTATTACATGCATTTTAAATGGATATATGCCTGAAGCATGACCCGTGCTCCTGTTTAGATCCAATTCGCCAGAAAACTTCCCAAAATTGACTCCTTACATAGTAGGCCTTAGGCATTTTAGATCTACATGAATTGCACACATCAAACGGTACAGTTCCAGCTACCCTTGATATCAACGACCACGCAATTGTTGACTACTTTTAAGTCATACAATGATACTTCAACTGAGTGTTGTCCTGAGTTACACCTGAGGGTGGAACCAAAATCACAACACTGGTTCCAGGTCTTTTGTCGGATTGATCACTGGCGTGTATACTAGAAGTGTTTACACGTAAACACTGACTTGGGTTCCAAGCTTTGTTACTACACGATTACACAATCACATTGGAATGTTTGGTCGTTGGTTTAATTGGACAGAAGCAGTAAGATTCACTCAACTTAGAGACGTCTTTGTTGTTGTTGTTACATTTAGTCAAGTTTTGACTACATGTTTTAACATAGAGGGGGGAATCGAGACGAGGGTCGTGGTGTATATGTGTGTGTGTGTGTGTGTGTGTGTGTGTGTGTGTGTGTGTGTGTGTTGTGTGTGTGTGTGTGTGTGTGTGTGTGTGTGTGTGTGTGTGTGTGTGTGTGTGTGTGTGTGTGTGTGTGTGTGTGTGTGTGGAGCGATTCAGAGTAAACTACTAGACCGATCTTTATGACATTTTTCATGAGAGTTCCTGCGTATGATATCCCCAGACATTTTTTTAATTTTGTTTCGATAAATGTATTTGATGACGTCATATCCGGCATTTTGTAAAAGTTGAGGCGGCACTGTCACACCGTCATTTTTCAATCAAATTGATTGACATTTTGGCCAAGCAATCTTCGACGAAGGCCGGACTTTAGTATTGCATTTCAGCTTGGAGGCTTACAAATTACCTAATGGCTTTGGTCATTAAAAATCTGAAAATTGTAATTAAAATTTTATTTTTTATAAAACGATCCAAAATTACGTTTTTCGTATTCTTCATCATTTTCTGATTCCAAAAACATATAAATATGTTATATTCGGATTAAAAACAAGCTCTGAAAAAAATAAAAATATAAAAATTATAATTAAATTAAATTTTCCGAAATCGATTTAAAAACAATTTCATCTTATTCCCTCTCCGTTCCTGATTCCAAAAACATATAGATATGATATGTTTGGATTAAAAACACGTTCAGAGAGTTTAAAAGAATAGAGATATAGAAAAGCTGGCTATCCTCCTCAGCGCAACCGCTACAGCTCTTTTCTGGATTGTTAATTTCACTGCCTTTGCCACGAGCAGTGGACAGACGATGCTACGAGTTTACGGTCTTGCGGAAACAATGCAATGCGTTCAGTTTCATTCTGTGAGTTCGACTGAGCTTGACTAAATGTTGTATTTTCGCCTTACGCGACTTGTTGTAGTTGTTGTTGTTGTTGTTGTTGTTGTTGTTGTTGTTGTTGTTGTTGTTGTTGTTGTTGTTGTTGTTGTGTGTGTGTGTGTGTAGAGCGATTAAACAATTAAAACAGATATTTTTTTTAACTTAATTTACATGTGTATTCTTACATATGATATCCCCACACATGTTATTCATTTTTTCCATGAATGTTTTAGATGATGTCATATCCGGCTTTTTAGAAAAATTGAGGCGAAAGTGTGGCGATCGAATTTTAAGGCAAATTGATTGAAACGTCTGGATGAAAAACAAGCAACAGCAAAAATCAAGAACACACGTTTAATGCAAATTAGGTTTACTTGGCTTGTGATACCGAGACAATGTTTCAGCGCTGTCCCGGTCGCAGGGTTTCGGTCAGCGTATGTCTTACTAGTCTCGGTGAAAATATGCAGTGCGTTCAGTTTCATTCTGTAAGGTCTACGCATACATTAACATATATTGATTTCGCTTTATGCGACTTGTTTTTCTCTTCAGATTGTATCTTACTTTCTGAAGACAGATACTATGCAGACAGTGTTCAGGCTTTTGATCAGCTGTGTAGGATTTACACCGGTGCGAAGGATCCCCAACGAAATGTGGTCACGTATTCACCAGAAGACTGAAAAGACTGATAACGTATGTGTGGTACATTGCATAACCCAACACATTGGGGAAACACACAAATACATGGTCCGTGTTCTCAACCAAAGGATCAGTGCATTGGGAACATGACTGGGACAATTGCGCAAAACCATGCCAAAGTTTACCCAAACAATACTCAGACACGTGCCAAAACTCCAGACGCAAAAAGCCGCTACCTGTGCAAAGTTTTGCCAGGGTATTAATCTTTCGCGTGCAAACTCGACATTTTTCGGACAACTTCGACACCCACTCGGGTTCTGGCGTCAGTATTGTGTATTACGCGAGCCTCGTTGTGAAGGGTCAAACACCAAGAGGCTTGGTATGAAAATATCCGTGTCATCATGGGCACGCCAGGCTCTGTCGATTACTAGAAAAATACGTACAGGAGCGGGGAGACGCACTTTTATCATATTTTAGAAGGTCGAAGCGGATCGTCAAGGAACTGTCAAAAGAATTGCGTTTTTTTTGCTTCGTTTTTGTTTAGTTTTGATTAAGCACTGAAATGGTAAGCCTGATTAATTTCAGCTGCAGTGTCAAAAGCACGATGTTCAGTACTTGCAATGTAAACATTTGAAAGCTAACGTTTTTTCTCTTTCCTCGGTTACAAACTGCAAAAACCTCATCTAAGGACGCTTTCTTAATCAAATGGACGTCCTGAATGACGATATCGTTTAAGTTTTTCTTTTTGTGATTTTTAGCATGATGATGATTCATGTTTAGCAGCAGCCAATGGCACCTCAGTCTGTCACTTCATCTTGGTGTCTTATATCCTGTCAAAACATAGAGACTAGCTGTTCCCTTAGTAGCAAAGTTATCTAAAAATGTGACCAAAAACGACGTGTTGACGACCAGATTCAGTATAGACACAAAAGCACTGTGGTAGACGTAAACTGTAAGATTTGTTCAGAGCGTGATGACTTTAAGTTTCTTGACATGTCAGCTCAGTGGTTGTT
Organism: Littorina saxatilis; assembly: GCF_037325665.1. Classification (NCBI taxonomy): domain Eukaryota; kingdom Metazoa; phylum Mollusca; class Gastropoda; order Littorinimorpha; family Littorinidae; genus Littorina; species Littorina saxatilis. Next base: position 42,384,792 of record NC_090247.1, on the reverse strand, counting down.
GGGTACTTTTATCTGCAGATTTGACCAGAACGTGTTGACGCTAAGATTCTGCAGATGACTGCACAGTAAGTGGAAATGACTTACAATTTTATCAGCAGAATTGCGCAGAACGTGCTAATTTGAGATTCTACACATTACAGACGGATGGATGTCCACACGACAGTGGAGATTTTAGACATGACAGCTCAGCGGGTGCAAGCGTCTTGTAATTTATCCGCAGGTTTGACCACGTGCTGCTGTTGACTACTCCTTAGGGTGCACGGTTCTTGCTGGATCTTATACCCTGGGGGCAAGCGCGTGCGCGAACATAACATTGTTGCAATACTTTGATTGCAGGTGTTTGCCGCTCACTGAGGTTCGCTGCAGGGTGTCACAGAGACCTGTAGCGAGTACGTGAGAAAGTCGGACAGATGAATTATTGGTTGTTGGAGTAGGGAGAGCTACTGTGCAGGGACTGGTCATGTCCGGAAAGTAAACCCTTTGTGCTGCTGCTGTTGCTGTTGTTGCCGGCTGCTGCTGCTGTTGTTGCTGCTGCTGCTGATGATGATGAAACATAACTGATAAATAATAGACAAAGTTACCGATTCCTCGGGTTTCTGTGAATTTTTTTTTTATATGCCTGCGATCTTATTTGCAGCATTTACCAAAAAAATGGTTGGCGTTGAGATTCTAGACGTGGCAGCTCAGGTGGGAAGTAATGTTATCTCTTGCTGGATTTGATCCATGTGGGGCAAGCGTGTGCGCAAGAACAACATTATTACAGGTGTTTGCTCACAGAGGCTCGCTGCATGGTGTCACTGACAGAGGCTTGTAATGAGCACGCGAGAACAGCCTGGGAGTCTGTGCGTTGTTGAGTGTCGAGCTACAGGGCTAAGATTGGTCATGTTCGGGGGTTAATTTGGTTTAGGATGATTGTAATGATGACTCTTTCTAAATAATTAAATGGAAAAGGTCGCTGAATTCCTCGAGTGTCCCCAAACTGGCTTTAGTTATGAATTCTGTGGTAGTCTCTGTCTGTCTGTCTGTCTGTCTGTCTGTCTGTCTGTCTGTCTGTCTGTCTGTCTCTCTCTCTCTCTCTCTCTCTCTCTCTCTCTCTCTCTCTCTCCTGTCACACACTTTACGCACGCACGATCGCACTCCCGCACTCCAGCACACACTCATACACTCAGAGTCATCTTAGTCAGTGAGTATATTTCAAAACACAGAGCACGGCCCATTTCATAGACACCAATATCCCATTCACTACACCTACACGCAGAAGCACCCGAAAACTCCAGAATAAAGAGTTATTAAAACAAAACACAACACTTACCACCACATAATTTGCCAGCAATGTATCCCTAAGTCAGCTCCCAAAACCTGTTTGACCACACAAACCACCGAGTGGACGAACACCCCCCCCCCTCCCCACACACACACACACCTTTCACTCCCATGACTCTTTGCTGCCCTCCTCCCCCTTCCCCGCCTTCACCCACTTTACACCTGAACACTCAACATAAAACAAAGAATTTCTTATCTTATTATTTCAGCCTGTAGAAAGCAACACGTCCGAAGAACAGAAGAGCTTGTTCCTATCGTTCCTGAATGTAAATATTGAAACGGCTGGGTCCGCTAAGGGCGGAAGTCTTACAACTTGGTGTTTATATTACCTAGGTAAGTAACAAGTCGGAAAGAAGGTACACAATGTTAGTGTATACCTACGTGTACACTAATGGTGATGTGACGCCACAGGGCCAAACTTTTCACTGAAAGCTCAGTGACCCGGAACGATTGTGGGCTTCTTCGCAAAGTCCTTGACCAAAATACGGAATTTTGTGCGACTGAGCAATATTTTTGACCGAGAAAAAGGGGAAGTTAGATGGACATATAAATGTTAAGACGATCTTCTTCGTTGAGTCCTTGACCGAATACAGGAGTTTGTCAGACTGTGTGGTATTTTTGGCCAGTTAGAAGAAAGGTGAACTGCCAACCTTATCTCGTTTCATGCGTCATACTGTTTAATAAAATGGCGTTTGCTGATTCGTATCGATCAGCGTGCAGTTGATCGGGTGGACAGGTCTGCGAGATAAGGAGCAGTAGAAGACGGAGGTGTGGAGGGCAGAGAGGTTAGTGGGGGGTGTACTCCCGGTTGACCGTCTCTCCGTTTCCTATTTTACCGTATTCATTCAGTGGAGGTGCCGTTTCACCGTATAGTATTTTTTGAACTGATGGACGCCAATTAGTTAGGGTGGGCTGCGAGGTTGAAGGAAGAGTAAGAATAGATTGATGTTACCCCAGTCGGGACATTTAGATTGATAACCACTTTTTTTTCTCCATAAACCTTGTATTCTGTTTGTTTGTTTGCTTAACGCCCAGCCGACCACGAAGGGCCATATCAGGGCGGTGCTGCTTTGACATTTAACGTGCGCCACACACAAGACAGAAGTCGCAGCACAGGCTTCATGTCTCACCCAGTCACATTATTCTGACATCGGACCAACGGTACCAGTCCTAGCACTAACCCCATAATGCCAGACGCCAGGCGGAGCAGCCACTAGATTGCCAATTGTAAAGTCTTAGGTATGACCCGGCCGCCGGGGTTCGAACCCACGACCCCCCGATCACTGGGCGGACGCCTTACCACTAGGCCACCGTGTTGCGGTAACCCTTGTATATATGCAGTACGATAATATATGTTTACTTTGAACAGTCTATTATTGTCAACTTTTCTTTTGGCAATCCTACTCTTGCTGTGCCTTCGATCTGTACACCCCACCCTCTCCCAGATCTTCCAATTCTAAATGTCCATTCTGAACCGAAACGCGTTGTGTAATGAAGCAACTCTACAGCTAAAATTCAAAACAACACAGCGTAAACAATTTGTCTGTCAGCCATACGATAATAGAGTTGTGAACCAGTAACAACAAGAAAAAAAACCATAGGCTTGGCCCCTCGTCTCTTTCTCCAAACACAAGCACACACACACACACACACACACACACACACACACACACACACACACACTTAAAATGACCTGCGGCTCATGCAAGATTTATGTGCAGCTGATAAGGTGACCGCATGTGGTGGACATAACGGTAATGTCAGGCTAAACGGACTGGCACATAACGGCCATTGTGCAAGACGTCTGTGTCAGACAAGATGTGCACGTGCGTCACGTAACGAGCGATGACAAGGAGGGATTTGTTGGATGATGCAGTGGTAAGTGTCACCTGCTGGTTGATCTCGGATTTCACTTGTCCAGTCCGGGCAATGCTGACGGACAGGCTGACCGCTGTTAATTCTGACGACACTGATCTCATTTTTCCGGTTCGCATGTTGTTGGTGAAGTTTGATTAGTTCTTGTTGATTGTTGCCAGACACGGTGTGGATGAAGAGACACGGGAACGTTTTATGTTCTCGTGATGTCGATTTTGATGAGGAGGCGGTGCAGGAGGACTTTGCAATCTTATTCTTGATTTTACTATGCATGTGTGTGTGGGGAGAGGGGGTGGAGGGTGTGCGTGTGTGTGTGTGTGTGTGTGTGTGTGTGTGTGTGCGTGCGTGTGTGCGTGCGTGTGTGCATGCGTGCGTGCGTGGGTGCGTGGGTGCGTGCATGCGTTTTGCTTTGTGTTGGGTCATTTCCGCCTGTCTGTATGTTTCTCTTTTTCCTATTTTTTGTATTTTGATAATTATGTAATTCTACATTTCATTGTATTACTTTGTCAATTTTTGAGCTTTTTGTTTTTACCAAAACTTCATGACCAAACTTGGATATACGGGATTTAGTCAGAAAAACAAATGGAGGCATAGGAGAGTAACGGGACGGGATCTGACCAGACTTGAACAAGCATTAGAGCCAAGTGGTCAATAGAGACCGTGACCATTGAGAGTGACAAGTGTCCCCAAGTGTTGTTGCATGCGTTGCAGACGTCCGGTCTGTTATCTCGTTATGCCTGTGTGCCTGTGTATCCTTGTTATGCCGATTACAATGATGAACGAACACGTGTGTGAGCCGGATGAACAGATTTCATTGAGGATTGTCGAAGGTTACACTCATTGTTTTCGTGCTTCCTCTGGCTCTGATTTTGCGGTACAGTTTTGTTGAAGTCTTGTTTTCTTCTCTTGTTGCTGACGTTGATTTAACAAAATCAAAAAACAAGAAAGGTAGGTTGTTGGAACGTTGGAACCATTTTGAGAACGTTGGCAGTCTCTTTGTTTTTGGATTTGTTGATTTAACAAATGAAGGGGTTAGCTCTTCCAATGGCTGGATCGTAATAGATCATGTTGATAAATGCAAAAGACTTTGGAAATCAGCTCAGAAGATGTATTTTTTCTAGTTATTTTTAAGAAAATAAATGACTTCTGTTCTGCAAACTGAAGCAATTGATCGTCATTGACACGCGAGTCTTTAATGCGTTCCTTTTAATTTTTTATTTCTTGTTCAGATACCTGACGTTTTTTGTGATAAACACGCGTTCGTTTAATTAACGTTTTATTGAATGTTGTTGTAGTTGTTGTTGTTGTTGTTGTTGTTGTTGTTGTTGTTGTTGTTGTGTGTCTGTCTGCCCCCCCTCTCTCTCTCTCTCTCTCTCTCTCTCTCTCTCTCTCTCTCTCTCTCTCTCTCTCTCTCTCTCTCTCTCTCTCTCTCTCTCTCTCTCTCTCTCTCCCTCCCTCTCCATCCATGGCAACCAAAACAGGGCTGTTCACGAGAACACTTATTGAGTAAATATTTCAGAGCAGCGTCCCATAACGGTACACTGCACTGCGTGACAGTTGACACAAATGGACACCTACTAATCCACCTTCATATTCACTTTCCCATGAACGCCTTCTAGAGCGGCCGTCTGGATCCTAGCATGTAACATATCGTAACGTACGTATGTCTAGTTCACCGCATAATACACCGTAACACACGACGGACAGACAGGTCAGTGCATTGATACCGGGAGGACATCAGGAGTTGTGACAACAGTGGCAATGCAGAATGCACCGTTATGTTCAACAGAGGCCTGACATAGTAACGAATACGACCGTGTGGATCATCGACCAAGACATCGTAACACACGACGGAAGAATGGCTTAGTGCAGCGTGCCAATAATGCACGTATGTCAGTCACACATGATGCGTGTGACACCAGTGGCAAAGCAGAATGCGCCGTTATTTTCAACGTCACCAGCGTGACATCGTGATGTACGACTATTCACTGTTGGACAGCGTAACACGTGGTAATATTCTGCGTGAACCAATACAAACAAGGCAAGGCAATATTTATTTTTTTTAAAACCTAGGGTTACATGCATTTGAAAAAAGATTACAATAAAAACAACAAGAACAAGAAATGTAATAATGGGACACAACACTTCGTAATTAATAACCAGAAATAGGACAAACTGGATTAATAATTCATTAATTATAATCACAAATGTGTTAACCACAGCTCGTAATATACAGGTTTACATCACATCGTCGTTCACAGCACGCGTTTTCATTGACAACAGCAAAACAGATTCAACTGTCGTGTTCAAGAAACACCCGGTATTTGAACATACGGCCGTCAGTCTTACACTACCATAAATGTCCCCGTCGCGATATAACCTTGAACGGATGAAAACGACGTTAAACACCAAATAAAGAAAGAGTAAAGACCATAAATGTCAATTCGGCAATTACCCCCCCCCCCCCCCCCCCCAATCCCGCCCTCCAGAAGGTAGAATGAAAAACGGTGAATCGTGAAAGGCTAAATAAGAAAGGACGATTTGGGGATCGGCGAATTGGTACCATCTTGTGAATTATATCCGAAAGACTGCACACTACTTCAGCTAGTAACTATGGTGGCACCAATATGGTACACACGATTATACGTCATAAATTGTGAGTAACAACAACACAAAAACGAATCGTTTTATGTTCAATACACCCCTGATAACCTCAAGGCAACAATGAGCATCGTAAGAACACAACCAGCCCATCATCAACTTACCCCAACGGGATATTCTACTTCTTGTTTATAAGGTTACATCATAGACTATGACTGACACAAGTGGAAACACACTGCGCCGTTATGTTCTCAAATGGATTTGACTAATCCTCCTGTCCCCGCCGGCTGGGAGGGGTTTTTACCTGGCTGCTGGCTGTTGGGAACGAGGATGCTGAGGGATATAGACAAATGTCACACGTGAGATAACGCGTGCGACTTGACTTCGCTTGTTTACTGTGTGCATTGTGTGATAAAGAGTGTTAGGGACGCTATAGATATAGATACGCTGACGTCTGTCACTCACACGGTGAATATACTGTACTGAGTCTGTACTGTGTGAGCGTTGTATGAGAAGAAAGTATATATATAGCATTACTAGGAACGATTCACCCAAACTATTCATAACATACCGACTAAAAAACCCGACCATCTAATCAATCAAGATATCTAACACACACAAAGCAAGGAAAACAAACTTAAACAAAAATAGCAACAACAACAGCAACAACAACAACAGCAACAACAACAACAGCAACAACAACAACAGCAACAACCACAACAACAAATTAAAATGGCATACGATGTTAAAGATTCATTCATTATTCAAAATCAGTTAACAATAACATGGACACTCGATTTGTGGAAAACATTTAACCGTTTTTGTTTACAAATATTTCCTAGCTATGACGACAGAAACAACGCTGACTTTCCATTAAATGTGAATATGATTTGTTGATGCCATCTTCATTGCGTTGCGTTTGAAAAATGAGCGTCCGCAAAATTAGGGCCATTTTCCCTCGATGAATTTTGCACAACAACACGTTCAAAAGGATTCTAGATTTTAGAGAATAGGCGGGGGAGGTATTAAGGGTAGGCGATATAATGTACTAACATTTGTGAATGAAATTAGCAGCGTTTTCCGTAACAGCGCATGACAGAACGCATTAATCAAAATTCTCTTCGAAAACACCACACAGCTCTTCTTTGATCATGCAGCATGTACATCTTTCTTGCAAATTAATCTAAATAATATTTTCAAAAGCTTGACGGCATTACGTCATATTTCACTCCGCCCACTTCCTTCCCGTGGTGTTTGTACCACTTCCAGTCTGCCATGATGAGGTCATCGGCTACAGGAACAATCAGACACTGGTATTCTTGTGCCAGCATGTTTGATCCCTTCTTCCTGGTTGTCTTTGTAATTGTCGGCTATGGTTTGGCTTGCACTCGGTTGAAAACTGCTTCCTCGTCAGTTTGTGTGCACATGCATAGTTGAAGGGCGTTGTGGGGGGGGGGGGGGGGGGCGCAGACACTAGGGGAAGAGAGAGAGAGAGAGAGAGAGAGAGAGAGAGAGAGAGAGAGAGAGAGAGAGAGAGCGAGAGATAATGATTGAGAGCGAAAGAGAGAGAGAGAGAGAGAGAGAGAGAGTGTGTGTGTGTGTGTGTGTGTGTGTGTGTGTGTGTGTGTGTGTGACCAGTGCGTGTGTGCGTGCGTGCGTTTGTGTGTGTGTGTGTGTTTGTGTGTGTGATCAGATTGTAGCTTATTGACGGTATTTCTACACTGTTAATTGCTGTATTATGCCGAAGGACAAATTAAAGCCCCAGTCAAATGGTTTACAAAACGATTTAAATCCGCCCATGACAAAAATAGTTCTAACCTTATGGAACACACTTGCAATAGCATTTAATAGCATTAAATGAAACAGTTCGTTTGAATTGCTATTTAGCTCACGTAAACCACACACTAGATTGTGTGGTTTATTTAACCCCTGAGCCATCGTGAACCCGTGTGATCCACTTTCCTTTTTTTTTCTCACAATTTAGACGTCAGTTTGTGATTTCAATGCGACTGGCTGTATCTGCAATAGCACGTTATTGTGTACCTCTGATTCTAAAACGCATTGAACGGCTGCGAGTCACACGAAGTTATCGGCGGCGGTTGGTTTCAAAGAAAGCGAGCGCTATGCAGAAAAATCGTCTGCTTTTAGACACGACCTTGCGTGAACTGCTTCCGGGCTACCTTTTTTAAAACTTTCAAAACTTCGAATTGTACTGATCTTGTCTTGATGAAAAAATAAATCTTTTATGATTTAAGAATGTTTATGTTACAAGCTGTCAATTGGGTGGCCGAGTGGTAACGCACTTGCGCTCGGAAGCGAGAGGTTGCGAGTTCGACCCTGGGTCAGGGCGTTAGCAATTTTCTCCCCCCCCCCCCTTTCCTAACCTAGGTGGTGGGTTCAAGTGCTAGTCTTTCGGATGAGACGAAAAACAGTAAATTGAAAAAAAAAAATCCCTGCGCTTAGAACTGTACCCACGGAACACGCGCGATATAAGCCTCATATTGATTGATTGAATTTATTATTTAGATTTTAAAAGTTAGTTCCAGCGCCAAAACGAGGCGCCTGATTGTCCGATCAGACAGTCCACGAAAATAAATTCTTTGAAAATGTCTCACTCTCGACGGAAAGCAGCCAGGATGTTCCCGTTCGGCGAGCGTTCAAATGCAAGTATGTTTGTACTGTATACAGAGGCTCGGGGAGCTCAGTGATTAGAAACGGATTGTTTACGGGAGGCTGTGTGTGCCTTTAATAAAATATGGTTTTCACCCAAAGATATTACTGTGGTATTTCTTTTTTTAGCACAATAGCATTACATATATTCCGACTCAGTACTCGTGGCTTAAGTCAAACTTTCATCAATCATTACGAGGTATGATCCAAACAAAATGATCAAATGTGATTTTCGCATAGACCGTTTGGCATATCTGGCCCAAATTACAGCAGTCATTAGAACTACTCTCCTCCGACATCGATTCAGAGTCACAAGTGTCTAAGCCAATCAGAAGTGGCCTTAAGGTGGCCTTCTTTGGGGTTGCTTTTCAGCTCTGATTTGACGGCTTTTTTGTAGGTCCTGGGTGCAGTGAAACTTGTTTGCAAAAAGTCTGATGCTCAAAGAGGGTATGTTCAGCAAGCTCAAGGGATGTACTCAGATCTGAAGAATGTTTGAGGCAAAAATTGGATCATTTGGTCGTTTAGGAATGGAGTTACGGCCCTTCTTTTGTGGAGACTGACATTTTCATGAAGGAGAAAGGCAGTCTGGGTTTCGCGGTTTGGTCGCTGACTGCCAAACTCGTGAATAAGTTTGGGTAAAACGGTTTCTGCATAGTATGTGACAATGACAGTGCTGTCAGAAGACAGAATGTCGACAGCAACGGGACCTTCATGGTTGAAAAATACAGCGAATAGTTTCTGCTTTGAAAACCTCGCTTACAAATGTGATGCATCTCGTCATTTTGGTCTAGACACCCTTTGTTTCTGTGTTTTCTGGCACTAAAGTTTAAGGAACCCAAAGTCTCATAATCAGTGATTACAGTAATAACAAATTTGGGTCTACTGGGTTCACAACGGTGGAGCAGATCGCGTGCGAGAGGACCCTGATGCTCCTTCCGTTCCCCTGTCAGCTAATGAGGCACCAATTTTGCGGCCAGCTTTTGAAACGGAAGATCATTGAGTATAACTCTCTGGATTGTTCCATATGAAAGTTGAAGTTTTGCTCTTTATACCCGCGTGTACACTTTTTAATCTTAGTTCTTAAATACCCCCGCGGGTTAGGGGGAAGAATTTACCCGATGCTCCCCAGCATGTCGTAAGAGGCGACTAACGGATTCTGTTTTTTTTTACCCTTGTTAAGTGTTTCTTGTATAGAATATAGTCAATTTTTGTAAAGGTTTTAGTCAAGCAGTATGTAAGAAATGTTAAGTCCTTTGTACTGGAAACTTGCATTCTCCCAGTAAGGTAATACATTGTACTACGTTGCAAGCCCCTGGAGCAAATTTTTGATTAGTGCTTTTGTGAACAAGAAACAATTGACAAGTGGCTCTATCCCATCTCCCCCCTTTCCCCGTCGCGATATAACCTTCGTGGTTGAAAACGACGTTAAACACCAAATAAATAAAGAAGAAAGAAAGAAAGTTCTTATTAAATGTTGACACAGCAGCTACATTATTATCGTTTAAAGGCCTACTAAAGTGCAACATTTTTATTGCTTATATGGAAAGAGCTGCATATCAGGATACCAAATATATTAAACAAAACAATTTCTTCCGCTCCGATCACCCGTAGTCGGCCTGAGAAAGTGCTCAATCTCACCTGTAATCAGCGAGAAGGGAAGCAATAGACAATTTTTTGCTACTGCTTCTCTCCCCTGCCAGTGACGTCATGCGTGGTGTATGGCTACCATGATGTCGAACGCGGATGAGTCTGAATTGCAGCTTTCGTGCGAAAGCAGTGACTTTGAATCGGAGTTGGAAACATCGGAACTACCGTATTCTGGAGCGATAGGCATAGAGCCATACCAGTTCGAACCAAGTTATACCAAGTTTTAAGTCACAGAAATAAAAAAATTAGGGAGTTATGATGTATTTTGCGACGATCTATCGAGCGAAAGTGAAAGCATCGTGGTTCAGCGTCCGACCATGTTCGCATTGATCTAAGAACGCAGGCTCAACCTCAAAATAAAGAATGTTCATGTAATATTTTTATATATCTAGAATCTTCACAATATTATCATACTTTGTACCGAGTTTTAAGTCACAGAAATAAAAAAATAAGGAAGTTATGATGCATTTTCGAAGAGCTAGCGAGCGAAAGTGCAAGCATCAAATTTCTGCGTCCAACCATGTTCGCATTGTTTTTAGAACCGCAGGCACGACCATAAATTAAAGTACGGTTGTTTAATATTCTTATATATATCTAGTATCTTCAGGACATCATCTGCCTTTACACCGAGTCTTAAGTCACAGAAAAAAAGAAACGGGAGTTATGATGCATTTTGGAAGATCTAGCGATGATGATGAAACGAGTGCAGAAAACGCAATGAAAGCGAAAGCGCCCGAGTCGCACACTTATTTCCCTGTCAAGTAGGTTTATTTTGTACACATTAGGAAAAAAAGTTTAAAAAAAAAAGTGATTGCCTACCTTCCTACCCTAATTTTTTTGGCTATGTTACCGTAACCACACCTATTATTTTTTTGGGCCTAATGATGATGAAAATTATGATAATGATGATGATGATGATGATGATGATGATGATGATGATGATGATGATGATGATGAGGATGATAATCAGTGATGGTGATGATGGGGATACTCGAATGAATGGAGCAAAAGAGAGCGATAACTAGAAAAATGAACATCAGCATGTACAACAACAACAACAACAACAACAACAACAACAACAGTCTGCGTGTGAGTGTGTGTGTTTGTTAGTGTATACGTGAGTGTTTGTGTGTGTGTGTGTGTGTGTGTGTGTGTGTGTGTGTGTGTGTGTGCCCGGTGTGTCAGTGTGTGTGTGTGTGTGTGTGTGTGCCGTGGTGTGTGTGTGTGGTGTGTGTGCCCGGTATGGTCATGCAATATTCGTATAGATCTAGTATTTATCCTACATACGTCAGAGAGACACCCGTGAGATAATAATAGTTAAAATCACACGTGTGTATATCATGTAAATGAGGTCATGTCAAGCAAGTCTGGCAGGGACCTGTTTTTCCACTGCTTTATGATGCCAAAGTCACCGAGACAAACGTCATTATAGAAACAAAAATTGCGCTGGCTAATTACCCTCGATAAATCTTTAGAACTAACACGTCACGCCACACTTTCAGAGTGACGTTTCTTTGCTTTGACGTAATAGATTGCACGAGGCTTTACTAGAAGAGATCGAGGTTCCAACACGTTCGAAACTCTATTGACCGGAACCCTACTGGCCCAAATACTACATGCATGATGTCGTCGTGGAATTACTGCGTAACTCCATTATTGGCGATTTTGATGTTCTGGTCCCTTAGATCATTTAGTCATTCATTCTCACTGAGAAATATTCTCTCAAATACGTCGATACGAAAATGTGTGTGTGTGTGTGTGTGTGTGTGTGTGTGTGTGTGTGTGTGTGTGTGTGTGTGTGTGTGTGTGTACACTATTTGCGAATATTGACACATACCCGCACGAGTGCGAACGTGCGCGCGTACACTGACACACACGCACACACACACACAGCTGACAGACACAAACACTGACTCACTCAAACCTCAAACACAGACGCACACACAAACAGTAACACAAACACACACACACACACACACACACACACTGACTCACCGTGCACACACACACTGCACACACACACTGACACACTGGGCACACACACACACACACACTGACACACAGTGACACACCGGGCACACACACACACTGACACACCGGGCACACACACACACACACACACACCAGGCACACACACACACACACACAAACACTCACGTATGTATACACAAACAAACACTCACACACACTCACACGCAGACTGTTGTTGTTGTTGTTGTTGTTGTTGTACATGCTGATGTTCATGTTTCTAGTTATCGCTCTCTTTTGCTCCATTCATTCGATCATCATCATTATCATAATCATCATTATCATAATTTTCATCATCAATATCATCACCCTCGCAGTCAGAGTTAAAATGCAAACTGCATATTCTCGAATTTTGATTTGGTGTCCCAAACTTCGGACCAAAATCCGCTCTGCAAGTTTGCACAAACTTGACCCACTGCCTCTGAGTGTCGGCATCATCAGGAAACCTGTGCATGGTATGACCCTTACCATGATTGTTGCTGCACTCAGCGACAGCACAGGCGAAGCCATATCTTCTCCGCTTCGAAGATGGAATCTCTTTTCAAACATACGTACTCGCAGTGGCAGCGCTACTAACACCGTCGGCCATGTTGCTCTTGAAGGCCGTGTTACACTCATGACGTCACTGGCACCGGGGGTGTCTCTCGCAGAATGGACAGGTGCGCGGAATCGGTTTTTATTCAATAAAAAATCAGCCACGCAAAATTTTACAAAATGGTCTTCGGAACATTTACCAGATTGCTATTACACATGTTTTCGGCGAATAAAAATTTTGCACTTTAGTAGGCCTTTAAAGCGCTCTTCGGAAGTCTTTTTGGCTTGTCAGAGTTATTCCCCTTTTCCCCAGTTTCAATTTCCCTTTTCTTTTGTCAGATTGTCGAATATGGAACAGCTTTGATTCATGTAACACATGATTCTTCAGCTTTATAGACATTTTCGTTGTACCATTACCCAGCTACACTCTTCAAAGAAGTGAAGATTTTCATGGTGCTTGACAAAAGATCCCGTTTTGAGGCACAACCCAAAAATGACATATTTTAAAACCTCGTCATTTATGACGTAGTAACCAAATGACGTTATCTTTTGGAGGTATACCAGTTAAGTGTTTGGCGTTTCAAATGATATATTACCTTTTATGATCAGTGGCCTTGTATAATCGGGGTTTGATAATTTTGTTTGGATCATACCTCGTACACTAACCAGATTTTCCTAGAAAACTGCAAACTATAAACCCACTCGAGGTCTGTGTCAGTTCCCTGTGAATCCAAAAACAACACGGTCATTAAGATAAGACAGCGGACACTTTCTCTCGTAATCTCGTCTCGTTGAGCGCGAGATCTGATGCGAGACTTAATGCAAACCGCATCACAAAATCAGAAAGCCACCCAGCGTGGTAAATCCAAACAACGATTAATAGTCTGTGACTTTCCCGCCCATGTGTTATTCGCTGCTTTGGCCCATCCTGGCAATCTTGAGGGGAGCACGCATCAACAGTTCAATTAATCCTTGTTTAACATCCGAGGGTCAGCATCCACGGGGACAAATAAGGAATTTCAGAGCTGAATATTCGTGAGAGTTACTTCAGGCATTTGGAAAGCTGCAAACCGGCTTACTTATGGATTTGTTGTGCTTAGAAAACAAAGGGAAACAATGTACATAGCTTTTCATTAATCATTCTTTACAGTAAAATACTTACCACCGGCACGATTGGCCTAGTGGTAAGGCGTCCGATCCGTGATCGGGAGGCCGTGGGTTCGAACCCCGGCCGGGTCATACCTAAGACTTTAAAATTGGCAATCTAGTGGCTGCTCCGCCTGGCGTCTGGCATTATGGGGTTAGTGCTAAGACTGGTTGGTCCGGTGTCAGAATAATGTGACTGGGTGAGACATGAAGCCTGTGCTGCGACTTCTGTCTTGTGTGTGGCGCACGTTATATGTCAAAGCAGCACCGCCCTGATATGGCCCTTCGTGGTCGGCTGGGCGTTAAGCAAACAAACAAAGTAAAGTACTCGTGAATTGGCCTACACGCGGAGAACGAGAGTATCTCGTATACACTATCTCTCTCACAAAGCACTCCCGGCCTGACGGGCGCAGTGGCGTGGTGGTAAGACGTCGGCCTCCTAATCGGGAGGTCGTGAGTTGGAATCCCGGTCGCTGCCGCCTGGTGGGTTAAGAGTGGAGATTTTTCCGATCTCCCAGGTCAACTTATGTGCAGACCTGCTTGTGACTTAAGCCCCTTCGTGTGTACACGCAAGCACGAGACCAAGTGCGCACGGAAAAGATCCTAAAATCCATGTCAGAGTTCGGTGGGTTATAGAAACACAAAAATACCCAGCATGCCTCCCCCGAAATCGGCGTATGGCTGCCTGAATGGCGGGGTAAAAAAAACGGTCATACACGTAAAAATCCACTCGTGCTAAAAACATGAGTGAACGTGGGAGTCTAAGCCCATGAACGAAGAAGAAGAAGAAGACTCCCGAGAGAGAGAGAGAGAGAGAGAGAGAGAGAGAGAGAGAGAGAGAGAGAGAGAGAGAGAGAGAGAGAGAGAGAGAGAGAGAGAGAGAGAGAGAGAGAGAGGTGATGATGATGATGATGATGGAACTTTATTTTTCAAGGATAGAGGTTTAAGGCGACGCCTTTTCTTACAACCGGTCCTTACTTCTAATACAAATGTCTAATAAATGATAAACAAGTAAAGCAACATGACAAATAAACAAAGTAAACGAACGAACCAGCAAACAATCGACAAGTAAGCAAACAAGCAAATAAACATAAACAACAAAATGACAAAGTAAGCAACATACAAATCGAAAGCGAAACATGCAACATGTTAATTGAGGTTACACATGTAAAGTGATCGACGGTAAAATTCACACGATACCAACGTTTACACTAAAGCTAATAATGATTATATGGTGTAAATGATGATGATGAAGATGTTGTTGTTGTTGATGATGATGATGATGATGATGATGATGATGATGATGATGATGATGATGGAAAATCGCAACATAAATTCCACATAATACATATAATAAAGAACATATTTGTGTGAGAGAGAGAGAGAGAGAGAGAGAGAGAGACAGACAGACAGACAGACAGACAGACAGACAGACAGACAGACAGACAGACAGACAGACAGACAGAGAAAGACAGAGACAGAACAGTAAGTCATCAGAGGGAGAGACAGAAACAGAGAATGACAGAACCTTACCCTCAAGGAGCATACTCAACTCTTTGAACCCTCTAAACAAGACTTGCAACCTAACTTATCGCAGCAGCGACAGCAACCCCCCTCCCCCCTCCCCCTCAAACTGTGTCTGTTACGTGAGTTTGGATCAACCAAGCTGTCAAACGTGCGCATCTCACAACACGGGGATTAAAGATTATCAATTTGACGGAACGGGGGCATCTTGACAGGGATTAACGTGTTTGACTCCGCTAATAAGTAGAGTCGATAACTCTAGATGATGCAGGGAGGCCGTTTTAATGGTGAAAACTTTCACTCCGGTCTTCATTTGATGAGCAGTATTGAGAAAGGAGATACAGAAAGTTCATCAAGGCACATCAGGTGTGATTTCTTGATTTTTGTGTGTGTAAATGAACATCGCAGTCCGTAGTAACTCGTTCGTGCAATAGATTCGATTTATTTGGTGATTACAACAGTTGAGTTATTTGACAATTTCAGACAGTCTCCATTTTCTGAATTTCTGTTCACTGTTTCACCAGAATGTTCTAGAGCAGCGTTCAGATCATTTCAAATAAGCGCCACTTCTAACAGAACAGACCAAGAACAGTACTCAGTGCTTGATTTTTCCGACTGATAGTCTAGGTGTCGGAATAACTTTGTTGTTGACTGATTTCGCAGCAAAGAACCACCAGTTCAGTTTAAGATCTAACAGGCGCCAAATTCCACTCAAACAATGCTCCGTGTTTGGCCTTTCTGATACGCTAGATAACGGAATTAACTTAGTGGTTGTTAATTGATTTCAAAACAAAGAACCACCAGTGTTAACCCTAAGATTCCGCCCGCCTCTGTTCTTGATGTCTGTCGGCACCTCTTCATCCTACCCAATACAGGTGTTAAATTAGTGTAAACATGCAACACCCATCCCATTTCAAGGACCAAATTTAAACTCTTTCAGCACCAAACCCTTGATCACATTTCCTTCCATTAGACCAGTCGCTGTCTTTAACATGATAACGGAGCCGCTGCCGGCTTTTGAAGTCTCGTTCTGACCTCATTCTGCCTCGATCTGATCTCATTCAGTCTCGTTCTGATCTCATTCGACAATCACGTGTTTGGTGACGAAAGCAGAGAGGAAACTAAGGGTTTGTCTCGGTGTCTCTGATCCTATTCATTAAAAAGGTGTGACACGCGCCCGTCGTTTGTCCGACAAGGCAACGCGAAGACTGATCCGCCCGCGTGGTCCTAATGAGTTGGAAGGGTTACGCCTTCTCTTTCTCTGGTTCGATCTTTCCGTGCTGACTTCATAGCCCCCCAAAACTTCTTCTTCTTCTGCGCTCATGGACTGAAACTCCCACGTTCACACGTGGTTTTGTTTGCACGAGAGGGTTTTTGGCCGGGTAGCCCCCGCCATTTAGTCAGCCATACACCACTTTCGGGGGAGCCACACTAAATAAAATCCTTCATGTATCAGATGCCCTGTTGCATTGTGCATTCGTGCGAAATAACTTAAATAATAATTATACACATTAGTCTTGCAATTGTACATGTTCGTCCTAAGGACGTGTTTTTTTGGTTTTTTTTAACCGAGGGCCTGTGCTTTCATTTTTACAAATTTGAAGAATCAACTAATCTCATGTCCCGTATCGAATTTCGTGCGGTCAGCGAACACAAGACAAGCGGGACTTCTGTTGTCTGTCCAGAATAATCATCTCATCCACAGAGCTTGTCCCTTTTGCACGGTGGTGCAATTTCAACTCTCGCTGCCCCCTTGACCTCCCAACATCAAAGTCGGCGAACGGAAGACAGAGGCAAAGGGAAAGAGAGAAGGTGGGAGAGGCAAGGAAAGGGGCATAGAGCGGAGATAAAGAGACGATTTCGGTTCCGAATCAGTTGGAACAGAGACGGGGTGTTGTCAAATGAGTGTCCGAAAGGGCCTAAGGGTGTCGGCCATGTCTGTCAAGGGAGTCAGATCTTTCCACCCCAACTGACCAGTCCATTCTTTTCATAAACGGATACAGGGGGAGGGGGCGGGGGAGAGTCCAGTGTTACGTAAGAGAGTGAACAGAGGGCAGAGGGATGGGTTTGGACAGGTGGACAGTTTAAAAGGGAGAAAAGGGGAAGGGGAATAGGGAGGGTAGCGGGAGGGGGGGGGGGGTTGGACTGACGACAGGACTAAACGCCGTTGATGTGATTTTTATCACCGCGTTTTGAAGGAAAACTCGGGAAGCTCCAATGGATTCAATACAACGAATGCGAACAAATACCAGTGCAGAGAAATAACAATTTATAGCGAAAGAAAAAGGGACTCATGGACGCACTATTCGCGGCGTTAAAGAAGCCAGTAAAGAGGGAATCCATGAGCACAGTCAGGTGTCTAAACAATTTCTTAAACAATCGGTTACACTTTTTTGTCTCAGTGTCTCATACAGTAAAAGTATGAGAGAATGCAAATAACAATTTCAATCCATAAAAGCATGTCAACTGCAGATTTTGTTGTTGTTCCTTTTTGTTTGTTTTTTAAAGGAAAGTCTCAACGGTATGTTCTTTCAGCCGTCATTACATCCCAACCCTAAAAAACAAAAAACACAACAACAACAAAACACTCACAGTGGAGACAAAAAGCCACAAAGACATCAACGAAGCGAAGACAGAACACACAAGTCATCCCCATCGAAGCCGGCAAGTCGTAATTTGATGACATTGACAATACTCATTAGGCAAACAAGAACAAGGGACAACGGCTACACGCAAGTCATTGACTGATGGAATTCCTCCGCTGACACACTGCGACCTGGTCATGCACGTGAAGTCCGCTCCATTTGTCTCTCGTCCATTCTGCCTCTATGAAGGTACAAGTTAACAGTATAAAAGAGAGAGAGAGAGAGAGAGAGAGAGAGAGAGACAGACAGACAGACAGACAGACAGACAGACAGGGACAGAGAGAGAGAGAGAGGCAGACAGACAGGCGGGCAGACAGACAGACAGACAGACATACTGGGACAGGGAGAGAGAGAGACAGAGAGAGAGATAGAGAGAGAGACAGAGACAGAAAGAGAGAGACATCTCCATACACTGAAACGCTAAAACTCAAGCCAGAAAGTCTGTGAGTCACAGGAAACCGCTAAAGTTATAAGAACGTTATATCAGCTGAAATCACTTAAATCTTTTTACAACACTAATTTGTGCACATTTACTGAAGGGCGGTGATATAATAATAATAATAATAATAATTGTCAGTAAGTACTGGTGTCACATGACTGATGTGAACCAGTTGATTGGCTAATGGCGATGCGCTAAAACTGTTAGCGCACTCTTGGAGTGCGCTAACTTTTCCACAGAGCGTATTCTTCCGCCCTTTGCCTAAGCGACAGTGTACTCTCATCCTCAGAATTAATTAATGACATGTAGCTTATATTCTCCACAATACCAATGATTATGACCATAAATTTCCTGCTTCTCAATTAAAGCAGAAGTGTTTTTTTCTGACAGATTGCATGTGCCTGTGCCACAGTTGCCACTGATCTAAAAATAGAACCCGCTGTGTCTAATTTTTCAGTTTCGACTTGCGAAGATTCCTCTCATAATTATGCCATGTTTGTGGCATGTAGCTTATTATCTACATTACCAAATGATGAGTTAGTATACAATTCCCAGCAGCTAACAGAAAACACAAGTGTTATTCCGATAACGTAGCAGCTAGATCAGCACGTAGCAGACTACACTGAAATACGACTGCATCTGTTCAGTAAATGAATGTTTTCCGAATTATTATTTCAAGGCAAGAACAATCGGAATCGAAAACGTGTAGGGTTTAGAACGTTCTTACCATATATATAAGACTTATTACCAGCCTGCCTCATGCGTGCAGACTCAGTGCAACGTGACGAGCAATTTTTGTTTTTGAAATGAGACTCAGTGCACTGGTTTGATTGCCATACCCATAGCCTAGCAGACGACATAAATCCCGCTCAGCAAATTAACATGTTGGGCAAATGTGAACGATAAAACGATGGGCATATAATACATGTAGGGTTCAGAGCATTCTTACGGTTCATATTTAGTACCAGACTCACCGATGAGTGAAGATACCACACGAGAAACATGCCACATTTATTTTGAAAATGTGCTTTCCGTCGACCTTGGCAAGGGGCAAAACTCTGCACAGTCAATCTGTCGAAGCTCGATGAAGGTTTCGAATCGCAAATAACTAAGAGCACAGTCCTTTCTCCGAGTTTAAATGAGGTCTCTTTGAAAGATCATCACTTTTTAGCTTAACGCTACACTGGAATTTACCAACAGAAATTAAAACAAGAGTTTGTGTGTGACGAAAGCACGACACACTTGAGACAGCCCACACAAAAGTAGATCCAGTGACACAAACCTGACCACACAGTTACGCCTATCCAAATGCGCGTTGCAAAATGTGCGTTTTGAATCTTCTTTTTTTCTCTGGCGGTACTGACAATATCGTTATTGAAACAATCCCAGTGCACTAAGGGATTTATAGAGCAAATCTCGAAAATAATTATTGAACTCAGCGCTATGCGCTTCGTTCAATAATGAATTTTCTCGATTTGCTCTATAAATTCCTTAGTGCACTGGGATGTCTCAATAACTTAAATAATAATAAATGAGCATTTATGTAGCGCAATATCATAACTTTACAATTATGCTCTTTGCGCTTGACACATTTAAAATTAAAACACAGTTAAACAAGCATTTACATCTACATTCATAGTCAACAACGCTTAATTAAAAGCATACACCATCAAACATACATTACAAAAAATTCTTTCACTAACTAAGTAATAAAAACATGAATAAAATAGGTAGTGAAAACAATATCAGTTGACAACGTAATGAACTCATTTCTATAAAAAGACATTATGTAATGCAAAGGCGTTTTCGTTGATTTCAATTCACAGCAGTTTCTTGAAATGATAAAACTGTGACTGGAATGAGAACAATGACTTTCAAAGGTTTTACTCGGTTGTGTCTGTGCACAATGAACTGGAATCTGGTTTATACAAAACAATTGCCAGGTAAGATGATACCTGTTAAATTATGCTTATTTTAGAG
Organism: Littorina saxatilis; assembly: GCF_037325665.1. Taxonomy (NCBI): domain Eukaryota; kingdom Metazoa; phylum Mollusca; class Gastropoda; order Littorinimorpha; family Littorinidae; genus Littorina; species Littorina saxatilis. The sequence continues at coordinate 42,364,380 of NC_090247.1, read as the reverse complement.
GATGTCCTGTTTCTAAGCAGACTTACAGAAGTACGTTCCAGGGTAGCATTAAAAACAGAAGAGAAACTCACCCCCCCCCCCCCACACACACACACACACACAGATAGAAAGAAAGAAAAGGAAAACAAGGAGATCAATTCAATGCCAATGGGTGCTTGAAAGTAAATGGCGTAAGACTTGCGTAGCGGTTCGTGACAGAACATTGTAACGTCAGTTTGAGGTGGAGAGGTTCAATGTCTCTAATTCGTTTGAAGAGATCGTGTTTAAATACCTTTATTTTAATGTTCTTTCTTTCTTTTTTTTCGATTTTTTTTAAAAGTTTTGTTCTGTCTGTCTTTCTTTCTTTCTTTTTATCTGTCTTTCTTTCTTTCCTTCTTTCTGTCTGTCTGTCTGTCTGTCTGTCTGTCTGTCTGTCTGTCTTTCTTTCTTTCCTTATTTACATTTAGTCAAGTTTTGACTAAATGTTTTAACATAGAGGGGGAATCGAGACGAGGGTCGTGGTGTATGTGTGTGTGTCTGTCTGTCTGTGCGTGTGTGTGTGTAGAGCGATTCAGACCAAACTACTGGACCGATCTTTATGAAATTTTACATGAGAGTTCCTGGGAATGATATCCCCGGAGGTTTTTTTCTTTTTTTCGATAAATACTTTTGATGACGTCATATCCGGCTTTTTGTAAAAGTTGAGGCGGCACTGTCACACCCTCATTTTTCAATCAAATTGATTGACATGTTTGTAAAGCAATCTTCGACGAAGGCCGGACTTCGGTATTGCATTTCAGCTTGGTGGCTTAAAAATTAATTAATGACTTTGGTCATTAAAAATCAGAAAATTGTAATAATTTTTTTTATTTTATATAAAACGATCCAAATTTACGTTCATCTTATTTTACATTATTTCCTGATTCCAAAAACATATAAATACTAGATGATTACCCGCTTCGCCGGGTACCGGCTTCGCCGGGAAGAAGTAGAGCCGAATATCAGGCTGCGCCTGGGACCCGGCTTTGCCGGGTGTACGCCGGCTTTGCCGGCGCACGAAGGAAAGGAGATAAACGCGCAAAACACTGGAGACCTTCTAAAAATAGTAACGTGCAGTGACCTTCTAAAAACAGTAACGTAGTAACGGGAATATGGATTGACGCCACACGGAGGAAGGGAGATAATCGCGGCTGAAAACACTGGAGAAGATAAGGAAGAGTTACTGGTAGTGGATCCCGACAAAAAAACAAAACAAAACAAAAAATCCGTTCAGCGCGCACAGCGCTGCGCGCTGAGAGCACGTGAAATATCTCATCGATGAGGTTGTGTCCGGGGTGTAGCTGAATACGGTGTCCAAATTTAAAAAAGATCCACCGAGAACTTTGGCCGTGCATCGCGAACAGACAGACAGACAGACAGACAGACAGACAGACACTAGTCGTATATATATATATAGATGTTATATTTGAATTAAAAACAAGCTCTGAAAATTAAAAATATAAAAATTATGATCAAAATTAAATTTCCGCAATCGATTTAAAAATAATTTCATCTTGTTCCTTGTCGGTTCCTGATTCCAAAAACATATAGATATGATATGTTTGGATTAAAAACACGCTCAGAAAGTTAAAACGAAGAGAGGTACAGAAAAGCGTGCTATGCAGCACAGCGAAACCACTACCGCGCTGAACAGGCTCGTCAGTTTCACTCCGTTTTGCACAAGCGGCGGACTACGGTCATTGTGAAAAAATGCAGTGCGTTCATTTTCATTCTGTGAGTTCCACAGCTTGACTAAATGTAGTAATTTCGCCTTACGCGACTTGTTCTTTCTTTCTTTCTTTCTTTCTTTTTACATTTAGTCAAGTTTTTTTCTTTCTTTCTTTTCGTTTGTTCACATTCTTTGATCCTTCTACTAGTTAAGCGGCCCTGTCTATCAATATCAGAATCAAAGTTAATTAACTTAAAACTCGTTTTTCATCCCTGGATCAAAGCTATACGACAAGGTCTGCTCGCGGATGTCTGGCCTTGTACCGGTCAGGCTTTGACAGAAAAATGTTGACTCAGTACATTAGCGTAATTACTACATACAAATAATGTCTTTTTACCCCTCGTTTGCATCTTGTCAGTTGATGACACTAGTCTTCTTGATGGAGGCAATTGCCCTCCACATTTCCTCCAGGGTGTCGTCGAATTTGGTTTCCCTCTTATCTCTCTCTCTCTCTCTCTCTCTCTCTCTCTCTCTCTCTCTCTCTCTCTCTCTCTCTCTCTCTCTCTCTCTCTCTCTCTCTCTCTCTCTCTCTCTCTCTTGTCAGTTGATGACAGTAGTCTCCTTGATGGAGGCAATTGCCCTCCACAGTTCCTCCAGGGTGTCGTCGAGTTTGGTTTCCCTCTTAGTTTGGGTGATACAAGTATAATAATAATAAATCCAGGGCTGGATGTAAAAAAGCACCTGTTTGCTTATGCCACTACCCTCGTAAAAAAAATAAAAAAATTGTCATTGTCATTGTCTCTCTCGCCCTCTCCCTCTCCCTCCCTCCTCTCCCTCCCCTCTCTCTCTCTCTCTCTCTCTCTCTCTCTCTCTTTCTCTCTCTCTCTCTATCTAGCTCTCTCTCTCTCTCTATCTAGCTCTCTCTCTCTCTCTCTCTCTCTCTCTCTCTCTCTCTCTCTCTCTCTCTCTCTCTCTCTCTCTCTCAGTACTGAAACTGGCCTTGGCACGGAACGATCCAAGGGGGGCAATCTCAGTCATCTCAAAGAGGGAAATCCAAACGCAATCCGCTTTGTTCGATTTTATGGGCTTGGACGATAGAGAAAAATAAGAAAAGCAAAAGCTGGAGTCCAGTCTGGACGAAAATGCTATCAAGAACGCAGAATTGATTTTTTTCTGCGTTTTTTGTTTGTTTGTTTTTTGCCGTAAGCGCCATGTTTATCGGAGCAGGAAACTCTTCCAGAGTGAGGCCCCTTCGTTGATGCATGTCAACAAGCCAGATGTGCGAGAAGCGAAATTGTGCCGCAACTTAAGTTTTAGCTCGACACGGGAGTGCACAATGGTAAGTCGTTGCTATTTTTCACTTTATTTGACATGTCTTGTGAGCAAAAGGTGTTGGTTACGGCTGTGCATGCTGTCAGTGTTCATTATTTGATTTCAATTACCCAGCACCGTCAGTTTTCCTTTGTCTTTGAGGCCGGTTGGAGACCGATAAACATGGCGCTTACGGCTAAAAAAACACTCAGAAAAAATCAATTCTGCGTTCTTGATAGCATTGTCGTCCAGACTGGACTCCAGCTTTTGCTTTTCTTATTTTTCTCTATCGTCCAAGCCCATAAAATCGAACAAAGCGGATTGCGTTTGGATTTCCCTCTTTGAGATGACTGAGATTGCCCCCCTTGGATCGTTCCGTGCCAAGGCCAGTTTCAGTACTGGCCGGGTGTCCAAGATGACCCCGAAATGTCCACGAGGAAGGCCGACGTCTTAACCACTAGATTACTGCGCCTGTCAACAGCCACAGCCGTTTATATAGCCTAAAGAATATATAATTATGTGACAACGACAACTACGAAAAAACGACATGTAGTTCTTTTGTTTGTTTCTGAATTCATTATTAAGCTGTAAAGTATTTCATTTGTTTTTGAAACCCATCACCGCAAGTATTTTTTTTATTTGATTAAATAATCCATTTAATTATATTTCAAATCTGTTTGCTTTTCGTTTTTCTTTTCTTGTTTTGTTTGTGAGTTAGTTTGTTTTTCCGTTTTTCATCAGAAGTTTGCTGAATGATGTGCTTGACAGCGAAATTCAAATGCTATGTACACACGAATCTGTACTATTTCACCGAGGAAAACATTGTTTTTAGAAATCACCACACCAGCTTTGCCCTTTTGTTCCCTCCTCTTTATTCTCGATTTTTCTCCGACTCTCTGCTTTGAAGAACTTTACACCTGATCGCATAAACATGCCAGAACACACACGTCATTAACCTTTTGACGTTAGCAGAGTCAGTCCGGGTAGACGCTTCGATTGTCGTGGACAATCCTGTTTTGATTGAAGTGTTTTCATTACAGCTGTCAACACCCACGCCCTAGACAAACCATACGACAACAGGCGGAGATAATAATTATATTATCATTATTTTCAAAAGTTTTCATTCACAAGCACCTGGGAAATAAATCTCATGTTCCCCGGGGAATAAATCCCCGGTTACCATAGTTGCAGGAAGCCCTATTACATGGATAATCAAAAGCAAACCCAATAGAAACGCTCGAGGATTCTTCGGCTCTTTTCATTGGCGTTTCCCCAGACCTAAACAGACGACAAGACACTGCTTTGCAAAGTTCCAAAAACCAACTGGAAAACTGGCAAAAGTAAACAAAAAAACAAAACTACTTCAATAAATTCGTCACAAACAAATGAAACCTACCGATATGTTATGTCTTCTTACAAAGTCACGGAGTGCCTGTATCTGTGTTTCGATACACAGACGTTCGGAGAAACACGAACGTCAAGTTCAAGTAAAACGACACCTGACACACACATTTTGACCCGTGCACAAGACGTTATATCGATAAACGAAGCACAAGTAAGAAACAATAATAAAAGCAAAGAAAATAGCAACACGATATGCAAACATCTAACAAAGCCGAGCAAGCAGAATGACAGGTCTAATGAAAAACAAAGAGGTACCGAGTCGGAAACAAGATCGCGATTCTTTCCTTCGCTGCACGACGCAAATCTTCTGTGACCTTTGACCAAACGTAGCTTCCACATTCGATCACCGTGCTCAGCTTAATATTTACAACAGAAATCCGAGGGGGTGGAATACCGATATGAACCTACAGAAATGTGCATCCTCAAACCTGACATATTCATCCCAACTCATTTAATGAACTCAAAAACACAGAAAGTTGCTTTCACACGCCATCTTTGATTGCCAGTGGTTAGCAAACCGGGACCCGTGTGGTTATCCGCACGGTACCCGTGTTTCAAAGCATGGCTCCCTGGGTTGATTGTGCACTTGTTTTCTCACTACCAAAATGATGACAAAAACGATGTTTGATGGTTTGTTGACAGACCAGCTTTTTTGTCGGTCCTCGGGGGGGCATATCGACTTTTGTTTCATATTTATTGACCGCGGCCTTCGTGAGGCCTAATCAACAGGGATTTGTTGTTTGTGTATACAAGGAATGAGACTAAGCCTGACTAATTGTTGCCATTGTCCAATCGGGTTGTATTGATCTTCACAGTGTTTGTCTGAGGTCTTGTTTACTGCGGTGTAGCCGGATCTTGCCTTTCACTGGTCACGTCCGATGCTCTAGAATACACGTTCTTTTTATAGAGTTCAGAAAGTCTGCGAATATGGATTCATTTATTTATTTTATTTTTTTATCAGCATTGTGTGTGAAGCACTGAGGCAATCTAACAATGTTTTTGATTTTTGCGTATGTTAATTTTACAACCGTGACGCGGAGAGAAAATGGTTACAAGGACAAAAGCAACATGTTGCTAATGAGATACTGCCATGTTTGTTAGTAAGACGCATTCGGTTCTGACGAAGATATGAAGTCAAGATCGAACGCCTAATATATTATTTGATCAATGTGACTGTTTATTGCTATTCTGAGAATCAGCTGGAGACTATATTTGAGCCGTACTGTCGGGGGAGAGAGAGAGAGAGGGGAGAAAGCATAGAAGGAGGAAGCAAAGGAAAGCTCGTTCCGAAAATCACTTCAGTTGTCTTCGAGTAACTCCAACGCACACACAACAACACTGTTTGTTTCATATTGCAGAATCTGAAGGGCTAAGTTCACGAAACAAGGCTCACGCAGTGCAAGACACCGGTCACTTTTAAGCGATGTATGACTGAACTGTTACCCTAGATCGTCAAAGAAGCACTCTTTGTTTTGTTATCTTCTCGTACGCGGACGTGCGTACAAAGTTAAAGACATGCGTCAACGTAGGCCTATTTGCTTACTCGTTCTTACATGCTGTAAATACTTGTTTATCCCCATTGGAAAAATGCGCCAGTTACCATGTTTGTTTGTTATTCGTACCCTTCTCGAATATATATATTTGCTTGCGCATTTGCGAACGACACAGACGAAGCCAATCTCGGAATGTTTCTATGCCGTAAGTCTTGGAACTAACATCAGTCAAGTCAATGCACACTCACGAGCACAAGTTAATTAAACGCCACAACATTGGAGGAGCACTTGAACAAATCAACAGTTCACTTGCGTAGGACAGGAGTCGCCGCAGGTAGCCAGTCGACGTTGGTCAAGTGAGTGATGTCGGCCCCGCTTCACTGTGTGAACGGCCTCTGTTGTCGCCGTCTTTGTTGATGATGGCGTTGGGAGGGGTTGTGATGGGTTTTAGAGAAGAAAAAAAAATGTTGAGGACACTTTTGTTGTTGCGCTGGTGGTAGTGGCGGCGATGTATTCATAAAAATGTTGTTGCTGAGATCTGTATAAACTCTTTTTTATTTTCGTTTGAATGCGTTTGGTGTTACATTTGTTTAAAGATCAAACGCTCGCATTTGAAGACCACCTGCTGTTAAAAATGGTATTGTTATATTATCAAATAGGTCCCTTAAATGCAGCACCCAAGGAAAGGACAAGAAGTCAGATTTACTTGAATATTTTCTCCAGTCCGTTTTCTCTAAACACGGATGCTTTCATGGTTTAGCAAACAAACAAACAAACAAACTGGACGCTAGGCATTGGATTTATACATTGATGACAGCATTCGAGTAAAGATCCGCATTCAACATAAGGACCCGACCATCAACATGCAATTTTGTTAAACTGCTGTAGGCTCCATGCGCGTCAAACGTAATACAAATGACAGTGAAAGTGATCAAACGAAGCAATGGTGCAAGACGATCTAAACCGTTTCAAATTACAGGCACGACAATGTTATCAAATAAACAGAAACGCATCAACCAATTTAACTGACAAGCAACTGGACGCCAGATCTGGTGTAAATCACAAACAGGCACCAACAGCTTGGAGTGACAATGGGCATGCAACAATGTCATTGACCACACATAGCTTTATCGAGCAATTTGATTGACAAAAATCAACGGTTCGCAGTAAGGGAGAATGGTCAATCGGGCATGCCCGACGCCATACCCCAAGCTGGTGCCAGCAGCAATTAACTAAGTATATAAGTGCTGGCATTTTAGGTCACAATGCGAGCTCGTCAGCTGTCGTGGTATTGTTGAGTCCTCGCTTTTACGAGCATTAGTGAGGGTCAACACAAGGGTACCCGTTGACGTCTCTTCTGTTTGCTTCAACAATGGCTAACGGGACCCGCTGAACGAAGCAATGCCCGAACGAGCAGAGCCGCCCGAGCCCTCAATTCAGATACGGGTATACACGCAGGCCGCTGTGGTGTTTATTTGACACTTATGTGTGTTCGCGTGACGCTATGATGTAGGTGGCATTTGCACTCGTTTGGGAACTATTTTGTTCTGGTCAAGTGGTCTAGTGCGATGATCTGTTCTAAAATGTGTAATGAATAACGGCTAAGGTGATGCTCAGAGATATCTCTCTCTCTCTCTCTCTCTCTCTCTCTCTCTCTCTCTCTCTCTCTCTCTCTCTCTCTCTCTCTCTCTCTCTCTCTCTCTCTCTCTCTCTCTCTCTCTGTGTTAAAGTACGACATTCTCCTTTTCACGGAAACATTTAGTGAACTGGTACCGAACTCATTATTACAGTGTCAATCCCATGTAATTTTCGCATCCCCAGCTGTAAAAGTGTCAGACAGTATTCATTAGCGACGATCGGGGGGATTTATGTTTCTAGTGAGAAAGGAGTTGTGTACACATTAAGCAGATTGAGATAGAAACGGATAATATTATTGTGTTGAAGTTGTCTCACCATGTGTTGGGGATCGACACTGACTGTTTGCTAATCGGTGCTTATCTCCCACCAGAATCATCCCCATATTACGAAGAGACAGATATATATATATAGGCTAATGGTGTTTCACTTCTAGAAGATAGTCTTTTTGATGGCCGCAGGAGTGATCATCTACTCTAATGGGTTGGGAGAGGTGACATGACTCGTGTGTTACCGTTCTCACGAGATCAGTTACTTTTTGATGGCCGCTGCCATAGGAAGGTGACATTGAGGAGCACGTGACCTATCGCCACTGGCGGCTTCCATTTTGTTGAAACCGACTGGCGGCTTCCATTTTGTTGAAACCAACTTTGTTATCTGTGCTGTTCCGGAAATGAGCTGCGCTTTTTTGGAATTCAAACAGTATCATGTCACTGTTGTCCCATTTGCGCTGTTTCGAAAATGAGCTGCACCTCGTCTGTCTGTTTTTAGCAACACACACTGTCTGTCACGTACACTCCATGCAAGTCTCTCCGTCTCTCCCTCGCTCTGCCTTAGTGTCTGTGTGTGTATCTGTCTCTCTCTCAATCTCTTTCTCTCTCTCTCGATCTCATGCGCTCTCTCTCTCGAGTCATTTTCTCTCACCCGGTGTTCATGTATCTGTTTCTCCATCTCGAGTCACTCTCTGTCTATCTGTCTGTCTGTCTGTCTGTCTGTCTGTCTGTCTTTATGTCTGTCTGTCTCTCTTTCTCTCTCTGTCTCTGTCTCTGTCTCTGTCTCTGTCTCTCTCTCTCTCTCTCTGTTTCTATGTCTTTGTCTGTGTCTCCCTCTGAGTCTCTCCGCCTCTGTCTTTCTATGTCTGTCTCTGTCTATGTGTGTGTGTGTGTCTCTCTCTCTATCTCTCTCCTCACTCTCTCTCTCTCTCTCTCTCTCTCTCTCTCTCTCTCTCTCTCATCCGACTCCTGGCACACAGGTCAAAGCAGAGGTGTCAGTCTTGTGTTAACTTGAGTGCACGTGCACTCAGCAGGAGGGGGGTGATTCGGGTCAGAAGTGGGGTAAGCACTTTGGTCTTCAATCTTTGGGTTCTTGCTTTCAGTGGAGAAGATGCCAACACGAAATTGCACAATGCTCTACTATTTATTGTCCTTGTCTATCGGACACGAAGAAGGGAAGCTACAATCGCCCCAGGCCGAGTCACAGAGTTGACATGATCAGTACACAGCTCAAGTTCACGGTGTGTCATGTTATACATACCAGCTGATGGTTGAGTCCAAAACTAGTGCGGTGGCTAATGACAGCTGCCGTGTATAACCTCATTCATTGAGAAGATTAGCAATGCCATATATATACTCTTTGTTTCCTGAGCCTGGACCATTGAGACGGTTACCTCATAGATCTGTTCATTCTTCAGTTTGTCGGTGTCAAAAGTTATGCCCCCACTCCACACAACCGTTCTAGGTCCCGTTCCCGTACCAACCAAGGACGGCTGCCACAACAATGGAACGCTGCGCAAACGAGAGGGGTAAGAGAGACAAAAGAGGAAACTGGACAGGGAAAAGTCACTGCCTGAAGCATTCAATAAAGCAAGAAAAAAAGAAATTACGACATGCAGGTTTTCAATTCATATTTTTGCAAAGTATCTGCACAAGCATGTGTGCCTCTGTTAGTATGTTCGTGGCTGCTTCCATGGGGCGCCTGTATCCTCAGGAATTTGAGGATTTCTTTTATCTCTCTTTTTCTGACACCGTTGATTTAACGTCATTTGTACAGGACAGGTTTTTTTTCTTTCAGTTATAAGTTGTAGTAGTTTGACCTTATTGTTTTAGTACAAGTAGAGCTCGTTCACCAGTAGCAAAGACTCACTCAGTCCGTCAGTGTGCCTGAGTGTGTATGATGGGGTGGGGGGGGGGGGGCCTTTCCCGTGAACGGCCACCCGGCTGCAATGTACGGACAGGTTTGCACTGGCCCTAGGCTGTCTGTTCAAGAGAGGGACTGCTGTAGCAATAAAACTAGCGTGATACATAAGTAATCAATTTATCCACTTGACTATATTCACAACAGGGACTTATCACTCTTCTTTGCATGTTTTTATGCCTACGTATTTTCAAATACTCTGCAACACATGTAACCCAAATACAACATGTGCCCGTACGTACAATACCGCTTCTTTTATGAAAACATTGCTTCGGCCATGTTGATTTTAATCAACCAATTTTCTTGTAGAAGCTGTGAGGGAATGTGGAGATCTGCCAATGATAATTTGTGGTGATTTGAACTCAAGAACTGCATCTCTGAACGTTAAAAACACAGACCTGATTGCTGATCTTTCCGACATTACTGAGCTGCCCGCGCGCGTCAGTAACATTGATGACCTTAAGATGCCGAGAGTTTCCATGGACAAAGTTGTGAATGCGTTTGGCCGATACCTTCTTAACATTTGCGAAGAATTTGGTCTAGTGATTCTGAATGGATTACAGAAAGCAGGCTTCCCTGGAAATTTCACATTATCACAAAGTGGCAGCAGCGTTATTGATTATTTTATTGTTTCTCAAAAATTACGTTCACTTTGTGAAAATTTAAAAGTTGTGCCCATGGTTGAGACCAAACATTTATTAGTGGAATTGTTTATTGCCACTAAGAATGGCGTGTGTTACCCCAAAACCCATGGTAAACAATATTCTTGTTCAAAATACCAATGGAACGAAGAGAAATGTGCAGAGTTTCACTGTTACATGCAGAGCGATCATGTTAAAGGTATTATTGAAGAAGCAACGGCGCTCATTGCTATTGATATTAACTAGTCGCTTGCAAAGTTCAATGGAAGTTTGTTTTATGCTGGAGAATGCATGAGAAAGGTTATATTTGTCGGCTGAGAAAAAAGAATAATTTAGTTTGATCTTGAATGTAGGCAGAACCGTCAAGTTGTTTGGCAACTCCTTCGCAGGGCTAGCCATTCGGACGAAGATGAAGACAGACTGCAGTATTCTCAGAAGCGCAGAGAATATAAAGAGTTGTTGAGGCCAAAAAAGGAATTATATAAAGATTCTGTGGTTGAGTCATTGCATGCAAATTTAAAGGACCCTAAAACGTTTTGGGATACAGTCCGTTCAGTGCGACCATCTCTTGGTGGACAATGCAACATATCGATGGAACAGTGGTATGAGCATTTTCGTGATGTTTTTGGTACCGTACCACCTGCTGAAACAAATACTCCAGGTAATGAAGGTGATCAAAGTTTTGAGCAAGGAGGGCAAAGAAATTGTGACTCTTTAAACCAATTGATCACACATGATGAGGTAATGCGCCCGGGCGCTAAAAAATGAAAAGGCAGCTGGCCCAGATGGGTTGATCAACGAATTTTATAAGAATGGTATTGATATACTTTTGCCTTTTTTTACCAAATTTTGTGATAATATATTTGACAACGGTTTGTTTCCCGATGAATGGTCACACTCGATTTTTGCACCCAATTCATAAGAAAGGAGATATTGATTCACCGGATAGAGGTGTTTCGTTGTTGAATGTATGCAGCAAATTATATAGTTTTATTTTGAATAAACGTATTTCTGATTGGATAGAAGAGAACGAAGTTGTTGGGAGTCCCTGGTGTGCACGTGCGTCTCACATAATGACCTACCGTTAGCAGTGACTTGACAAGTTCCAGCATGATATGCTTGCGGAATTTGACGTACTGTGTCTCGTTTGCACGTCATTTTTGACAAGTCCTTTGGCCCATTACCCCTGTCACAATCCTTAATTTCATCTCCGTTGTCGGTTTGATGCCATATCATGATTCTTGTCATCAGGAATTAGGCATATGGTGTTGGTATACAAGTCTTTGTGTGTGTGTGAGTCAGGTTTTGTTAAGGTGCCAGGTCAATGTCTCCTATTTGTGGCTTTATTCTTCATGGAAGTGTCACACTCATACACACGCTTGCACGCACGCATGCACGCACGCACGCACGAACGCAATACCTAGCTCACGTCTAATTTTACATTATGTTTCTTTCTAACCCGATAGACTTCTTTGTGATTGCCCGGTATTGAATGAGATCTTTCTGAATAAAGAGAAATGGGGGTACTTAACGTCCTCACAGGAAATTTTCCTTTTAGGGACATGAGTTGGTGATACGCTAAAAGCTGGTAAAAGTGAGAAAGGAGGGGAGGATGACGGAGTGGGTCGGAGTGGTGATGATAAAAGTTTGTTAAGAGGAGTAAATTCTTCTTCTAGATAGTGTGATTTAATATATTTGGGTTTGGCACCCGTTGTCTCCAAAAGCATTGGGAATAGGATGTTAGAAATAAACGTTTCTGAATAAATTAATGTAATGCACTGATAAGCTTGCTGGATCTCCCAACATGGTTGATCTTTAGTTTTCATCAACGAACGACTAATCAGTCACTCGGTCAACTGAATAGGACAGTGTTATACAACTAGAACCGTTACCTCACCGCCTAACCTGCACAGAGTAAACAGAAAGCACGTGCATCTCAGTAAGAACCCCGGGGACTCACAGGTACATTATTTGCCCTCTCGTCACTGCCAGTGTCAACGCCAGCGCAGACCTGTACAACTCTGGAAGTCTCCACAGACCAAGAATCATCATCAATCTGTTGAACTCGGTTGATCCAGTGGGAAGTGTAGCAGTTTACTGCCACTGATTAGCGTATTGCTGTTATACCCACACATTCACCTCATTTCTTTAATGACAATGACACGGATGAATGGGAATTTGGGGTCTGTTAATTCTCTCGTTGGGGAAATCTTGGCAAGGGATTATACATGGAGGTGAGGTAAATGTGTGTATTTGTGTGTGTGTGTGTGTGTGTGTGTGTGTGTGTGTGTGTGTGTGTGTGTGTGTGTGTGTGTGCGTGCGCGCGCGCGTGTGTGTGTGTGTGTATGTGTGTGTATGTGTGCGCGTTTGCGCGCGCGCGTGTGTGTGAGTGTATGTGTGTGTGTGTGTGTTTGTGTGTGTGTGTGTGTGTTTGTGTGTGTTCATGCCTTCGTGTGTGTTCACAACATGTCTGGCTAATTGACCGCTTTCAGAGCAAGTCGCAGTCTGCGGTCAAACAAGAACGTCACTGTTTAGTCTGTCCTGATTGTTCTCTTTGCCTTTTGTAACGCCCAGCCGAGATTTGATGAGGAAGCAAATAAAGCAAACACGAGTTTGTTTGGGGAACTGTTCCGCTGCAGTTGACTGGCAACTTGATTTAGTATTGACGCCTCTGATTGCTCAAGTGTAGGAACAAATGTATAGTTCATGCAATGACACTTGTAAGTGTAGAAACAATTATATATTTTTCTTCGTGCAATGTTTCACATGCTGTTACACCAAATGAAAGCAGTCAAAACGCAACAACATTGACAGATGCCATAAGGGACTCGATTATTATCTATTGTGACGACGCCAGCCCTCTTGTCAGCGTGACCTTGGAAAGAGTTTTACACTGGGCAAAAATGTTTACTGTGCTTTTATCCATTCATTAACTCAGCTTTTCAAAGTACACACACTTTATCCAGGTACATGTTTCTAAATGTATAAACATGCCGATGGATTTATGTCTGCTTTGGTTTCCGTGTTTAAGAGCTAATATAATTGTTCCGATTACACAAGTCTCCGCGAGTATACCGTTTGGTAACAAAATACATGTACTTTTATCACGAGTAGGCTTCCCCAAGCTATTTACCTGGCAAATCATGCGACTTCTCTGCGTTAGAACTGTACGAACTATGTTGTACAGAAAGTTAACTATGGCCGAACTTTTATTTTGATTTTTCACTTTGTTCAGGTACCAAGCTTTTTGGCTCACGTAAGTGTAGCCTATGCGATGCTAACTTTTGTCTGTCTGTGCGTGCGTGCGTATGTATGTGTGTATGTCTGTGGTAGAAACTTTAACATTTGAAGACGTCATATTACATTGACGTCACATTATGACGTACGAGGGTTAGACGTCACGCGATGGAATTACTGAAAGTCTCGGTGATTGTTATTTTGAGCGGGCCGAGACTATTTGGCAGTCGTGTCCATGTAAGTAGGCTACATGCAGACAGACAGATCTAGATCTAGTGTCTCGCTTTCTTGCACAGTTTCACCTATGCTCTTTCTGTGTGTGTGTGTGTGTGTGTGTGTGTGTGTGTGTGTGTGTGTGTGTGTGTGTGTGTGTGTGTGTGTGTGTGTACTATGTGTACTGTGTGTGTGTATGTGTGACGGAGTGATTGAGTTTGTGTTACTGTTTGTCGATTTCTTACGTGAGCCTTGAAGGCTTCGCCTCTTGTTTTCTTTAAAATGTACAAAAGTGCCAGGGACGCCATCAGTGAAAAAATATATAATAAGATATCGAACCATGACATAGCTTTTATGAATAATTGCAGGCAAGCTTACTTACTAATTAAAAAAAACCAGTATGATTTCAATGTCACATCTCAGACGTCGATGTTTAAGTCCATTTGCCATTTCGTGCTGGCTTCCCCTTTAGTCTGGGGCTGAAGCTGAATGTGAAAATGATGAAATCACAGGTCAGATACCGGCCTTTGGGTCACATCTTAACGACCTGACCAGTCTTAATTAGACTTACACTTGCCCCCACGAGCACGTTGCTATCGAGGAGTTATCACCCACACTCTGCCATATATATCAGTGGCTGTCTCACAAGCAATTGGCTTCCCGGCGTGACAGAACTGAGAAGACAGAGACTGAGGTAGGAGGAGGAGGTGTGTGTGTGTGTGTGTGTGTGTGTGTGTGTGTGTGTGTGAATGCTGAACAAGTTTTGAAAACGAATTAAACTTGGAGTGACATTCGACTTTCCCATTGAATGTGAGATTTCTTAATCGAGAATAAAGGTTTTGGGCCGCTTCAGACACACCTATAAATGAACAAAATATAGTAAGGCGTGTGTTTTAAAAACCTACATTGTAAAAATGTCTCTACTTAAAGATAGGATTTTCTCGGACTTTCTCCTCGTAATATCAGCAAGGATTGCCTGCGATGTCAGACTTGCACAGGAGGTCTTAAAATGGAGGTACCACTCTAGATTGAACGAATACATACTCCTCTCCCCACCTCCCCATGTGATTGAATGAAGGGAGGGGGGAGAAAGGTGGGAGGAGGGGAGATCTCCTGGGGGACACTGGCTGCGGGTCACAACGCCCCAGTGCAAGGTGAAGAAGATACTGACCCTTCCAGAGAAAGCCGTTAGACGGTCAGATCCAGAGGCTTCTGGTCAGTTCCATTACATCAAGGTCCAGCTTCTTATCAGTGGAGATGGTCACCCTGCTGATTTCTTGTTGCCTTCCCGAGCTAAATAGTACGTGTCCAGAGTTCACTTTCGTTGGATACAGTGTTGGTGCTTCTGTGTGAGAAAATGGAGGGCAACGAGGGGTTAAGATGAGATTGGAAGTTAAGGATGTGATGTTGTGCAGGTTACTTCTGTGAAAACGATGATAAAATCACCTGATCTTGCCTTGAAGCTTACGCTTACCCCGTTGTTTAGATAAATATTAGTCGGTTTGCTCTCTGCATTTGACCAGAATAATTAAAACTGATTTGTAAGGCCGAGTAACGGCGAAGACAACAGCGTTCTTTATTCCATAAGAGACGCTGATTCTGTAAAGTAGGAGTAAATTCTGAGTTTTCCGCCCCCAAAGGCCGTCGCTTTGCAAAGGTGTAGGTTTTAAAAGTCACACAAGTGGCTCGAAACATTCGCCCATGGTTATTTTGAATACTCATTCCACAAACGTGCATCATTAACTTACCAAATAACGGCGTTCTCCTCGTCATTTATG
Organism: Littorina saxatilis; assembly: GCF_037325665.1. NCBI lineage: Eukaryota > Metazoa > Mollusca > Gastropoda > Littorinimorpha > Littorinidae > Littorina > Littorina saxatilis. Next base: position 42,348,788 of record NC_090247.1, on the reverse strand, counting down.
CAACCAAAACAACATCAGAATGAGTTCTCCAAATGCCTCGCGATTAGTGCAAGGCGGAATATTCCAAGCCACCTCAGTAATTTTCCATCAAACTCCATCAGGCTAGTCTCAACCATTCTTCCAGTTCTTAGACCAACTGAAGCTAAGGCGTTTCTAATTAATTGTAAAAGGGAAAGTTCTCTTATCAGACCCCCTCCTGGTCACCTTGAGGTGTTCGGCCATGAATGTCAGGCTTTGTCTCGTCACCAGACCCTCCCGTTTTCCTCCTTATGCGTCCAGAAACCCGTTAGCACCGCGAGTGGTTCTCCTCAAGTTCTGGGCCAGCTGACATGGTACCGGGATTCCGGAACCTGTGTGTCAGCACTGGCATTGCGGTGAAGGAGTTTATGGGGGTGAAGATGTGATAAAATGTATTGATGAATTAGTTTGTTTAGTTCTCTTGACTTGTCTTTTTTATGTTGTACGTACTCAATACAGAAGGCTGCATAGTCTGCGCGGAAGATAATACTTTCCTGTCTGACAGTTGGATTGGGTGTTGTTGTTTTTTGCAAATTCTTGTTGATGTTCTTGTTGTTGGGTTGTGTTGGTGGTGGTGATAGTGATAGTGCAGTGTTCTCCTTCTATTGTTTTTTCTTCACCATTGTTATTCCCTTGCCTCTTAATTCTATTATATTTTCAAATGGCGGGCTTTTAGTTGTTCAGTATGACAGTATTATCACAACACCTGCCCATTCGCAGGTGACAGCAGACAGCAGCAGCAGGGACGTACACACTATCAAGACTGCCCATCAGTACCTTCCGATGTTCATGTTCCCGACACTTCTGCTCTCGTCTGCTTCGCTCCGTCACCACCAAGACAGACTCTTCTCCCAGAAGAGTTTCCCAAGGGACGTCATTCCAAGGTGCGCCTTTGCAAGTACCCCCGACTGCGACGTTTCATCCACGTCGTTGAGGGGCTCTTTAGGGAGGAGTTAGGATCTGCACAGCTAATTAAATGCCCGTTTCGCTTTCTCTTTCCCCATCTGGAGGAGAATAGAAGGTGGGTTTCTTCTTGACCAAATTCCGGACGGTTAGCACCTTTGCTAGAGTTTTTCTATGTATCCTTCTGGAGAACAGAGGGTCTCCTTCGAGACGGTTGGCACCTCTGGGAAGTTATGAGGGATTTCTGTTCCGTGACTTTATGGTTTCGGTTATCCGAGGGATTGTCAGTCTGGTTTTGATTAATTGGAGATCCCGTTATACAGAATCTGATAAGGCCGGTTACGGTAAAGTAACTGGGTGGCCGAGTGGTAACGCACTTGCGCTCGGAAGCGAGAGGTTGCGAGTTCGACCCTGGGTCAGGGCGTTAGCAATTTTCTCCCCCCTTTCCTAACCTAGGTGGTGGGTTCAAGTGCTAGTCTTTCGGATGAGACGAAAAACCGAGGTCCCTTCGTGTACACTACATTGGGGTGTGCACGTTAAAGATCCCACGATTGACAAAAGGGTCTTTCCTGGCAAAATTGTATAGGCATAGATAAAAAAAAATGTCCACCAAAATACCCGTGTGACTTGGAATAATAGGCCGTGAAAAGTAGGATATGCGCCGAAATGGCTGCGATCTGCTGGTCGATGTGAATGCGTGATGTATTGTGTAAAAAATTCCATCTCACACGGCATAAATAGATCCCTGCGCCTTGAGTCTGAGTCTGGAGATACGCGCGCGATATAAGACTTCATATATGATAAAGTAGTGTAACGGAGCGGACAAGCTGAAGCTGAAGGGTAAATAAGGAGCTGCTCAAGACTTTAAGCTGTCAAGAACAAACCGAAAGAAAAGACCAAATCTTTCGCCGCCTTTTAAATGCAACGGAGCTTTTTTATTTTTATTTTTGTTTTTGTTTTTATTTTTTAAAGAAAAAGGATTACATGAGTACAATTGATTTTGTTCGGTGTGTTATTGACAAAAAAGTGGTGTTGACAATATCGTCTGGTCTCCTTATTACTTTGAATGTTTGCACCTACATGTATTTGGCATTTGAAACTTCGTAATTCTTTGGAGTATCAGCTTTTAACATTTTAGTCCAATTCGAACGAGATAATCACATTCATTTACTCACCTCTCCATTTTCATGTCCTCTAAATCTATTGTTGATTTATTTGTTTGATTGATTGGTTGATTTCTTGATCTCTCGTTTTACTCTTCGTTGTTTTTCAAACTGTATTATAGCAAAGTTGCGCGCGCAGGAATCAACTGTGTTCAAGTCGATGTCCCTGATCCAGATGACGCATTTGGAATCATTATTTGTGTTGTTGTTGTTGTTGTTGTTGTTGCTGCTGCTGCTGCTGTTGCTGTTGTTGTTGTTGTTGTTGTTGTCGTTGTTGACAAGTACTAGGATTAAAAGCCGGCACGCCCGTACAGTGGGTAGACAGTAATCAATCACCAGTGGGTATCACCTCAATGCCAAGAAGTGCAGCTATAATGTTGACGAAGGTTGATTTCCAAAACGTTCACCTCGCTAAGTGTTGTGAAGTCTATGCACGGCTTGGCTGTCTGGCTAGCTGGCTGATTGGCTGGCTCTGTAAATCTCGCTCATTCACTCTCTCTCTCTCTCTCTCTCTCTCTCTCTCTCTCTCTCTCTCTATCTCTCTCTCTCTCTCTCTCTCACACACACACACACACACACACACACACACACACACACACACACACACACACACACACACACACACACACACACACGCCTTGATAATGTTAATGTGAGTATATATGATATTATCAACTGCAAACACACAAAAACTAACACAAAACACAAACAGTAAAACATTAAACAAAACCTTAGGCCATTAACATACACACAAACAACCCCACAAAAATGAGCAATGCATAACAAAAACAATCCAGCATCACAATGAATAATTCACACACAAAACAGTCCAACAAAAAACTCAAACCCAAAAGAGAATCACCACAAACTGAAATGTCTCCCGAGGGAGTGACAAACGCTCCTTCAACGGTTCAAGCTCTCCGTTGAAATGGGTTAACGACCATCATCAAAATGGACTCCCCAGCAGGTCTAAACTTGCAGTTTTGGACGACTGCAAATCACTTTATGTCCAACTAGTGGACTTGGAAGAATGTAAAATGTTTATCGCTGGAACTGCGTTGTTTAGCAGGCTCTGTTGTTCGTTGACATTGGTGGAGAAATGTACGATACAAGAGGTTTTTGTCTGCTTGTTCTGGCCCGGTTGTTGTGTTGACTTGCTATATACATAGATTGATTAGATGAACAAAAATTGATCTGTGTGTGTTTGTTGTTGTTGTTTTTTGTTTTGTTGGCTTGCTTGTTTTTGTATAACACGAAACAAAGATCTTTTGTTTGTAATAACATTTTTAATGATGCCGTTTCGGGGCGTGTCTGTCTTTCTGTTTATTAACATTAGATCGCGTTCTCCACACAGGAGCTTGTATTAAAGCGACGGTCGATGGAAGTATCCTACTCTTTTACGTTGTGTGTGTGTGTGTGTGTGTGTGTGTGTGTGTGTGTGTGTGTGTGTGTGTGTGTGTGTGTGTGTGTGTGTGTGTGTGCGTGTGTGTGTGTGTGTGTGTGTGTGTGTGTGTGCGGGCGTGCGTGCGTTTGTGCGTGTGTGTGAGCGTATGTGCGTGCGTGCGTGCTTGCGTGCGTGTGAATGGGAGGTCATTACCGACAAAACTGTATGTCCGAGTGTCTCCGACGTTTTGCCTCTCTGCTTTACTGAACGCTGTCAAGCGTACAGCCGTCCTTACATGATGCTATCGATTAAAAGGAGCATTTACCGATTAAAGGCGGACACAACTACGTGAACATATTCAGTTTACTGACTGATGGGTTTCTGTGCAGTTGTGTTTGAAGTAACAGGTTATTGTTATTGCTGCTTTCTAATGTAATCATTCCATCAATATAAGTGGTACTTTTAATTTGTTCGGGGCAATGTCGTTACAACTGCTTTGAACGTCAGCGGTGGCCGTAACTGTTTGAATGCATTGGGCTACCAGAATTTAGAACATTGTAGCCTAACAAAGTTATCCAGAGAGAGAGAGAGAGAGAGAGAGAGAGAGAGAGAGAGAGAGAGAGAGAGAGAGAGAGAGAGAGAGAGAGCGAGACCGAGACACAGACACAGAGACAGACAGACGGAGACAGACAAACAAACAGACACACACACACACACACACACACACACACACACACACACACACACACACACACACACACACACACACAGAAACACAGACAGACAGAGGTCTAGAGAAAGACAGAGGGAGACAGACAGACAGATAGAAAGAGATGGCTTTGTGTCCTGGTTTAGGTCACTTCTAGAAACAGCGGACTTAAAAACAGTTGTCCAACCCCCATTTAAAGGATGGGCAGTTGACTTGGATGTTGACACAGTGACACCTAAGGACTGGTACAAAGGAGGGAGGGGAGACAATGAGTAGGGGTGGGGTGGGGGTAGGAGGGGGAGGGGAAAAGGGGAGACTCAGCAGAAATACAGTAGGATTGGCAAAAAAAGACAAAGAGGTGCAGAAGAAGGAAACGGGGAGTAGGGGGTGTGGGGCTGGTCCCAGTAACCTAGTAACTTCCTGTTCACTGACCGGATGTGAACTGTGGACTGGCGGTTAACAGAGAGGATTAGTCTTTAAATGACCTGTTTCAGTTCTGCTGTTAGTATTGTCAACTGCTTTTGTTGGATGTTTTGTTAAAACAAGTCTTTTTAAGCGATATCAAAACGTTTAGTCAAGATGTCGGCCTAAAAGAATCAGATTGAACACACTTGATTGTGTTGCTTTTTGGGGGGCTTTTTCTTGTTACCGAGACTACTCAGTCCTGTGGTGGTCGAAACCTGTTGACCTCGGTCAAATGTTGACCAGTGTAAAACTAGAACGAAGGAAGAAAAGTGATACGAAAAAAGAACTGACAACAACAACAACAACAACAACAACAACAACAACAACAACAACAACAACAACAGCAACAACTCAACAGCAAAAACAACCAGAGGTCGAACAAATACAGAGGGGATTTTGTTATGCACTTCATTTATGTCAGGATGATTTCGATTCATGCGAGTAAATCGTACGGGCACTCTATCTAAACAGTCATGCAAAACTACCTCACGGTCACTGACCATCCCATCGCCATGAACATATTTCCTGTGTGAAACTACCCGATGACCCAAATCTCTGCTACGCGATTCACACCAACACTACTAGGTCAGTACATAGACCAAATAGCCTGGACCGCCAACTCGTCACGTGACCGTTCGAGGTTACGACGCTCGACTTTCAGGGGCGCTTAGCGTCCGGTTTGAAAGGCCAGCGATTCGAAGACAGTGAAAAGAAAGCACGCACCCGTTATTTGTGACAATGGGAGGTGACAATGAACTGAATTTTCCAAAACTCCAAACTAAACTTAACAAAACTCATCGAAAAACATGTTCCATATGCACTTTAGCTGAGTTTATTTTAGCATTTTCAGAACTTACCTCGGCAACTTCGTCGGTCCAGGATAAATGGTCTATGGTCAGTAGTACCTTTACGCGAGTGAACAGATAGTGAATCCTCCCTCTCTATGATGACCTCCCAGCGAAGGTATGACAAACACGTACTCTGGACCCATCCTCCCACACGTGTTGGACATCACAGGAAGGATGCGGTCATTTAAAGCCCAGTATATGTTCCTCCTTGTTTCAGAATGGACGATAATTTGCTTTACACTTTGAAAGTACGAAAGGGATGCTAGCTAGGGCTGGCTGGCAGGTGTGAGGTGGAAGGTGTGTGTGTGTGTGTGTGTGTGTGTGTGTGTGTGTATGTGTGTGTGTGTATAATAATAATAATAATAATAATAATAATAATAATAATAATAATAATAATAATTGTCAGTAAGTACTGGTGTCACATGACTGATGTGAACCAGTTGATTGGCTAATGGCGATGCGTTAAAACTGTTAGAGCACTCTTGGAGTGTGCTAACTTTTCCGCAGAGCGTATTCTTCCGCCCTTTGCTTAAGCGAGAGTGTACTCTCATCCTCAGAATTAATTAATGACATGTAGCTTATATTCTCCACAATACCAATGATTAAGACCATAAATTTCCTGCTTCTCAATTAAAGCAGAAGATGGTTTTTTCTGACAGATTGCATGTGCCTGTGCCACAGTTGCCACTGATCTACAAATAGAACCCGCTGTGTCTAATTTTTCAGTTTCGACTTGCGAAGATTCCTCTCATAATTATGCCATGTTAGTGGCATGTAGTTTATTGTCCACATTACCAAATGATGAGTTAGTATACAATTCCCAGCAGCTAACAGAAAACACAAGTGTTATTCCGATAACGTAGCAGCAGAGACGGTAGCAGCTAGATCAGCACGTAGCAGACTACACTGAAATACGACTGCATCTGTTCAGTAAATGAATGTTTTCCGAATTATTATTTCAAGGCAAGAACAATCGGAATCAAAAACGTGTAGGGTTTAGAACGTTCTTACCATATATAAGACTTATTACCAGCCTGCCTCATGCGTGCAGACTCAGTGCAACGTGACGAGCAAAGTTGTTTTTGAAATGAGACTCAGTGCAGTAGCAGACGACATAAATCCCGCTCAGCAAATTAACATGTTGGGCAAATGTGAACAATAAAACGATGGGGATATAATACGTGTAGGGTTCAGAGCATTCTTACCGTTCATATTTAGTACCAGACTCCCCGATGAGTGAAGATACCACACGAGAAACATGCCACATTTATTTTGAAAATGTTCTTTCCGTCGACCTTGGCAAGGGGCAAAACTCTGCACAGTCAATCTGTCGAAGCTCGATGAAGGTTTCGAATCGCAAATAATTAAGAGCACAGTCCTTTCTCCGAGTTTAAATGAGGTCTCTATGAAAGATCATCACTTTTTAGCTTAACGCTACACTGGAATTTACCAACAGAAATTAAAACAAGAGTTTGCGTGTGACGAAAGCACGACACACTTGAGACAGCCCACACAAAAGTAGATCCAGTGACACAAACCTGACCACCCAGTTACGCCTATCCAAATGCGCGTTGCAAAATGTGCGTTTTGAATCTTTTTTTTCTCTGGCGGTACTGACAGTATCGTTATTGAAACAATCCCAGTGCACTAAGGGATTTATAGAACAAATCTCGAAAATAATGATTGAACTCAGCGCTATGCGCTTCGTTCAATAATGAATTTTCTCGATTTGCTCTATAAATCCCTTAGTGCACTGGGATGTCTCAATAACTTAAATAATAATAATAATAATAATAATACGAATATTTGTAACGCGCACATATCTCACCAACAGGCGACTCAAGGCGCACATACACTCATTCACACACACGGAGACTTAAAGTCACTAACACACACACACACACCATCAACCATTAAATATGTACAGTTTTCAGGGTGGGATGGGGTGGGCAGTGTAGAATGCATGGATTATTTGGAAAAAAGGAATGTCTTGAGTGCAGATTTGAATGATTCGAGGGACTGTTGTTGACGGAGGGGGAGAGGTAGTGTGTTCCACTGGCTAGGTCAGTGCTTGGAAAGAAAATGAGCGTTGACCTGCTGTTTTGAGTTTGGTGTGGGGGATGTTGAGCTTAGGGAGTCGGCAGATGATCTGAGTGCTCGTGAAGGGACATAGAGAGAGAGAGAGAGAGTCAGAGAGATATGTGTGTGTGCGTGTGTGTACGTGTGTAAATGGGGGTGGATAGGTTATTCGCTTCCGTACTTGCTTGTATGAATCCGTGTATCGTGTGCGTGCGTGTGTGTTTATGAGTGTGCTTGTGCTCGCGGGCGCGCGGGTATGTGTTATGCTTCCGTGGTGGGTTTTTTTCACACCGAAAAAGAAGCATGGCTGTCTAAATGGAGGGTGAAAAACGGCCGTTCACGTACAAATCCACTCGTGCAAAAACACAAGAGTTTTGGCGCATGAACAGAGAAGTAGAAGACATTTTGTTGTTGTGCGTGCACACCATTTTACCTGTGAGAGCAAGACACACCAAAATCAATACCAACGTGGTGAGTTAATCATTCCACACAAGGCGATGCTCTTTAATTTCCGCGGAGTGCAAGATGCGACAAGGTTTGATCAGCACCTTGCCGAGGTGTTGTCGTCAACAAAATGAATCATCATACTCTGCTGTCTTGTGGCCTTTCCATCAAATCAACGTCGGAAGCAGTTGAGCTGTACACAGTGGTCGTTCTGAAGTAGAGAAGAGAAAAGACGCAAGAAGACGAGGCTGAAAGCAGAGACTTTGCAATACAGAACTGGAGGAAGAAACACTACATTTTCAATCAATCAATCAATATGAGGCTTATATCGCGCGTATTCCGTGGGTACAGTTCTAAGCGCAGGGATTTATTTAATTTTTTTAATTTTTATTTCATGCAATTTATATCGCGCACATATTTAAGGCGCAGGGATTTATGCCGTGTGAGATGGAATTGTTTTTACACAATACATCACGCATTCACATCAGCCAGCAGATCGCAGCCATTTCGGCGCATATCCTACTTTTCACGGCCTATTATTCCAAGTCACACGGGTATTTTGGTGGACATTTTTTTTTTATCTATGCCTTGGGTTAATCAGACGACTGAGCAGCAAAACATTTTAGAATGCGTTGTAGCCATTTGCTTCTGGGTATACAATAGTGACATTTGCACAATAAAAGAAAAATTGTTCATTGTAAAAATAAGTCGGTAGAGTAGAGAATAAAATCAGCCTCTGGGGAGCCACTGTTCCAGACCAAAGCCAACCACATACCGCTCACATGGTTTTCCCAGTGGAAGCCAGCCCGGATAATCATCAAAACGGGAGGTGTACGGCACAGATTCTATATACATTCAGCCTTAAAAAAAGGATTTCCTTGACAACTACATTGACAGACAACAGACAATTTTACGGTGAGTATTTTTGTTCAAGGTCTTTTCCTGAACAAATGACATAATAAGCAGACGTTTCGAATTTGAATGGATGAAATGAATACACATGGGGGAAAATGGAGATGATAGAATTGAGAAACTCAATCAGCTTAAAATGGAACGCTTTCTTGATTAAAAGATACAAACAGACTAACAAAGGAAAGGATAAGATTTTGTGTAAAAGTTGGGAAGTAGATTTAAAATTGGCAAAATCCTCTCCAGTACCTTTTCGTACAACGTAAACATAGCCTTGGGGCATGCACACATCACAATCCAATCAAGAACTTCAAGCAGAAAGAACCCATCTAACTAAACGTCAACTAAATTCAACAAAAGTATATGGAGGATTTCTATAACATTTAAGTTTACTCTCATTACCCCAAGAAGACTATCGGGCAACGCGTCCTATAACCGCCAAATTTACTCTCATTACCTAAGGAAGACTAAAGGGGGCGCATCCGTTAACCGCAGAGTTTACTCTCATTACCTCAAGAAGACTAAAGAAGAACGCCATCCTTTAACAGCCAAGTTTACTCTAATTACCTTAGCTGAGCAAAGCCACTGATTTTGTCACTTTTGCACCCGATTTACCCGACACAAACACGCCACTTTGTGGGCCACAACTCATTAATTAAACCGCAAGGTTTTAATCAGCGACTACGCCGCGGCTCTGTCCGCTCGCCACTGATCGAGTTTACACAAACACACAAGACGAATGCCTCTCGGGAGAATCGCAAACTCTTTGGTTGTTGGCGGCTAAAGCCAACAGCGATTTCAATCTTCAAAGTCAACTTTCTTTCGTTCGGACTGAACAATCGGGATATTAAGTCGCGGCGTAACTAAGCAAACTCTGTCTATTCAAGTGGCACGGATAAGCAGAAAGAAAGAGCAGTCATCTCCTCGCAGGGAGTCATCTCCTCGCAGGATGACAGGAGGAAAACTGAAGGGGGAGGTTGGGCAAGGGAAGAGGTATCGCACAGGTAATCACAGTTCGAACTGCAGTCGGATTTCGCGAGTTCTATGATGACAGGTCGCGGAGATGCGAGGATTTCCCCGACACTGCAAGAATGCCGCGCGCAGAGACGACATAATTACAGACATCAGCGGCAGCCACAAACCCCAACATGCGTGACTTCACTTTCGACGGTTGTCATCACTTGTTTCCGCGTCCGAGCATTCACCCCGAACAGCAGCAAAAAGCGGATGCAAAAGTCGAAAAATGGGTATTACGAGAACTACATAGATTGGCAATTTTGAAGGGTCGACATTGTTGTAATTATAAATTATGTAAATGGTGCAATAGAAAAGAAACAATGCATATGTCAAAGAAATGGACGACTTATAAACACCTACTCGGAAGTGCCTTCTTTGGGAATCCTGTGATAAAGCAAAAAAGGAGTAACAGTTTTGAGTTCTTGTTGTTTATAATAATTGATCTATAGCCAAAATTAATGGACTTTTTCCTGCCATTGTTTACTTTTTATCGGTCTCTCCAAAAAGTCAAGAGTCCAACAAATCAACGCATTAAAAATCCCTGCGCACTTTGCCTTTTGATACAAGTTGTGTACACACACACACACACACACACACACACACACTAACTTTTATAACCTTTTATGACTCTTTATACATATATTTATAGCCTTATTTTCTCTACTTGTACTTTTACTGCTTTGAAAAGGGTGTCTTCCAAGAAAGGGTGTGTGCGGTTCCGGGAATGAAGAGAAAGTGGGTTAATACCTCCATAGGCTGAGGGTTTCTCAAAACTGCAGTTCAAAAATCCATTTAGCCTAGTCTTGCCCTTTACTCTTTGAAGTTGAATAATGTGGATTTTCATGCATGCCAAAATGTACAATTCAAAGCATTGCACGACGTGGTAAGCGTGCAGCTAACAAAGTATAGCAGCCAAAATAAACAGTTCAATCAGGAAGTCACAGCTGTATTGAAAGCAACTTAAAAATAGAGCTTTTTCAAGTTCTCCGACGTAAGCAAACATGCAGTGGAATTGACGATTTATACCGTTTAGACCATGCTTTCAAGAGAGAGCGATTTAAATGCTGATTTCAATATTCGATTACACCTTAATGTGTCACTGTTACCTTTGTGCGTATGTTTCGATGACGTAATTGAACTGCGGTTGTGCTTAAAACCGACACACCGATTTGGATTTAACTTTGAAGAAGACAGTTTAACCGCGGTACACATACCTAGAGATTTGTTTTCTCTCGGCAAGTTGATAAATCATCAGAATACCTTGGGCAACCTTAATCAAATGAAGTTGTCGTAGAGAGATCGAGTTCTGTTGCAGCCGTAAAATCCCTAGAGATGACTTTTTCTCGACTAGTTGATAAATCAATCAAAACACCTCACTCACATGGGCATTAGAATGACCGGAAGCCGATTTTCACCACAAAGAAAATCGTTTTTCTTCTGCGCAACCCGTCTCGAAATCGTAACCAAACGAAATATAACCTTAAGAACCAAACCGAATTCAAAAGATTACCCCCCAAAAGTCATTCACCGATCTTTTCTTCTGGGTACCATTCGCCTGTCTCACACTTTTCCAGACAACAATACCATGGACATATCGCGTGACCGATTAAATCCCCCTAGGTCTCGGGCGCACTGACCATTACACTTGGCGAGATCTCGCTGCGTGATGGTCAAGACATCTTCTTTTCCAAGCCCCTGAAGCCCGGAGATGAGCAATAGATGTCCAATTGAAAGATCTAGGGTGTGTGCAATGGTCGGGGTAGGTGGCGAGAAGTGTAAAAGTGGAATTAAGGGGTAGGGAGAAAATTGAAACGTAACGGGCAATCAGACGATCGTCTCACACTCGTCTTAGTCCTAGTTTTGTCACGTTTTGCTTGACAAGTTGTTGGCTTTCTTTCCGCCCCTTCCCCCACCCCATCCCTCCCCTCACACTTTCGCTTCAGTTCTTACACAGTTTTACCGCCCCCTTCTCCCATTCACCCCTTCCTACCCAACTCGTTACCTTTGTTTTGGTTCAGCATTCAGTAGTGTTTCTCTCATTCACCTCTCCCTCTCACCATCATCTATCTTAACGGCCTATGATTTCATCGTTCGAAAAACATCCTCCGCTACCCCCCCCCCCCCCCTCCGCTATTTTTATTTTGGTGTCATGGTATTGGTACTGGTTTCTTGATGCTCCTCCTACCATCTTCCTTTCTTGACTCGACTGAAACTTTGTGTTGTTTAGTTGCCCTGGCAACCTACTTCCCATGCTTTGATTGGTATATTCTACGTGTAAATCGTTTTTGACCAGCATACCTTCTTTGTTTCTCAGAATTTGGGTGCTGTTCTATCATTGACCTTCAATCGTCTTGTTTTCTTTACCACATACAAATTGTGCAAGCAAACCTACACCTACAAACTTAACCTACACAGTTACTTATATATTCAACCTATTTTTCGTTCATGTTTTCCTCTTTACCATATATTTTCCAGTCTGTTTCCCTTTACCTCTGTCGACTCTCCTCGTTATAGCACTATGACCGATACTGTCAACTTTGTCAACACAGATAGAAACACAGACAGACAAACATGTCGACGTGCACACAGGCTGACAGACACACGTCTCGTATCCTGCCTTTTGACCATTTTATGCACCACATAGGATTGTTTTAAATTCAGTCGGGATTATAACTGTGTATGACTATATGATGCCTTTGTTTATCATCTTCTCTCTTCATCATACATGTAAACACACATTAAAAGCATAAATCAGACCTTTTCACGCTTTCAAATCCGCTGTGTGCATAATTCCATGGACTTACCAACTCTTTCACAAACTCACAATTGTTTAGCTTTTCCTTGTGGTTTCTATTCTAATACCATCCTTTAAGAATTCTGTACATTCATTTGGTTTCCTTAAGAGGCTCCCCCCCCACTCCACCACACCCCCTAACCTAAACCGAATCCTCCCTCTACCACCATTATAGCCCTTGTCCTTCTGTCATGGAAACATTCTTGCGGTTTCTTTTAGTCTTCATTCTTTTCTTCCCTCAATCATTCCTTCACCATGTATACTTCTTAACCACCTCTCAACTCCACACTCATGAAGGCGTGTTCACCTCCTCTGTAATTATCATTCCGACTTCGCGCGTGCCGAAGACAAGGGGGACAACAACAGGTGACTGACGAAGGGAGGTAACACAATGGCGAAGAGCGACAACTCTTAGCAAGATAGTCATCAGTGGACCCTGTACAAGTCGCCGAATGGTAAAGAAAAGGGTAGGCACCTACCCCACGACTCATCCTCTTTCTTTCACACAACCCGAGGGTGCGATTTTGTCTTTTTAAAATGCATTTGAAGGGATTCGATCGCGGCACGAGAGTATAAGTTTTAATCCGAAAGGGTTGAGGGGAGGTGGCTTGAAGGCGATGGGGGTTGGGGACTCAGATTTGATTGAGGCACGCGAGTGTGATTTTATCCCAAAAGGATTCAGGATGCCGGGAGGGCGGAACTTCAAGGCGTTAGCTTAATATTCGATCGAAGTGTGGATTTATTTTTTCACCCCAAGGGATTGAAATACCGTCTTTGGAGGCCAGATGTGGCTTCTGAGTCGGCAGTAAATTTTAAGGGGCTTATCGTCCGTCAGGTCTTAATTGCCTATATTGGACATGAATTGGTTTATACGATTCGAGTTTTTACGCCCTCACGGCTTTTGATGTATGCGTGTTTAGGTGGTATCAGCCATCTGCACTTATGGTAGAATGACCAAGATCTTTAACGTGCCATTGTGGTGACACGGGGGTGGGAGATGGATACCGTCTCTGGGTCTGCACATAAAGTTGACCCGTGTCCGTCCCGGCCCGGATTCGAACCAGCGACCTTTCGATCACAAGTCCAGTGCTCTACCACCTGAGCTACCCGGGCCCTGAGTCGGCCGGGGACACGTGTGGTTAAATAGATCCGAAAGAACGGGGGATAAGAGGGGGGGGGGGAGGAGTGTGCGAAGAAAGGGAGGCAGACTTTTACTGGAGGAGGTAAACTCGAAAGTGTTTGAGGTACGCGATTTCTGTTTCGGATTCGTTGGAGGTCCTTTTCAATTTAAAATGTTCCAGGGGTAGTCTTTGGGGAGAGAGGGGATACTTCAAGGCTTTGATTGTGGCCGACTTTTTGTGTTGGATTCGTAAGAGGCACGCGTCCGTAGTTTTCAAATGTCGAGGGGGAAGCCTGTGGGGGAAGGAAAGCTGAAGGCGTTGGGAGCTGACTACTTGCCTCAGGACACGGGCAACTGTGTTCACCTCTCTGTTCTTCAACCACACCCCTTTGTCTTGAAGTCAATGTAGAGGCGTCAGGGGACGAAGGCACAGGGGAACTTGCGGTCCTTTATTCCTGACCTCCAAATCCGTCTCCGGCTTTCAGGTGGTCCTGGCCTTGATTTAGAAGATGGCTAGCAATTTACACGCCGTCTACACTAATGAAAATATCTGCGGGCAGAGAATGCATTTCTGTGTCCGTAGGACGTAGAGGTGACTCCACGTCTTCTTGAAGAGATTCTGATGACGTACGTGTCGCTATCTCTGACGCGTATCATTTGGAGTTTTGAAGTCCTAAATGTGCAGAAAAGCCAAATATGTTTCTGTTTCGTTGGTATTTCTGCGCTTTTCTATTTGCAGTTATCGGTGTCCCGAGGACGTTGAGTTAACTCTTATCTTAACACTTTGAAGAATTTCTTAATGACATGTTCTGTGTCTGACTCGGTCTTTCCAAAAGTTCAAAATGGATATGATAGTGAGATAAGTTTACTATTAGTCACTCCTTGTGAGCAATTCTGGCTAAAAACGAGACTGGAAGAAAGTGTCTTGACGGCGCTATCTTTGCGACACTCACACCTCTCCAAATCTTTCTCACGACATCAAGAAAACTACATAATTGACGTTTTATTACTATAACAGGTATCTGTTTGTATCTAGGTCTCGAGGCCAAATTTGAGAGGTTCCTGATGTCGTATCTTGCGTCTGAAGAGTCATTGGCGTTGCAATACAGATTTGACAGAAGAGCGCACTGGGTCTCAGTTTCTTTTCTCTTTGGAAGCTTTTCTGAATGTCACTTTTGTAAGTATGACACTGTCACTGATTCCTGATCCCCATTTACACCTCTGAAAATCCTTCTTGCGATGGAAAGAAAACAGAAATGACATTGAGGTAAGAGGCACAAAAGGCCCCGACGGTGTCGCCCCAAATGCAAAAATGTATCAGCGAAATTGTGATAATATTTCTTCATTTCATGCATCTTCCTTTGCATAAACTTGTTACTTGATATTGATGGCTTCTTATTCTTTTTCTTTTTCATATGTATTGCCCCTGATCCCCTTCAAATGTACAACCCGAAAATGTCCAGTAATTGGATGAATAAAGTAAATGAAATTTACTTTTTATTTCCTTTTTGTTTTACAAACATAAACACGTACGTCATATTTTAAGGCAAAATAGTTTGCTTGTCTATGATTTCTTCTGCGTCTTGTTTATTAGGGGGGAAAATAGCAATGAGAAATGTGCCCTTAAGATCATAAAAAAAGTTATTGTTTCGTTTTACTTTGATGTACGTTGATGTACAATGCTCGTCTGACAAGAAAACATTTGATTTATCTCTAGCCTTCAAATGTCGACGGAAAACTGATCTGTTCTGCTTGTACATGCATAATAGCATTTTCTCCCCTTTAAAAAACATGAATGATAATTAACAGTTCATAGACTGACTGTGCGGTTCTTGCTTTTATTCTTATTAATCTATAGTAAGATGCTATTCCGCCATGCAGCGCATAAACAGTGTATTAAACAGACTGAAAAATGTATTCAGATTTTAACTTTACTTTAATTTGTCCAAGTAGATATATTTGTAATTGCAGTCACTTTTTGTCATTTACACCTTTCACTTTTTATGTGAGGTCATCACGGAACACTTTGTGATTTACAACTTGCTTAGAAATCACTTTGATTTTTTTTTATAGTTTCAGTAGACTTTGTCAAGTCCAAATGTTTTTAATTGCAATCAATGTTCGTCACTCACATCTTTCATTTTTGATCTGATGGTATCATGACAAACTGTAATTAAGAACTAGTTCCAGTAACCTCTATCTCTACGCCATCAGTTGTTTTTTTTACTGATACCGCAGAAGCCTTGATTGCAGAGGATTGAAATGCATGGTGATATCCAGTTAAGATGACTCGTACTGATGAAACAGAGCCCAAGATTTCCCTGGTATCCACCGCGTGGAACTAACGACCCATCGGAGGGATTTTGTCCATCTCACAATTAAAGATAGCAGGCGTGAAATTTTCCGGTCTGTTGAAGACACTGTTTTTTCGCCGGAGGGTGGAAGAGCGTCTCACTATTGCTCAAGAGGGATACACTGCAGAGGAGGTGAAATCTGATAGGAAAATTTGAGGTTGTAGAGAAAACATTAACGCCATTTTGTTGATGGGAGGGCCCTTTTGGAATGGGTCGTTACCATCGCGATGACAGGTTGTCCTATCCCAAATGGCAAGACGATGCAATGTTTACGTCTGAAGATGGTAAATGTCATTTTGAGATTGCAGTCGTTCGTACGGTTAATCCTCGAGGCCAAATTTGAAAGGTTTCTGATGTCGTGTCTTGCGTCTGAAGAGTCATCGGCGTTGCAATACAGATTTGACAGAAGAGCGCACTGGGTCTCAGTTTCTTTTCTCTTTGGAAGCTTTTCTGAATGTCACTTTTGTAAGTATGACACTGTCACTGATTCCTGATCCCCATTTACACCTCTGAAAATCCTTCTTGCGATGGAAAGAAAACAGAAATGACATTGAGGTAAGAGGCACAAAAGGCCCCGACGGTGTCGCCCCAAATGCAAAAATGTATCAGCGAAATTGTGATAATATTTCTTCATTTCATTCATCTTTCTTTGCATAAACTTGTTACTTGATATTGATGGCTTCTTATTCTTTTTCTTTTTCATATTTATTGCCCCTGATCCCCTTCAAATGTACAACCCGAAAATGTCCAGTAATTGGATGAATAAAGTAAATGAAATTTACTTTTTATTTCCTTTTTGTTTTACAAACATAAACACGTACGTCATATTTTAAGGCAAAATAGTTTGCTTGTCTATGATTTCTTCTGCGTCTTGTTTATTAGGGGGGAAAATAGCAATGAGAAATGTGCCCTTAAGATCATAAAAAAAGTTATTGTTTCGTTTTACTTTGATGTACGTTGATGTACAATGCTCGTCTGACAAGAAAACATTTGATTTATCTCTAGCCTTCAAATGTCGACGGAAAACTGATCTGTTCTGCTTGTACATGCATAATAGCATTTTCTCCCCTTTAAAAGACATGAATGATAATTAACAGTTCATAGACTGACTGTGCGGTTCTTGCTTTTATTCTTATTAATCTATTGTAAGATGCTATTCCGCCATGCAGCGCATAAACAGTGTATTAAACAGACTGAAAAATGTATTCAGATTTTAACTTTACTTTAATTTGTCCAAGTAGATATATTTGTAATTGCAGTCATTTTTTGTCATTTACACCTTTCACTTTTTATGTGAGGTCATCACGGAACACTTTGTGATTTACAACTTGCTTAGAAATCACTTTGATTTTTTTTAATAATTTCAGTAGACTTTGTCAAGTCCAAATGTTTTTAATTGCAATCAATGTTCGCCACTCACATCTTTCATTTTTGATCTGATGGTATCATGACAAACTGTAATTAAGAACTAGTTCCAGTAACCTCTATCTCTACGCCATCAGGTTTTTTTTACTGATACCGCAGAAGCCTTGATTGCAGAGGATTGAAATGCATGGTGATATCCAGTTAAGATGACTCGTACTGATGAAACAGAGTCCAGGATTTCCCTGGTATCCACCGCGTGGAACTAACGACCCATCGGAGGGATTTTGTCCATCTCACAATTAAAGATAGCAGGCGTGAAATTTTCCGGTCTGTTGAAGACACTGTTTTTTCGCCGGAGGGTGGAAGAGCGTCTCACTATTGCTCAAGAGGGATACACTGCAGAGGAGGTGAAATCTGATAGGAAAATTTGAGGTTGTAGAGAAAACATTAACGCCATTTTGTTGATGGGAGGGCCCTTTTGGAATGGGTCGTTACCATCGCGATGACAGGTTGTCCTATCCCAAATGGCAAGACGATGCAATGTTTACGTCTGAAGATGGTAAATGTCATTTCGAGATTGCAGTCGTTCGTACAGTTAATCCTTGCAGGCGAGAAATTAGCAGGTCAGTAGGAGTCAAATGTTTTTGGCCGAAAGGCTGATACGTGTGTTGTTCAGAAGAGAGCCACCGAATTGCACTACAGAGACAACATTTAATTAGAAAACCTCGAAGTTGTCGAGAATACATTAACGCCATTTTGTTGACGGAAGGACCCTTTTGGAATGGGACGTTACCACTGTGGTGACAGATTATTCATCATCCGCTTTAAGTTAGAAATGGTAAATGTCATTTGGAGATTACCACCGTCCATGCAGTTAAACCTTACAAGTGTAAAATTGTCAGGTCTGTTGGAAAGTTAATGTTTTTGAGCCAAAGGGCAGGAGTGCAACCAATGCGTCTTCATCAAACCACAGAATTGCACTAAAGAGACAAGGTAAAGGAAAAGAGTAAGCTTCACCGGGGAAACATTATCACCATTTCTACGGCACAAGGGCTCTTTCGGAAGAGAGCCTTACTGGTTTGTTTGACACAACTGTCTCGGAATAGGGAGACAGAGGTGTTGTCAATAAGTGATAGTAAATGTAAGTTCGTGATTTGGAGTCGACTGTTCGTTAACTTCAACAATGCAGGCGCGACATTTTTTGGTCTGCTGAATCCATACATGGCTTTTGAGCTGGAGGGGGTAAGAAGAAATCTAGAAATTACACAAGAGGAAGTATTTGAAGGGGTAAGAATGAGCAAGAAAGCAATAGATTGAACATACGACAGATCATTATCACCTTTTCGCTGACACATTTGTGAGGGCCCTCTTTGAATGAGACGTTACCACTTCATCGACGAAATTACCGGTCTGAAATGTTCAGCGATACAATGTCGGATAAGAATGATAATTGTCATTTACGAGTCAAAGACAATAATATATCGTAACATACATACATGGAAATACCTTTCACTCCAGAATGTTGCACGTAGTTGACCTTACGTCTTATATCATTTGAAGATATACAACCCGATTGGATGTGATCATTTCCTCGTTTTCCTTGCAAACAAAAATGACGGATTCAACAGATTCACGCCTATCGACGAGGTGTTAATTGTCACTTTGACATGTTATGCTACCCTCTTCGATCGGTTTATGATGTGTCAAGCAGATTGAACTGTTTGACTGATCGTGTAATCGAAGAAGGTTAGGTCGAAAACTGTCTCTGTGACCACTTGTTTACGTCTGTTGATCATTCCCTTGGTTTAAACAATGTTTTATTAAATCAAACATGGTACAACAATACAACGATAAACAATAGGGACACGAACTCAAGCGAACGCTTATATTACGCGCCCTAGTGACGTAGTTACAAATTAACAAAAATATGATGTCGGACAAACATTACTTATAAACTATGGAACTATCTAGGTCAACAGCAAAGTTGAAGCAAACCAAAAAGAACAGGAAAAAGCTAGCAGGAGGAAGAGGGGGAGGGTGGAGGTGGGACGAAAGAATGGTAGGTACATATGAAAGATGAAGGTGGTTAGCGCATACAAAAAGAATATACATAGTACATTGTAAACTGTAATCCAGTGGCAAATAAGCAGTAGTTCGCTGAATATATAATTGAAAAATGTATATGAAATAAGGGTTGTTGGCATGGATATGCGTACTGAGTCAAATTAACAAAAACGACCAGATTTACAGATAAACGATTGGACACTTTCAAAAATAAGCTTGTTGGTGCGAAGAGAAAGGTGTTCGCTACCATTTAACAATATTTCAACATGTCTGTAATGTACAGGTCATTCCCTTGTCACGTGTCAGAATGGGACAGACAGACAGACATACAGACAGTATTCTGCATGAAAGTATCACGAATTCCTTATCTTAGAGTAAGACATATCTCAACTCTCATCCTTGTGTGAGTCAGACCCTCAGCGACGTCAGTTTTTATTTGCAAGAGGTCAATCAAAGTAGAGCAAAGTCATCAGAACGTTCTGCGGACATGCTTGGTGCATTAAATGCATATCTCGTCACCCCTTTCCAGTAAGTGGGTTGTTGCTCTCGGCTCCAGACAGGGCCACAATTTATCAACTGCCATTATGTTTGTTTTAAGGCTTACTGTTTTGTTTTGTGTTTTGTTTTTGAAAGGTTTCTTTTGTTAATAATCGATAAAACAGTGTTACCACTCCTGAAACCCACAAAGACTTTGGCAAATGCACTTTCCATTGCAGACTATAGGAGAAATTGAAATTGATGGCATGCCCTCTGGATATCGTGAAGAAAAGCAAACATGGCTATTAAATCACGTACACTATCGGTACGTCGTGCAGACACAGACAAGCAGGTAGACAAACAGGCAAATATCTTTGCATTACTAACACACAGAGACAGACACACAGATATGCAAGTATGTAAGCAGACACACACACACACACACACACACACACAACCACACAAACACACAAACACACACACACGCATACACACACACATAACACACACACATACACCCACACACTATCTATACCCCGTCCCCCTCCACCTGCACGTCAGCCCCAAACCCCGCCCCATCCCGCCCACACATGCACACTTCAAATCTATGACAAGAGACACAAGCAAACACTTCTCCAAACCATATCCAGGAAAAGTGATCAGGCTTTTGTTCAAGTATTGACTTATGTCACAAAGTTCGAAGAGTATTGATTCTTCGTAATGCTCAGCAAAACACGAAGCGAGTGCAAAGAGATCAACTCTCGTTTTCAACAACGCCGAAGACGGTATCATTGACCCAGTGTCAATACTACAGCTCGCGACTCAAGTGGGTAATAGAAGAGTGATATATTACTATATCCTCCTCTTGCCCTTGTGTTGCTATAGACTCTGTCTTGACGTGTACGTGTGTATAGTCATAAAGCTCTCCAGTGCCAAAGAAAAGGGTATCGCGTATGAAGACACAGGAAGCAGCCTGCAAACAGTGACGGCAGGATTTTTGATTTGTTTCTTTATTTAAAATCTGAAACACGATTACTTCTGTCTGTCCAAAATTCCAGATTTTTAGAACAAACTCAAAAAAGTGTGTTCGTTCAGTAAAGAACAATAGTATATTAACAAAACAAACACAAAAAGGAACGCGCATAATGAGACTAGTCCAGTTGTTGCCAATTCACTAGACTATAATGTTAATAATGACGCTGATCGAAACCATTGGAGTAAATAGCTCGTGTATTTTTACACCTGTTTAAATCAGTTGTGCAGCTTCCAAGTATATAGAAAACATTTTGATCTGTGAAATTGTCAATCAGCAAGAAAAGCGCAACCAATGAACTGATCACTTAATTTCAATGCGGGGTTGTTGTTTGACGTCGGCAGTAATGTGCCATGTAATGACCTTGGAAGCACGTTCTCAGACCTTCCAAACATAACTGCTGTTTCGAAAAACCCAAAATGAAACCAGTCCAGACCTCTTAGTTAAACAGTTTTTATTCAGTTGCATAAATACAAAGCCATGATTGAATGTTATAATAAAGGAACACAACAAGACCTCTTCAAATTCGAACAGAGACAATGAAAACTAATGAACATTTATAGCCTTGCAGCATTGCTCGCAAGTGATATCCTTGAAAGCAGACCCTTTGACCTACAAATGGTCCCTGCAGTTTCTAAGAATCGTAAGAAAACCTATTTATATCCCGGAGCTCTTCGGAGACAATGAAAACTACCTCACATTGACAACGTCGAACCATTACTCAGCACACAGCAACGCAGCGCTGCACGTCTCCGATGAAATAATGAATCTCGAATGTTCCAAAGAGGATTGCACTCACTGTTCGTCACGATTCAGTCCCTGCATTCCAGACAAGAACATACAAACATGAGGAAAAAGGATCTACGGAATATAGACAATAAAAGAGCGAAGATAGAAAGCCATAATGGCCCTCCAGTGTCTCTGCGGGAAACGCGCGAGTGGCTGTAAGATTATACCGTTAGACGTCATCCAGGTCCGCCTTGTGATCGTTAATGACGTATTGAATTCCGATACGAGCAGCACTTTTTTTGGTGGTTCTTTTGGAAAAGAGTCGAGGTGGTGAACAGGTGGAACGGAGTGTGTGTGTGGGGGGGGGGGGGGAGGGGGGAAAGCTGGGAATGGTGGTTTGGGAGTAGGGAGTAGAGTTTGAGCAGAGTTTGTGTGTGTGTGTGTGTCTGTGTGTCTGTTTGTCTGTGTGTGTGTGTGTGTCTGTGTGTCTGTTTGTCTGTGTGAGAGAGAGATAGAGAGAGAGGGGGGAGGTAGAGAGAGAGAAAGAGAGAGGGAGAGCGAGAGAGAGAGAGATAGAGAGAGAGAGGGATGGAGAGA
>NC_090247.1:42291316-42321316 GCF_037325665.1 Littorina saxatilis | reverse complement strand
TGCTGTGACCTTGCCAGTGTTTGGGCACGCCTGACAAAAATAATGACGTTACAGGGATGAGAATCGCAGGGTCATCAGGTTCTTGAGTTGAAATGTCTATTAGTGAACTGGTCGAAGTGCCATGGTGCCGTTTGATAAAAATAATATGGTGTCGCATGATAAAAATAATATGGTGTCGCATGATAAAAATAATATGGTGTC
The DNA here is from genome assembly GCF_037325665.1 of Littorina saxatilis. Classification (NCBI taxonomy): domain Eukaryota; kingdom Metazoa; phylum Mollusca; class Gastropoda; order Littorinimorpha; family Littorinidae; genus Littorina; species Littorina saxatilis. Next base: position 42,321,115 of record NC_090247.1, on the reverse strand, counting down.
GCATGATAAAAATAATATGGTGTCGCATGATAAAAATAATATGGTGTCGCATGATAAAAATAATATGGTGTCGCATGATGCGACGTTCTTTCAGACCTCCCCGCGTCATTTCTTCTGACGTCAAGGATGTTTTTAGTTCCAACTCGCCCAGCGTCGAATTTCTGTAACTGGATACTTCTTATACGTGCATGTGGTGAATTTTATTATTTGTAGGATAATAGTCAATTGTTTAAAAGCCCAGAACAAGTCAAATCCTGAAGCTATCAAAGACTATGTTTGTACCAAATAAGGACGTTCTGTCTGTCGCCTCTGTCTGTCTGTTTCTGTCTCTGTTTGTGTGTGTGTGTGTGTGTCTGTCTGTCTGTCTGACTCTGTCTGTCTCTGTCTCTCTGTTCCTGTCCCTGTTTGTATGTCCGCCTGTCTGTCTGTCTGTCTGTCTGTCTGTCTGTCCGACTCTGTCTGACTCTGTCTGACTCTGTCTGTCTCTGTCTGTCTGTTCCTCTCTCTCTCTCTTTCTACCTCTCTCTCTCTCTCTCTCTCTCTCTCTCTCTCTCTCTCTCTCTCTCTCTCTCTCTCTCTCTCTCTCTCTCTGTCTGACGCGTCTACGTCTGCGTCTCTCTCTGTCTGGATATGATTTCCGAACTATGTTCCTGAAAACATAATCATGGTACTATATGCTATTCTTTCTTCCCGCAAAAGGAACTTCAGACTGAGCCACTCTGTAAAATCCAACACGTTCCTCGATGTTTGACAAACCTGAACGAAAGTCACAAATTCAAACAGGCGGTGTTCCCCCCCAAACAAGTCTTTGATCAGACCAAAAACCCACCGCAATATTACCCAGGCATGCTGCAATTTCATTGACCATGCTCAACAACCGAAGAAGGCTGAAGGAGTTTGCTAGAAGAATAGCAAAGAAGGCCGTTGTCCTGGATCGTCTCGAGAGTGGACAACAATGGAAGAAAAAAGACACAGAGATTGAAAAACCCGCGGGGGTTAGTGGAGGGGCACGGGAGAGGATTATTGGTTTAATGTGCTCCGGATTAAACTGGCACGCGTTCACAGCTCGCTCTTGTTTGGCCTTCAAAGCCGTCGGTCGCGTGCGCGCGTGCGCGAACGCATACGCGGAATATCCCGGATGTGGTCGTTTGTTATTTGCCCCTGTTTGTATTTCTAGCGGAGTGTTGTCCCTTGGCAAGTTTAACTGACCTGAGACTCGGTGAGGATGAATGCGCGAGACACCCGGCGTCCGCTGTTTTCGTTCTGCTGAAAGGCACAGTTTGTGAGTGGTGAAAATATCTCTAGAGGCTTTAGAATACTGAGGATTATTCGCATGCCTGCTTTAAAATGCAGTGACTCGGAGGGTTGCTGTTTTCTCTGTTTGCTAGCGGCATTCTTAGCAGGGAAAGTCCTGAAACGTCAACCTCCATCTTTAACAATAACATCCTTAGTGAAGGTGTGTGTGTGTGTGTGTGTGTATGTGTGTATGTGTGTGTGTGTGTGTGTGTGTGTGTGTGTGTGTGTGTGTGTGTGTGTGTGTGTGTGCGTGTGTGTGTGTGTAGGTGAGCGTGGGGGTGAGGAGGGGTGTGGAGAATAGGAGAGAGGCGTAAAGGGAGAATCAGAATTCTCAGTTGTTTAATATTTGTTTTGTTTTATTTTGTGACTCTTTTGTTGCCAAAGGAGCTTAAACATATGAAAGCAAATCAACAACGGTAGAAGGTCAGCCACATGAAATGGTCAAGCGCAGGCAGTAAATGAATGGTGGTAACAACAATGGACATGCAGTCACTATACATTCACGCTCAGCATAGCAGTGACAGCAGATCGAGCTTCTTGTCGTCTTTTCAAAGACTCAAAGACTCAAGACTCAAAATTGTTCTGTCCTTATAAAAACAAAAAAAATTGCCAGGCGATCACAGACATGAAATACATCACATTTACTAAGAATTAAGGATTACACTTAAAACTAACAACATTAAACCGTATCACATTTACTAAGAATTTAGAGTTGGACTAAAACACATCTAAAAATCCTAAGCAGTACGTCTCTCACGGCACTAACACACACACACTCTCTCTCTCTCTCTCTCTCTCTCTCTCTCTCTCTCTCTCTCTCTCTCTCTCTCTCGCCCTCTCTCTCTATCTTAGTTAAACTTAAAACCAATAAAATATCCTCAGATTAAGTGCGTATAAAAACACACTAGCATGATGTAAAAGTTATCTCTCTCTCTCTCTCCACCCCCCCCCCCTCCTCTTCACCACCCTTTTTCTTTCTCACCTTTTCCCTAAATAGCAAGTAAGCCAATGAGTTTTTGAATAATAATAATAATAATAATAATAAATGAGCATTTATATAGCGCAACATCATAACTTTACAATTATGCTCTTTGCGCTTGACACATTAAAAATTAAAACACAGTTATACAAGCATTTACATCTACATTCATAGTCAGCAACGCTTAATTAAAAGCATACACCATTTAACATACATTACAAAAGATTCTTCCACTAACTAAGTAATAAAAACATGAATAAAATAGGCTGTGAAAACAAGGAAATACCAGCTGAATACCCTTAATCAAACAGAACATGTTATCAACAATACTGAAAACAGCCCTAGATGTTTATATAGGGGAAAGTCCCCAAATACCGAACACTTAAGCAAATCTGCCATCATCTCAAAAACAACAGAAGACAGACCGTTTTTGAATGTGAATTTTAATAAAGTAATTGATCAGCAACATTCATACCACTTTTTGTGGACAGAAATCAACATAAAAGAAAGTTATCTTAAATTCATTTTTTTTAGAATATGTTCGGAATTACAACACCTGTACCCTAACTCCGAACACAGAGGTTCAAAATCCGAACAGCAAAAACCAATGTTACTTTGACTGACAAACATCGCAAAAGTACTCTCTTTGGCTTTCTGTTGTTCCAGCGCAATCCACATGTACCCATTCTGAGCATATCATGTCCTCACAGGTGCATTCTCGGCACAAAAAAACAGAACCAGCTAGCTTCCTGCTGATGACTGACGCTTGTTTTCTTGTTTCTAGCTTTCTGTTTCTCTGTGTTCTCTGTGTTTGGCTTTGATTTGCTTGTTTTCTTTGTTGGTTTTTGTTTTGCCTGCCACTCTTCAAGTTTACGTTTGTATGGACTTGACGTGATAAGTTCAGCTGCTGTTTTTCTGGACTTTTCGTTTCGCAGCTAATTTCTGTTGTGAAACACTGGGATTGTGAGAAATCAGCGCCACTGAAACAGCTGACTCAAGGACGCAGTCATAGTGTCCTGCATTGTCCCCATGAGGTGGAGTAAACAGGGAGTGACTGCATGCGAGATGATAAACTAAGAGTAATACCTAATATACTGGACTCGCAGCGAAATATACAAACAAATGAGGTGAGTAAAGGAGAGTCACTGGTTGAGCCAAAGAGTCATCGTTGTATTTGAGAACGTTCCCAGACTCTGCATTGATGATGTGGATGGGCTGCTGCAACACCTCACTTGTAGCAGAAATGTCCATGTCTCCCACTGAAGCAGTTGAATGAGCCATGTGAAGAATCTTTTCTTCTAGGGAGAAAAAAGCGAAAGATGATGGCATGTCAAAGTTTATTGCAGCTGACACTTCGCGGAAGCCTTCAATGTTGCTGAGCATGTGACTGGTCATCTTTTGTCTTAGAGCATCAGCTTGGATCTGTTCTTGTATTTTCGTGTGACACTCTGAAGGTAACCCATTACCGTCCCTTTCTGCGGTTTGGAACGCAGGAGTGTTGCCGATGACAATGCATCTAAAAAAGCAGCGTCCATCGCCGGGATTGGTTTGGATAACTGTTTTGTTCGGAAGTGCCAAAAATAGGCCTATGTCTTACTCAGAGCATGGGCTAGGTGGTTCAGAAAGTGGGTCTACTGGATGTCCAGTTCGCCCAGAGAGGGGTCTTGCTGGTTCAGAGGGGGGTCCTGCTTGTTCAGAGGGGGGTCCTATTGGTTTAGAGCCTGGGGGGGTTCTACAGGCTCAGCGGAGGGTCTTGGTGGTTCAGAGGGGGGTCCCGCTTCTTCAGATGAGGAACCTGCTGGCTCGGAGGATTTTTTGTCTTCATTGAAAATATGTTGAATTCCATTTCTGCTCGCTATTTCGTATGCAAGTGACATAACGTCTTTTCTTGTCAGGCCAAAAAACATCCTCTCACATTTAATGATATGGTCAACCAATTCTTTTTCTATTGCTGGGGGAAGAATGGACGGCCTCCCCAAATGTTTTGTATCACCCATGGCATGTTCGTATTTTCCATCAAGATGATCTTTAAGTGTTGTGGGTGGGATTCCATACGCTCTTGCAGCTGCTCGAAGTCCAAGCCTCTTGTCTATGACAGCTGCCATGGCTGTTGCCAGTGACTGCGTTGACCATGTAGCCCTGCACAATATACCGGTACACCAAGTATTAACAACGCTCATCACTCTGTACTAACTAGATCTACTTCTGGCATACACATGCACAGAAAATAAAAAGAGAAGAGAAGAGGGAGGGAGGGAGAGAGAGAGAGAGAGAGAGAGAGAGAGAGAGAGAGAGAGAGAGAGAGAGAGAGAGAGAGAGAGAGAGAGAGAGAGAGAGAGAGAGAGAGAGAGAGAGAGAGAGTCAAAATCCGAACACACAAGTTCAAATACCGAACACTGTTCGGTATTTGAAACATGGAGTGTTCGGTAATTGAAATCTACCTAACTATTTTAAAACCACGGGGCGCTCAGGCAAGATCTAAGACGAATGCTTTCAAACAGACATATTTGGCAAGCAGATAGATCACACTGTTAATTTCAACCATAACTTTTCACAAAAACAACTCAAATTCATACCATGATCCTAGTCTGCTGTGGGTCGAAATAGCATTGAGAGTCATAAAATCATAAAATCACTCACCGGTTTTTTTTGCCGCCTTTATCCGCCATGATTTTTGGTGCAGGATAATCAGGGACGGTACTCTATCACCTCGTGCAGTCCAATTTGAGTAGTCACCTCTTGTTTTCGAGAAATCAGCTGTTCGGTATTAGGCACCGTTCGGTATTTGGGGACTTTCCCCTACATTATCACATTATCACTAAAACAACAAATACACTACATGTAGCCTACTGATGGACTGAGAAAACAAAATCAGGGGTTGTATTTCTTGAAGAGGTGCGTTTTAAGTGCTCGTTTGAATGCTTGGGGTGACTGAGAGTGGCGGATGTGAAAGGGGAGAGAATTCCATTGTGTGGGTGCGCAGAAAGTAAAAGTGCGTTGTCCGTATGTTTTGGTTTTGGTGTGTGGAATGGTGAGGATGCGACAGTCAGAAGAGGCACGGAGTTGTCTTGCTGGAGAATAGACGGTGAGGAGTTCAGAGAAGTAAGCAGGAGACGAGCCAGAAAAGAAGTTAAAGCAGAGGGTGAACAGTTTGTAGTCAATGCGGGCTTGAGTAGGTAACCAGTGCAGTGTGTGAAGAAGTGGTGTTGCGTGATCTCGTTTTCGTGCCTTCAGAATGAGGCGTGCTGCCGAGTTTTGAACTTTTTGTAGTTTATGCAGGAGGTACAGAGGACAGCCAGAGAGAAGAGAGTTGCAGTAGTCAAGTTTAGAAAGAACAAAGGCACAGAAAAGAGTGTTAGTTGTTTGAGAGGAGAGTGTGTGGCGAATGGTGCTGATCTTACGAAGCTCAAAATAAGCTGCTCTACAGACTAAAGATATATGTTTGTTAAGGGTCATGTCAGATGAAAGGGTGAATCCAAGGTTTCTAGCTGATGGTGAGAAAAGAATGTCGGTGTTGCCTATTTGAACAGAAACAGGTTGGGGAGAGGGAAATGTAGTGTTCTTCTTTTTGCACAGTAAGACTTCAGTCTTATCATCATTCAGCTTAAGTTTGTTATCGACCATCCAAGATTTAACATCAGTGATGCATGTCTGAATGGTCTGGATGGCGGAATGTGTCTCTGCAGGGGGACTGGGTTTATACAGCTGGGTGTCATCAGCAAAAGACTGATTTAAAACAGAATGGTTTTGAATCAGTGTGGATAGGGGCTTAGTGTACATGATGAAAAGGATGGGACCGAGTACTGAACCTTGAGGAACACCGAAAGAAAGTGGGGCTGGAGCAGACATCTGGCCATCGACAAGCACAGCCTGAGTCCTGCAAATGAGATAGGACCCAAGCCAAGCTAGCGGTGGACTGGGACTAGAAAGTACATTTTATTTTCATGATGGGATACTATTGGCCAGAAAAACTGTCTCTAAAGACTAAACAATTCGGGTTGTGTGTACGTAAAATTCATTGCACAGCTGATGTCCCTTGAAGTCCTTATAGGTTGACTTCGCCAGCAAATGTCTCCAAAATGGCTACTTCTCTACTATGATTGTCTTGAACAAGCGGTTTGAGTTTTTGAAGTTCTTGTTTCAAGGCTAAGTCAGTTTTCTGTAAACTTGACATTTTGCTCGACACTGAAAGGAATGCAGACCTTACAATCTTTGACGCACGCACACTGACTCGTTCAACAAACACCACACTTACCATCTTCGTAATCTCACTAAGGAGATTAAAATCCAACAGAGACAACAGTGACCATCAAACCATTGACAGTTGCTTACACACCTTTCTACAAACAAACAGATCATTAATCGAAGAGTCTTGTCTTTAAATGGGAGTATTCCTTTTCCGCCCGATGATCGTGATACGACTTATTGAAGGAGCAGGTGTCACTTTTACCTATACTATTCGTCTACCTGCTCACTTGACCTCATTGAATATACAAACATGATTGACGTCGCTGTTGTTATTGCGGTGCGGTCATTCTGTTCGAGCTGTTAATGAAGGCGAAACGTATTTGACCACACCCTGTGGAACAACTGTCGATTTTTGCAAGGTCAGCAGAGACAGCGTATACTTATGATTCAGTGATAATGATACACGTGACCGCTACATTGATTGGAAGAAGAAGCATTTACAAGTATGAGTGTAATACCATATTTTGTCAACAATTTAAATTCTATTACCATTTCATAGCTTGTGGAGTCTCTTTCTCTCTCTCTCTCTCTCTCTCTCTCTCTCTCTCTCTCTCTCTCTCTCTCTCTCTCTCTCTCGGTCTCTGTCTCTCGGTCTCTGTCTCTCTCTCTCTCTCTCTCTCTCTCTCTCTCCCATTGAGGGTAACTCGATTAATAACAAGAAGAAATAGAAGTTAAGTTAATTACAATACAATGTATATAATTAACATGTCAAACAGTTAAAAAGACATTCAAAATGCATTATGAATATCAAGCAATGATGTATTATTATCACATAATTATTTACTTGTTTCCAAGAGAAACAGCATATACATTTCTTTGAAGGAAGTTTCACTGAATTGCATTTTAATTAAATCAGGAATGGAGTTCCACAATAAGGCGCCAGAATAAGAAAGACTTGATTTGTAAAGGTCAATTCTAGGGGTTGGGGTAATTAATTTGTTTAGTTTTATTGAATTATTCAGTTTGAAATCTGAGGCAATGAATGTAGGTGCATTCCCTGACATAATTCTATGCATCATTACACCTTTGTTATAGATGAATCGTGATTTGATAGGAAGAATCTTTAATTTTTTATAATCAGACATAGAGAGAGATGCATTTTTTAAAAGAATTAATTTTACAGCTCGTCTATGTAAAGAGCACAAGTGTTTCAAAGTGTTTGCACTTGCAGAGTCCCACACTGTGGACGCATAATCAATAGTTGATTGAATATATGCCTGAAAAAACAGTTTCCGTGTGCGTAGGTCTAGAAAGTGTTTAATGTATATTTTGCTTATTCTGTTACCCTCGATAAATGAATAAAGTTCAAAGTTCAAAGTTCTCTCTCTTATATTTTTTATTGTTATTATCGTTATGACATCATCATCCTTACCATTATTTCTATTTTCATATTTCTATTGCTGTTATTGTATTTAATAGTATCAAATACTATAACTTTTTCTTTGCCTTTAAATGCCATTTATTATCATATGTACGATTTTTTTTTGCCGTCAACCTCTTTTGCTCTTATAATGTTTTCATGTCTGTTTTGTATTCATGTTAGTTAGCAAGGACAGATTGTAAGACTAGGCAACGCCTAAAATCTCCATCCTTCTGTAATAAAGTTTAATCAATCAATCAATCAATCAATCAATCTCTCTCTCTCTCTCTCTCTCTCTCTCTCTCTCCCTCTCTCTCTCTCGCTCTTTGTCTGTCTGTCTATCTGTCTGTCTGTCTGTCTCCCCTCTATCTCTCTCTCTCTCTCTCTCTCTCTCTTTATATCTCCTTTTTGTCTCTCTCTCTCTCTGTCTCTCTCTCTATATATATATCTCTGTCTCTCTCTCTGTCTCTCTCTGTCTCTCTCTCTGTCTCTCTCTCTGTCTCTCTCTCTGTCTCTCACTCTCTATCCGTCTCTCTTTATATCTCTTTTTTGTCTCTCTCTCTCTCTCTCTCTCTCTCTCTCTCTCTCCTTGTCTCTCTATGTCTCTGTCTCTCTGTCTCTGTCTCTCTCTCTCTCTCACTCTCACTCTCTCTCCGTCTCTCTTTATATCTCCTTTTGTCTCTCTCTCTCTCTCTCTCTCTCTCTCTTTGTCTCTCTCTGTCTCTGTCTCTCGGTCTCTGTCTCTCTCTCGTTCTCTCTCTCGTTCTCTGTCTCTCTCTCTCTGTCTCTCTCTCTCTGTCTCTCTCTCTGTCTCTGTCTCTCTCTGTCTGTGTCTCTCTTTTCCTCTCTCTCTGTCTCTCTCTGTCTCTCCCTGTCTGTCTCTCCCTGTCTGTCTCTCTCCGCCTCTCTCTGTCTCTCTTTCTCTCTGTCTCTCTCTGTCTGTCTCTCTCTGCCTCTCTCTCTCTCTGCCTCTCTCTGTCTCTCTCTGTCTCTCTCAAGTGTTTACAAATCTGTACACAAGGCATACTGGTATAACAAAATGTCAAAATAAATCAATTTTTGCATGAATTTTCACAATCAGTTCCAAAGACATAATGAAAATCTACAGAGGCAGCAATTCCTTACGTCTACTGGTCAAAATCCTTGCTGACCACACACAAAAACCCACAAGGCACTAAAACATGTGTATAATACCCTCAACAGCTTTTACTTTTCTTATATGGTGCCATCTCCAAAATGTCCAGTTTCATTACTTCCGCCGAACCGTTGTTATGGGGGCGAGGACGCCCCCATTCTATACGGATAGTTTAGAGGTTGACCATGGGCAGCGCCATTTTGTTGTGAAATACGTCATCAGTTTGTGTACACAGGAAGTTGTGACATCCGTCACCCTTTGGGAGGTGTGAAGGCAACATTGTTCATCTGTAGAAAGTTGTGAAATCCGTCACCCTATGGGAGGGGTGACGTCAAAATTGGTCATCACAGAGTTTGTGTAACACAGGAAGTTGTGAAATACGTCACCCTATGGGAGGGGTGACGTCAAAATTGGTCATCACAGAGTTTGTGTAACACAGGAAGTTGTGAAATACGTCACCCTATGGGAGGGGTGACGTCAAAATTGTTCAACAAAAACATGATATGTCGCATTGTGCAGGGTCAACTGCAACAAACTCAAACCGAGCCATTCATACCTACCTGTATTTGAGTGACTTATATACCGACATTTTTATGTCTTATTTTCAGCACAGGTGTAGGAAAAATCATGAACCAAAATGTTATTTATTTTCTAATTTAACATTTTTTTTACAAATATGACCATGGTCTTTTAAACATACAGTGACATTAAACATTGTTATGTTAAAAAAAAGAAAAAAGAAAAAAAGCTTTTGTGCACAAATCAGAAAATACATTGTACATTTTACCTACAGGCCAAACAGTGTCTGTTGGCGGCAAAGGGCCCAGCAAGTTGCTATTTTTAGATCGATTAAAAGTTGTCAAGAACAGGCGCTTACATTTGGATGTGTCCACTGATAGTAGGTTTGGTTGTGATCAATCAGAATGATGTAGGAATACACATGCATGACAGTTTGGTATGATGACATGTAATTCAAATATGCTGAAATGTAATATTATACATGATATAATATTATTATGGCTGTTGCCATGACCATGAACCCCAAGAAAGGTTTAATGTTATGTAAAATCAAAATACCAAAATCAAGCACCTACTAATCTGGTCTCACGGTGCGGCTTGGACCTAAATATGGATGGACACGCAACTCGCTCAGCCAGCCAGCGCTGCGAGACTTACAGCGGCCAACTTCGCCGCGGCGCGCTCATTGGCTCAGCATTGAACTTGCGTCAAGGCCGATGCGCGTAGATTCCCAGAATGTTTACTTTCGGTTAGATTCTTCGACAGCATTCGCAGAGGTGACTGCCGTTACAGAGGTGACAGAGGTGAGTAAAACTGACCATCGAAAGGAAAATAAGATTCATATTGGTAATACTAATAACATACTTGCACAAGCATGTATCTACCAAAACTGTATGGGAGCACATAGTTGGAAAGGCGTGGTGAAGCGATCAAATCGAATCGTCCGTCAGTCAGTGCACTGATCAGCCACCACGATTGAACGTCACTGTCCGTATTTTGTATGTAAGCAGAGTTAAATCCTGATGTAGTTTACAAAAACAAAACAAAATCTCATTCCTGTTCCATTGTTATTCTTGTAGTTGTGATATGATATTCTAGTGAAACTGAAAGTAAGTGTTAAAAGCAGAAAAGCCGGACCGAATCAGGTAATTGGGTTGGGAAAGTTTTGCTAAGAAATCCTGTTATTTCCCTGGGTTAATAAGCATCTCTTTGTCCAACTATTTACACAATTTATTTGACTAGTTTGTGGTTTCAATTGAAATTATTGTTGTATTTATTTCTAGACTACAAGAACTTGCATTGATTGCATTTCATTGTTACAGCACAAAACACTGAATGACACATACTGATTGACGAGCATGCCAATAGCCTTCTCGTTTTACAGTATAGGTACTGATAGTTGTATACAAGTTTGAATATCACTTTGAACACTGCCACATTCAGTTCTTTTCATCATTGAATAATTTTGTTTCAGGAAGCAAGCACCACTTTTGTTGTTGATGAAAACCCCTGTACAGTCAGAAGTGTGTCAAGCTCAAAGTATTATTTCACAAAAGGTGAGAAGTTATTCGTTACATTTGCAACATTTATTGTTGAAAAATATTAAACATAAAGGCAGAATTTGTTTGTCTTGTGATTGTGATGCCTACAACTACACCCGCTTGTGATTTCTCAGTCAAGTTACTGCAGATTTGTGTATATTTCAGTCTCATGTGGTATTTGCCATATTTTTGTGTGAACATGTGTATTTTTCAAGACTTAGATTCTGTGATAACATAAAATACCATAACACATTTGATACCAGTGCATCATATAATATTTTTGGATAATTCTCATTACGCATGATTTTTTATTGTGTCACTGTGTGTACATTTACATGTGTTTTTAAATGTCAACAGGTGACAGTTCCACTTTTGGAAGAGGTGTGCAGTGAGATTGCAGAAAATGAATGCCTGTCAGCTGATCTGTGAAGCACCATTTGTCCGCCCCCTGTCGATATTTATCGACTAAGTTCCTTGTGTACTATTCACTTGAACATCGTCCCGCAGCATGTGATTATTATCGCAAAAAAACTTCTGCAACACCCCGTGCCGAAAAGGCCATACAACATTCACCTGGAACACAATTATGAATCTACTCTCGGCCCCCAACTACAAAGTTGACCTACAACAAAAATGTTAGCCTACCGCTTCACAGTTTACCTGCAACAAAAGGTTTACCTACAACAAATCCTGGCTGAACTTGAGGAGGCACAAAGTAGGTATAACCGGTTAGAATGCACGTGTTTTTGTCGTTCTAACCCTCCGACATAACGCCACGCCTGTTTGCTGGCCTCTTGGCGTTGAAAGTCGTCTGCGTACACCTATAGTTTCCTTACCAATTCCAAACCTCCCATCAATTCTAGAGGCCGACGGGACTTGACTGACTGAGACTACTCAATCAGGTCGTAACGGGCTCTTTTGTAGCCTCGTGAGCAATATCGATTCTTTGGTCGGCTGCCTTGTGTCTCGTTAGCAAAGATTTATCGATCACTTTTTAATCACGACTTTTTCATCGGGTCAACTTCAGGGACGTATGCGGAGAATTTATGGATCGGTTTACAATGAGCGGGTTTTTTACGAGGCAAATTTACGGCTGATACAAAGATGGCCGTTTTGGAGTAATGTAAAGATGGCTGTTTTAAAGTAATAGAAGGCTGAGTGTTAGTTTTAGCTGAAATGAGCAATTATGTTTGCAACATAAATCTGACGGTCGTGGATGTTTCGTGTAGTTGTTTATAGCCACGATCTTCATATTTATGTCCGGACAGAGATTGAATTTCTATATTAGATTGTATGGAACGATAGCAAGTTGTGTGTACTTGCGGTTACACGCGTTGATGAGTTATTTTGGTGTGTTGAAGACTTCTTTATTTTATGTTTTCTGTATGTAACGATGCGAAGTAGGGTAATTGTCATTACACGCGTAGATTGGTTCTTTTGGTGTGTTACGGGTTCTTGATTTGTTGTATTATGTATGTTACGATCATCATTTGTGTAATTGCGCTCTCTCGTGTTAATTGCGTCTTGTGTTGTATTACGGTTTCTTAATTTGACATTTTTTTGAATGAGAAAGGAAAATCTGTGAACTGATTTTCCATATCTGATCCACAGACTGCTGAATAAGTGGCGACTGGTATATTTTTGTAACTAATATCGAATGTTTCAATCTGTCAAGACGCGAATTAGTAAAGGTGTTGCGGCGAACACGATCACGAGTATGAATGGCGTCCAGTGGAGGGGATCAATGAACCAGCTACAGCATCAACAGCAGCGACATGTGGTTATGACTAGAAAACATGAAACTATTTCAAACAACAACAACAACGACCACCACCACCACCACCACCACAACAACAACAACAACAACAACGACCACGACGACGACAATAACAACAGCAACAACAACAATAACGACCACGACAACAACAACAACAACAACAACACATCAACAACGATTAAGACGACAACAACAACAACAACAACAACAACGATTAAGACGACGACAACAACAACAACAGGAACAACAACAACAGGAACAGCGTTTGTCGAGTTAAAAAACAAACAAGAATACAAACCTGATGTCTTATCTGATTGACTGCATAGTTTTCTATTCCAGTATTCGTTCGACAAGTTGTATGATCACTTTGATGATTATCCCCCAACTGACTCTTTAGATGACTGCGTTAATCATCTTGGTCGTCTAGCTGATCGCTTATCAGACTGTCATCTGGTCGTGTTGATTATGTAACCCTTTCTTGCAGCTCCCGCGCTTGTTGACAACCTCAGTCTATTTCCCCGTGCACTGTCACAGTGTCTGATATAGTGAGTACACTGAGTGCTGCTGCACCTATAGTGGCGTCCAGTCATGCACCCCAGAAAACACTGTTTATGAGTGTCCGGTTTTCTATCTGTCTCATTAACCGATCATATAGACTGTAATTATTTGAAATAGTTGGAGTATTTATAAAGTTGTTTGTCGCGTAGCTACTGGATTTAGATGCTCTTTGATTAGTAAGATCACTAACTGAAGAACTATTATGTTGTTTGTCGATTATATTTGCACGGTTGTTTAGCTGATGTATTTGCGTTTGCTTTTGTCTTGTGCATGTTTTCATGGATTGAAAGGTTAATCACTTGGTCCAGTAGTGTGTTTCCAATCCTAATCTAGTCCCACATAATTATATGCTGGAGTTTACTCTTGAGTTGGACTGCACGTTTTGCCTGTTAGTTTATGAACTGCTTGTATGCATACTCTTTTATGAAATGGAGAGCCTCATCGGCTATAGCCCAAATGCACGACAACCCCGTCTTCTTTTGTCTGTACATAAACTGTCCAGCTTCTTCTGTTCGTATTTTTAAACCCCTATGCAAACTTTTCCCTTCTTCTTGCTTCCATCTCCCATGTAGACTAAGCGCCAGAGTCACAGTTGATAACATGCAATGCACTCTCCTCGTCACGACACTGTTTCTGATGTTGCTGGAAAATGTCACTTAATTTAATCCTTTATAGAGCTAGAATTGGTTGCTTCCATGTAAAGGCAGTAGCTCTAGGCCTTAAGTTAGAGTTTTTGTGCGAATCTTCCCTGTTACCATTTTTTATTTTGATGTGCCTAAGATGTCCGAGCCGTGTCACACTTGCCTTGTTCGTGTTTTTATTTGCAAGGAGTAAGATTGATGGTAGTCCGACGCGTTGGATGCAAAATGTTAGCTGTTTTTACAGTGAAGAATGTACTTGTTTTTGTTCTGCACGCCTTGAATACACCTCCGGCCTATTTGCCCAGAAACGCCTGTATTTATCTGGAGATGTTGAAAAAAACCCAGGTCCCCCACAACAAGTGTCCATTGTCCATATTAACGCTCGCAGTATTAAAAATAAAATTGATCTATTGCATCCTGAAGTCCAAAAGCATGACGTTTTAACCATATCTGAGACTTGGTTATCCCATACAGACGACAGTTCCTCACTACTGATCCCAAATTTTCAACCTCCAATAAGACTAGACAGACCAAACGACCCACATGGGGGAGTAGCCATTTATGTTAAAACATATTTGTTTTGTAAGCCACGTCCAGACCTGCACGTGCCAGGACTTGAAGCAGTCTGGACTGAAATTAAGTTTCATAAAGATAGACTTTTAGTGGGTTCTTTTTATCGACCACCTGATGCGAAGGTCCAATATTGGGACTTAGTTGACGAAAGCATTCGTCGAGTAAATAACCAGTTTGTCAAATTTATCGTCCTTGGAGACTTTAACTCCGATTTTGGTAGTAACCCCTCCCAGCATCTCCTGAACTTATTGAACTTATATCAACTTACCCAACTTGTAACCCTGCCAACACGTGTCACGGAGACAAGTAGTACCTGCCTAGATTTAATAATAACCCAAACCCCGCAAATGATACAGCGCGTAGATGTTTTTCCTCCTGTGTGTAGTGACCACAGTGTACCATGTGCAGTATTAAACACTGTAGTTATTCCTAATCGCTCATTTAAAAGAACCATTTATAATTATGATAAGATGAATATTGAAAGTTTTTGTGGATCACTTTCCCAAGTTGATTGGTCTTTATTGATAAATGACATGTCTTGATGAAAATGTCCAAGATTTTACTCAGATTTTCATGAGCATTGCCAAAGAGAATATGCCGGTTAAGACTGTAACAGTTCGATCGGAGGACAAGGAGTGGGTAACATCTGACATCTTAGATTTAATTGATGCACGCGATCAGATACACACTAAAGCGAGATTAACCGATTTACCCGAAGATTGGTTGTTGTATCGACAGACACGTAATTCATTGACACAAAAGAAAAGAGAAAGAATTATTGAGTATTATTCCAATTTGGATACAAAGATCTCAGACCCTTCAAAATTCGGAACTAAACAATGGTGGAAATTAGTTAAATCCTTTATGAATAAGAAGAAAACTGAAGAACTTCCACCAATCCACTCAGAAGGTCAAATACATTATTTAAACCACGATAAAGCTAATATTTTTAATGATCAGTTTATTCAGAATTCGTCCATTGAGAATCCAGACGATGAACCTCCCGAAATCCAAATTTCTGATTGTTTTATGAATAATTTAGTCTTGTCAGTTAATGAAGTAAAAGATGTTATTACAAATTTGAAGAAGACGAAAGCTGCAGGTCCCGATTTAATACATAACCGATTATTAATTGCTTCTGTGGATGTTGTATCAGAACCCCTTTTAAAAATATTTAATAGAAGTTTAGTTGAAGGAAAATTTCCTGCCTCGTGGAAACTAGCCCATGTTACTCCAGTATATAAAAAAGGTCCAGCAGAATTGTGTAATAATTACCGTCCTATATCATTACTGAGTTGTGTTGGTAAGGTGTTAGAAAGATGTGTTTATGTACATGTTTTTGATTTTTTAAAGGCAAATCACATACTCATTCCACAGCAGTCTGGTTTTTTGCCAGATGATTCATGTGTATTCCAATTGATTTCGATTTACAATGAATTTTGTTCCTGTCATGACAGAGGCATTACGACCCAAGCTGTATTTTTTGATGTGTCGAAAGCGTTCGATAGAGTGTGGCACAAGGGCCTTTTGGCCAAGTTAGAAGCAGTGGGCATTAGAGGTCGGTTATTATTATGGTTCTGTGATTATTTAACAGACCGCAAGCAAGTTGTTGTAATCAAGGGAACACAGTCTAATGTTAAAAAGATTCCTGCCGGTGTTCCACAAGGATCCGTGCTAGGCCCGCTCTTATTTCTGGTTTATATTAATGATATTGTAAAGAATATTGAATCCGGAATTAAGTTGTTTGCTGACGACACAAGCATGTATCTTGCATTAGAAGATGTAGACAGACGAACCAATATATTAAATCAAGATCTTGATAAAATTAGTGCATGGGCCAATAAATGGAAAGTTAAATTTAACGAGACTAAGACTGAATTGTTAAATATTCAACGTGATTTAATCCCCCCTCAACCCTTGTTTTTCAACAATGTCTTCTTAGAAAAAGTAGATCAACACAAACACCTTGGAGTGATTTTACAGAGCACCTGCAAGTGGGATGCCCACATCCAAAGCATAGTTAAAAAAGCGAATTTACTGATTAATTGTTTACGATTTTATAAATATAGATTAAGTCGAAAAAGTTTGGAAATAATGTACAAGTCTTTTATTTTACCCCATTTCGACTATGCAGATGTTGTTTGGGATAATTGCACTAAGATAATGGCAGATGCATTAGAAAAATTACACTTAGAAGCCCTACGAATTATAATAGGTGGAGTTAAGGGCACTAGCCATGCAAAGCTGTATGAGGAAAGTGGGCTATGTAGCCTTGAAGAACGAAGGAAAAGACATAAATTAATTGTTTTTCATAAGATGATACATAACAAATGCCCCCAGTACTTAGTAAATGTATTGCCCCCTCTTGTAGTTGACATTAATCCGTATCATAGACGAAGACCATTAGAAAGATATGTGCCTCCCCATAGAACCGAATTATTTCGCAACTCTTTTATCCCCAAAACGACTGTACTATGGAACACCTTACCAGATAACGTTAAAATGACCACCTCCTTGAGCGAGTTCAAAACTTATTTGTCAAGTGCTGATTTTAAAGTACCATGCCATTATTATTTTGGAGAAAGATTTGAACAAGTACATCATTGCAGATTGCGTATTGGTATGAGTGATTTGAATTTTGATTTATGTAAGCGGCACCTTAAGGATTGCTCTCAATGCGAGTGTGGTTATCCCAGCGAGACTGCTGAACATTACTTATTGCATTGTCCCTTGTATAGAGATATAAGATTATTGTCCATTGATAATTTGACAAATGATTATAAGTATATCGAAATATTATTGAAAGGCATCCCGCAATATTCACGAAATGTCAACCAGACCATATTCATAACTGTACAGGACTATATTAGACAGACGGGCAGGTTCCGTAAATGAGCCTCTATACTTCACTCATTACATTTATTAGACACTGTCATGCGACATGCTGCCTGACAAATTTTCCCCATAACCTCTCTCATGTTCTTTTGTTGTTTTCCGACTTATCAATTATGTCTCGATTTATGCGCAATGTAGTGACTTTTCCTCTGATCACAATATGCATTAACTTTGTGCGAGTGTCTTATGTGCACTTATTACAATTGAAAAAATCCCCTCAAATATTGGCGCTCCAAGTCTTCTTCTTCTTCTTTTTCCCTTAAGCTAGCTACTAGCTAGCTGCCCTTTCCCCACCTCATGTATCACCAACCCCTTCCCATTTTCTGCTTGTTTGTGTATCTGTTTTGTCTTTTGTTTTGTTTTTCGTTTCCTGAAATGAGCTGATGTACTTATTCCGCCATCATGCTAACCTTTGTTTTGTAATTACTATGATTGCTTAAAATAAGCATTATATGCTTGAGTATGTAATCATCCATGCATTGTTCTTGTCATGATTAAAATTGAATAAAGTTTTGTTTAAACCAACAACAGGAACAACAACAACAACAACAACAATGCATCAACAACGATTAAGACGACAACAACAATAACATAATTGCAACACAGTCGACACAATACTTTCTCAACGCCTTAGCAATGCATGTACTTAGGAGCAGGACAGGGAAAACTCAAACAACTGACATCAAACTGAAGACTGCTCTCAGGTGAGACAAGACGACGACCAGACGCGACATGATACCACTTAAGTTTGTTACCAAAGGGCGAGAACCTTTGGTCGCATAAACAGAGTTCTCTCCCCTTCAGAGGGGGCGGAAGTCGTGATTATCCAATCATCGTTGGCAACAGGTCTGTCTGCACGTGCTATTTACATATCATCAATTATTCGAGGGGCAGTAACGCAAGTTGCGTGTCCGCGCGATCAAGTGTGTACTGTAGTAATTGTTTTATGAATGGAGATCTTACGCTGATGATAGTAATCTTATGTTGACCAGTAATGGAGGTCTTGGTAATGATATGCAACAAGGTTTAGTCATCTGCTGAGGTCAACTGTTCTGCTCATAATTATGCACGTTTCGGGTGTGGTTGCTGCACATATAGTTATGAGTATTGATTTAATTGTTTATCTGTGTTATGTAATTTGTATACATACTGCGACATTCTACATGTATGGCTATAATGCTTCGGTCTCTTTTTGTTTATAAATTTTTTTTATCGGTTTCTTTTTTCTTTCTTTCTTTCTTTCTTTCTTTCTTTCTTTCTTTCTTTCTTTCTTTCTTTCTTTTCTTCTTTCTTTATTCATTTTACTTAGTTAGCTTTGTTTCCGGATCCATATATATAATAACCATTTATAGAAATTTACTGTCAGTATTATTTTATTTGTTTAATAAACCTTTCTTCCCTTCTCTCCTTATTTTTGTGTCGTTTTACTTTCTTCACCGTCCCTAGGGCTGTTACAGTTAGTTCCGAGAAATTCTCTTGAACAATTTGTATACGCTTATTGTCGAGTTTTCTTCACGAATAAATGTTTTTATCTATCAGTACAGGAAAATGCACTAACAAACGTAAATATCGGTTATTCCTTCCTGAGGACTGAAGTCGAGGCTAATGCCACTTAGTGCAAATCTGAAAACACATCAAAACACGACTATATAAATACATATTTTATTCAATAGCTGATCATGACATTTTATAGTCAACACGTTAAAACCTGATTGAACATTCATTGAATAGACATTTAACGCCCTGCTGCAGACAAACAAATATACGTACATAATGCACATTCGCTAAAAGCGTGGGCGACGAACTTAACAAAAGATCGCTTACTTGATCGATCAAAAAGATCAGGGTGCTATTTGTAAAACGCGTTGACTCGATTAATTTCGACATGACAAGGCATCAAAAGGACTACCCCCTCACTCTCCCCCAAAAAAACACTCAAATAAACACACGCACACACACACACACACACATACACACACCGACACACACACACACACACACACACACACACACACACACACACACACACACACACACACACACACACACACACACACACACACACACACACACACACACAAAGGACTCGTGAGTTAAAGAGAGGCACGTACCAGGCTTGCACTGCCGATGAGTTTATTAGGGCTATTTTTTAGGACGAAAGCTTGTTTATGTTCTCACCAGAACTGAAAGGGTAAGCGGCACAGGGCGCCCAATGACTAGTCTTGGTTTATTGGTTTGTAAAGCAAATCTATAGAATAGTTTTTGTTTGGAGAAATGGACTCTCCACAGCGCGACACATTGGAGCCTGTCCACGTCACTGTATGATGCGATCATTTGCGAGAAGCTGATGTTGTTGTCAGTGTTGTTGTTGTTGTTGTTGTTGTTGTTGTTTGTGTGTGTGTATGTGTGTACGTGGGCGTGTGGGCGTGTGTGTGTGCATGTGTGTGTGTGTGTATGTGAGTGTGTGTGTGTGTGTAAGTGTGTGTGTGTGTGTGTGTGTGTGTGTGTGTGTGTGTGTGTGTGTGTGTGTGTGTGTGAGTGTGTGTGTGTGATTAGAGAGACAGAGAAACAAGTCGCGTAAGGCGAAATTACTACATTTAGTCAAGCTGTGGAACTCACAGAATGAAACTGAACGCACTGCATTTTTTCACAATGACCGTAGTCCGCCGCTTGTGCATAACGGAGTGAAACTGACGAGCCTGTTCAGCGCGGTAGTGGTTTCGCTGTGCTGCATAGCACGCTTTTCTGTACCTCTTTTCGTTTTAACTTTGTGAGCGTGTTTTTAATCCAAACATATCATATCTATATGTTTTTGGAATGAGGAACCGACAAGGAATAAGATGAAATTGTTTTTAAATCGATTTCGGAAATTTAATTTTGATCATAATTTTTATATTTTTAATTTTCAGAGCTTGTTTTTAATCCAAATATAAACATATTTATATGTTTTTGGAATCAGGAAATGATGTAGAATAAGATTTATTCCCCCCTCTGCGTCTTTCTCTCTGTAAACTTGTAGGGCTAGTTATTTTTTGGTAACTTATCCAACAACCAAAATCACTTACCCAAGAACGGGCCTGAATCCTCGATAGCTCATGGGTAGAGACTGTACACATTGTGGATCAACTTTTTGCGACTCAAAAGTTCAGAACACTCTAATGTACAAAATATACATTTCTGGAGCAAACAATACAACAATACCGCATTTAAACCAGCAACTACAGGCTTGAACACATGAATCTCAATATAAAATCCGTGAGTTTGGTTGTTTTCTGAATTCAGATCTGCCGTGCACAATCGTTTATCGCTAGCAAGATTCCAAGGAAAAGTAACTCTCATACTTTGTCTAGCGACACGAGTAGTTCCCCTTCCAGATTTCGGCTTCATCGACAAGACTGCAATCCGACGGACAGTTTTCAACAATATTTCATTTTATAAACAGATCACACGCAATCAATTGCAAACATTAAATCAACTTAAAGAACATGTAGCGGTTTCATACACTATTTTGCCCAGGAAAACTGAACTTCATACAGTTTTTAACGTTGGAACACGGGTGTAAAACTTCGTCTTCTAGTCACATTCGAGGAAAGAACATTTCCCGAGCGATACCAAAACATGAACAGAACACACACTATCTGCCTTTAGTTTGTTACCAAAGGGCGAGAACCATTATTTTTGATAATCACTGAGACTCGGCATGTAACCTCTACGAACGTAAATTTGGATCGTTTTATATATAAGAAAAAAAATATTACAATTTTCAGATTTTTGATGACCAAAGTCATTAAATTAATTTTTAAGCCACCAAGCTGAAATGCAATACCGAAGTCCGGCCTTCGTCGAAGATTGCTTTACAAAAATTTCAATCAATTTGATTGAAAAATGAGGGTGTGACAGTGCCGCCTCAACTTTTACAAAAAGCCGGATATGACGTCATCAAAAGTATTTATCGAAAAAAAGAAAAAAACGTCCGGGGATATCATTCCCAGGAACTCTCATGTCAAATGTCATAAAGATCGGTCCAGTAGTTTGGTCTGAATCGCTCTACACACACACACGCCAGGGGCGGATCAGTTGCTTTGTAAGGGGGGGGGGGGGGGGGAGGGGGGGCACTTTGAATCGAAAGTGAATGTGATGGGCGCAAAGCGCCCGAATTTGCTAGGGGGGTCCTTGGGCATGCCCCCCCGGAAAAAAATGTTGCCCAAAGAAGCAAAATGGTGCCATCTGGTGCCATTTGAACTTAGAAATGGTCATAGAATCAGCATAGAAAAATCTTTTTTTTTCTTCTTCTTCTTTTTTTTTTTTTTTCGGGGGGGGGGCACGTGCTCCCTGTGCCCCCCCCGTCCGCCCCTGCACGCACAGACACACGCACAGACACACGCACACACACACACACACACACACACACACACACACACACACACACACACACACATACATACATCACGACCCTCGTCTCGATTCACCCTCTATGTAAAAACATTTAGTCAAAACTTGACTAAATGTAAAAAGAGACAGTAATCTCACAATGAAGTGTGTAGTGTGTGTGTGTGTTGGGGGGGGGGGGGGTTGTAAGAGAGCTTTCCACTGAAAGGAAAATGATAAACGATGTCAGCACTAGCTGTTAACTCGGGCAGTGCTTCACAATATCTCACTTCAAACACACTCGTTGAATCATTTACAAAGCAGAGATATGTTTTCGAAATTCCGAGGTGCTTGTTCAGTCCATTTCTAAAGATTCTGTGTTTGTGATGTTTTTAAACGTTTGAGAATAGGCACAATAAAAACGTATACTCGAGGACAAAATACGAACACGGGGGAAAATCTTACAGACTATGAAAAGAGAAAGGCATCCACTGATTTTCCGTGGGTGGTTTTTCACAAAGCAGGAAGAGAAATTCGCTTGGGTCATGTCTTTTGACCCGAAAGATTTTCTGAAGCACTTAATTTGTTCACCAAGCGCCCATGGAATTGCCTTGGTATTATGCTTACTAGGATACTAAGAGTCCATTATGTGTATATGTACAGCATGGTCCTAGTTAGCAAAAAGGCATCAACGGGTTCAAGAGAAAGAAAAATGTTTGACTACTATGATAGTGTTAACTTAGCAAAAAAGGTCTTGACGAGTACACAAGAGGGGTGAAAGCGAGAAAAAGGAATGTTTGGTACTACTGTCACGAGACTGCTAAAAAAAATGTGACGACGCACGGCATAAACGAGTAAATGAG
Source organism: Littorina saxatilis (assembly GCF_037325665.1). NCBI lineage: Eukaryota > Metazoa > Mollusca > Gastropoda > Littorinimorpha > Littorinidae > Littorina > Littorina saxatilis. Next base: position 42,298,362 of record NC_090247.1, on the reverse strand, counting down.
GGGTGACAGCAAAAAAGGGAAATGTTCGTGTTGAAAGGCTGAAGATGCCATAAAATACAAGCTGTACAAAATTCCCAAGCGGGATCGTCTATTCTAGTGTGAATATCTATCGTTCGACGATTAAATCAGCGCTAAACGTTTATGATTCTGTGTACAAACAAACGATAGCCATAAAAAGTTCAGATCGACGAAGTTTTGTGCTGGCAAGTGTTATTTTATCATTGTGCCATTGAATCTGCGCTAAAAGTTTATGGCGTTCCGATGTCGTGTGGAGTTCAGAAGGCTTCTTTGCATTGAAACGCGTCTGTCAGATAACATAAAAGATCACCCTAAAGAAGAATGGATAATGATGGTTTTTCTTTTATGTTTGTTTTTTGGTGTTTTTTTCTCTCATTGAAATGAGAACATCGAGGTGGTGTGCTTGTTAGCGTGCGTACTTGTGTGCGTTTGCGAGATTGCGTTCGTCTTTTGTCCAACAGACGGTAGAGAAAGACTCATTTCACAATTTGACTCGTTTGATGTTCTCAATACCCCAATTTGGTCAAGAGAATGATGTAAGTATTGATGTCTTGATGCTGGAGTCTACCCCTGAGAGTACAAAGTGAAATTGAAATTGGTTTCTCGTCCAATTGACGTCACACACAAAGAAAAAAACATAGACGGAAGAATAAAATGTCTGAACTCATTTCTTAAAAGGCAGAGTTGTAACACATTTCAAGAAATGTTTCCTTTTTCGGTGTTTTTTTCGTTTTTGTGTGTTTCGTTTTAGAGATCTTTGTTAAAAGAAAAAGGTCGAAAAACAATGTTGTCACCTGTTTCTCATTGATATACTCCACCCTTAAGACTTTGGTAGATTCCTGTAAAGCATTCTTTTATTGTTTTATGCTGATGCAGTTTGGTTAGGCCAAAAAAAAAAATTGTCTGTTTCTGGTAACATGGCTAAAAAAAATAGGGTCGGTAGGTCGGGATTTTTTTTTTTTTTTTTTTTTTTTTTTTTTTTTACCCCCAAATGTAGACCAATAAAACTAACTTTAAAAATCGCGCAAAGAGACTGGATTCACTATACATAGAGACAAGACACTCAACACATTTACAAATCGTCAGCGGACTTTCGTTTTCACACGTTTTTGTTGTTCATTTTCTCACCCTGTCCTCTACCACCACCAAAAAAACCAAAATTTTGGAGTTTGGAAAAAAAAAGTTTAGGGTCGGCGCCGAAATTTAGGGTCGGTCGGGTGACCAGAAACAGACAATTTTTTTTTTTTGGCCTTAGCTTGAAAACGCGGAGGAGTGGCAAACAGATAGATAAACGACAGTCATGACTTAACGCACGCTCACACAGATTAACATACATACTCTCTCTGTCTCTCCCTCTCTGTCTGTCTCTCTCTCTCTCTCTCTCTCTCTCTCTCTCTCTCTCTCTCTCTCTCTCTCTCTCTCTCTCTCTCTCTCTCTCTCTCTCTGCCACTCTGTCATTTTTCTATGTCTTACTGTCTCTGTCTCTGTCCCTCTTTCCTTCTCTCACTCTCCCCCCCCCCTCTCTCTCCCTCCCCTCCCCTCTCTCTCTCTCTCTCTCTCTCTCTCTCTCTCTCTCTCTCTCTCTCTCTCTTTGTAACTAACCACAAAAACACGGTCCTGGATAGCCATATGGGTTGAAGGGCTGTTATGAAAAAGAAAACACACACACACACACACACACAAACCAAACAGACCACAATCCAGTAATTCTTTCGCACTGTCTGCTGACAAAACTATGTATTTGGTATATCGTTAGCTGGATGGGTAATGTGTCTTCGCGTATCCATGCAGTAGAATTGCTTCTTCGTGAACTGTAGTACAAGATCCTATTTCCAAGCACAGAGCACACGGTATAGACGGTGCCCATCATTAGCGGCAGGCCAGGTTATGTTATACTTCAGCGTTGTAAACTCAGGGACGTTTTTCTGCTGGAATCTTTGCCTCTGAATTTGCATTATTTGCACATTTCAGCATAAACAAAGTCATTTGAATTGCTACTCCAGTTACGCAATGAACTGTACAGATGCGTTTTTATTTACAATGGGGTTAGAAGGACAACATCGTCGCGGCCATTTTGAGAACGAAAGTGACAAGCAAAGGGAGACAAATATGTCGGCCGAAAGTTGAATTTTCTTCGACAAAGGACACACATCACCAAATTAAGCTCAATGTTTGAGCCCAGAATGTCACTAGAGTGATACAAGTGACTTCTATCAAATATAACTCAATAATTGCACAAGACTGTGACTTTGAATTTACAAAGCTAAAGGTCAGCATAACCTAACGGAATTAGCACTTTTCTTCTTCTGGATTTCAGTGACTCTGTGGTTCACAGCTTAATTGAAATTCTTCTCACAAAGATTGATTCGGTACAACCGACCGAACTAAAAGCAAAAGGGATCAATAATGCAGAAGAATAAAATTCTTTTAACACCAGTAAGATAATGACATAATCAAAATTCCTCCCACAAAAGATTCGTGCGGGACAGCCAACAGACCCTGAAGCAACATCGATCGGTGGTGATGTACAGAGACGTACATTTCTCCCAATACTGGAAAGACGTGAAAAAGTGGAGTAATTGGGAGTAGTCGCTGGTCGTTAAATGATTGAATAGAGAGAAACGAGAAAGAGAGAAACAACTGGAGAATAGGGACAGACATGAACTAATGCATGTGGCAGTGAAGTAGAATGTTGCTTTCACAATTGCCACCCGCTTCCAAGTGTGTATGTGTATTCGTGCGTTCAGATACGCACGTACAGCGCACGCACGCACTCCAGCAAACACCTCAGTCACATGTGCCCACACAGCGGCGCGCGCACACACTCACCCCCCCCCCCTACACACACACAAACACACACACCGCACACACACACAGACACACACGCACACACACACACACGCCTGCTTACTCACAGAGAGAGTGAGAAAGAGAGAGAGAGAAAGCGCGCAAAGAAGACAAAGGGAGAGAGAGAGAGAGAGAGAGAGAGAGAGAGAGAGAGAGAGAGAGAGAGAGAGAGAGAGAGAGAGAGAGGTGATGATGATGATGGAACTTTATTTTCCAAGGATAGAGATTTAAGGCTACGCCTTATCTTACAGCCGGTCCTTACTTCTAATACAAATAAAGAGAGAGAGAGAGAGAGAGAGAGAGAGAGAGAGAGAGAGAGAGAGAGAGAGAGAGGGAGAGAGAGAGAGCAAAGGAGAGAGTTAGAGAGAGGGCAATAGAGAGAGACAGAGACAGAGACAGAGAGAGACAGAGACAGAGACAGAGACAGAGACGGATATTACATTTGAAACAAAAGCTTCATGTCGAGTCGGCCCGAACAGCGGAAAGTTCACAAATGACTGACAATCGTTCGTCTGCTGGCCTGCGCATAAACAGAAACAATAGACAGCAAGAGCTACCATAATCAATATGTTTAAGTAAATATTCATGTCGTTGTGCGTTGGTGCATCTCATTATTTTTTCGCGACAAGTGTGAATTGGGTTTTGAAAAGGTCGATTATTGAAACTTTTGCTGACGTTTGCAGAAATGTTCTTTAAAGATACATCCCTTCACATGTAACCCATCATGCCTTGCGCCGCAGATGTGCCCAGGCTTTCACATGCAAGAGCAGCCTTCACCTTGGACACACACCAATACTGAATTGCCTGGTTACCCTGTGTGTAAAGTGGACATTTTCTGTTGAATCATTTTCATTACGAACAACAGTGTCATCATGTAACTTCAATTCAGCAACAGAATTCCGTTCTTAACAGAACGCAACCAGGAATAAGATCGGGGGTATGTGTCTAAGATGAAGCATGCTCCTTTCTATGGTAAAACGCCCCAGTGGTTGACAAGATGGTTTTTGCAGGAAATAACTTTTCTTCAAAGGCACAGTCCTTCTCGTACAAACAGTTCCGCTCACCATCTCTCCGCTTTTTCATGAAATAAAACCATTCCTCCATTTGGTCACATACTTAAAATGAACGGCCTGAGTGCTCTCCGCGAACTGTTGGAACATTTTAACTCATCACAACAAGCAGTGTTAATTTTTGGTAATGGAACGAGAAGGGGTGTGGCTTTAAGTTATTCTGCTGGAGGCTGTTGGTGCTTTTAGTTTTAGATGTTCGTTGTTCCGGACATTGTCGAACGACTGGTTAGCTGGTTTTGAAAGTTTAACGTGCTGTGACTTGACACCGTTCACTCGGGCACTCGCCATTGTACATTGAACTCGCTTAGATTATGAATAATAAAGAAATGTGGCTCCTTTTTCTTGTCATGATTGGTTGATCGGTTCCTTAACCAAATTGATTGGAATGAGTGCCTGCACACTAACTGACATACAGGCATGCAGAAACACGGAACCATAAAAGGCACCAACACACACACACACACACACACACATACACACACACACACATGCACACACGCACGCACGCACATACGCACTCACTCACTCACTCACTCACTCACAAACATAGACATTGACACACACATACCTAAAGTGTGGATGGTTACCTAAGAGGCGGCACTGGGTGTAGTGCCTTTCTAGTGCACTTGCACTACAACAGCACTGGGTGCAGTACTCGCTCCGGCATCGAAGAATTTTGCACTAAAAAATGCACAAAATTTGACCTATTTCGTCGCCTATAGAGGACGGAAAGAATGTCATTTTGAACATTGTTATGACATTCTTTCCGTCAAAAAAGTCAATTTAACGGTGTTAAATGAAGCGACCATCCACACAATTAGGTTGCCATCCAGAGTTTAGGTTGCCATCCACGTGTGGATGGTTGCCTTATGGTGATTTAGGCAACCAAACCTGTGGAAACGGGGTACACACACACGCACACACATGCACACACGCACGCACGCACATACGCACTCACTCACTCACTCACAAGCACAGACAGTGACACACACACACGCACGCACGCACACACACACACACAGGCCAAAGGTGTTATATTTATACACACATACACACACATACACACACACACACACACACACACACACACACACGCACACACACATACACACACACACACACCGATTTTGTATACATGCGTGAATACTTTCGAGCGTATAATTGTGTTTTTGAAACCTTTGCATTATCCATTATGGACTGGGTGGCCGAGTGGTAACGCACTTGCGCTCGGAAGCGAGAGGTTGCGAGTTCGACCCTGGGTCAGGGCGTTAGCAATTTTCTCCCCCCTTAACTGCTAGTCTTTCGGATGCATGAGACGAAAAACCGAGGTCCCTTCGTGTACACTACATTGGGGTGTGCACGTTAAAGATCCCACGATTGACAAAAGGGTCTTTCCTGGCAAAATTGTATAGGCATTGATAAAAATGTCCACCAAAATACCCGTGTGACTTGGAATGATAGGCCGTGAAAAGTAGGATATGCGCCGAAATGGCTGCGATCTGCTGGCCGATGTGAATGCGTGATGTATTGTGTAAAAAAATTCCATCTCACACGGCATAAATAAATCCCTGCGCCTTGAATATGTGCGCGATATAAATTGCATAAAATAAAAAAAATAAAAAAATAAATCCCTGCGCTTAGAACTGTACCCACGGAATACGCGCGATATAAGCCTCATATTGATTGATTGATTGATCCAATTATGCATGAGCTTAGACACTGGTTTTCACGCTTCACCGAGAAAGCCGAGAATTTGAATGCTGTCCATTGTTTTTAGATCAATAACATTTTCGTCTGTTGTCTTTCGCTGTGTGCTGTCCAAAGTAAACGCAACGAACAGTGGTACCTGTCCCAGTTTTGTTCTCCCAAAACTCACGACGGTATCGGACAATTTCTAAGAATTCTAGACGTGTCAGGAGTTTTATTCATCAGTAGTAATCACCTGGAACCATATACATGTAAAAAAAAAAATAAAAAAAATGTACAAAAAGAGAATAAAAAAAATTTAAAAAAAAGTAATCACCTGAAACGCATTAATCAAGTGTTGTAAAGACTAACTAGAAGATTAATGGGGCAGCTCTGTCATAGTGTTTTGTGACTAATAAATCAACGATGAATGTACATGTATTCAGAGAGTTGAATATTTACAGTAAGCTCATTAGAATACAAAATTATTGCTCTCGGAGGATCGCCATGAAGACGTGAGCTGCGGAGTGCTGTTAAGAGATCATAGGTTCATTGCCGTAGAAAATATAAACATCATCTGATGCCAACATTGTGATTGTAAGATAGCAGTAGACAGGTGCTCACACACACAGCAACGGAACTGGACTATTCTTCACATAAGCCAACAAGTCGCAAACAAAGTTAACAGTCACTGTACAGTGTCTCCTATAATTTCTCGCCCTGCTGAGGTTTTAATAATGTTCTCTCCAAGGGAAGAATGTCTGATAAAAACGCCCACGTACACTTGAAAACATCTTTCCGAAAAAAATAAAAATAGACAACCACTAATCCCAGCGTCACAATAACAACTTTAGTCTGCCCTTGGAGGCAAAAAGGTCATGCCTGAGTCGACCTATTTCGCAGCACAGTTCAATCATTTCTGTGCCAATCAGTCACATTCGGGGAGCAAAATTAAAAAGAAAAGACACGTCTGTAGACATAATTTAAATGTTAATCTCAACGTGTAAGGATAGACCGAGTCGTTTCTGTGGCGCAACATGAATTTGCACAAACTTGTTTTCTATTTTCGGTTGCAATATACGACAGCACTGTGGAATGTTTTCAGCGCTAAAAGAAAAATAAGTGGGCGAACTACCAAGTAAACGTCAACCGGCCTCGGATCCATAGAAGAATGCCAAAGAAATGAGAATGCGATCGCTAAAGAATGCAAGGTCTGGTTATCTGTGAGAAGTCGATTTACTAAGAGAAAGTTTCGATTGAACACTTTGTGGCTGAGTTTTTAAATTCATTAATCTTTGGTGAGGGTAATGTAAAGTGTGTGAGATATTTTGCAGAGATGGTGTTCTACTTTTGATAACCTTCGTGGCAATTGTGATAGACCGTTTTCTGGGTTACTGATATTACAAAGAGTTGGAATAATCTTGG
>NC_090247.1:42258816-42283816 GCF_037325665.1 Littorina saxatilis | reverse complement strand
TGGGAAGGACTTGGAAAACGTCACGAAGAAATGGCTTTACTGCTTGTCCTGGTTCTGGTTCTGGTATAGTACGTCGCAGGAGCCAAGTTGGCTATATATGCGACGGGACTGGTGGGCGCAGCGGCCTAAAAAGAGGAGGAGGGAGGAGGGAGGTTTCCTACGGCAGTAGAAAAAGGCTTTTGCTGATGTGCAGCCTATCACCTCCTCGCTTAGATGGTTCCACTCCTGAGCTGTCTTTACAAAAAATGAGTGTCTGAACAGTTCAGTTCGGCAGTGTGGTATGATTAGGCCTTTAGAGTTGTTGATGGCCTGCCTCTCGATCACATTGTTGGAACTGTAGTCGCTAAACTGTGTTGGCTTCACCCTCCTGCGGGTCTGTTTTGCAGGGGTGATGAAGTTTTCGGGGGGGAGTGCTGGTATCTGCCCTGTGGATATTTTGAACAGTGTTGTGAGTCTATGTTGGCGCCGTCGTTCTTGGAGTGTTGTGAGCTCGAGGTCCTTTAGCATCTTGGTGACAGAGCCAGGCTCTCTAGACTTATAGTCCTTGGTGATGAACCTGGCTGCTCTGTGTTGTACGCGCTCCAGTCGTTCGATGTCTTGCTTCAGGTGGGGATCCCATACAACTGCAGCATACTCTAGGGTTGATCGTACCAGGGCAATGTATGCTGTGCGTCTGCAGGTCTGTGGGCAGTTCCGTAGATTTCGGCGGAGGAATCCAAGAGTTGATGATGCTCTGTTGCTGGTGGTCGTCACATGTGGTGACCACTTTAGGTCGGATGAGATTTGGACACCGAGATAGGGGCTCTTGTCAACTTGCTTGAGGATTGTTCCATCAAGGTTGTAGAAGAAGTTGGAAGTGGGCTTTGAATTAAGGATGTAGCACTTCTTTGCGTTGAATTTCATCCCCCATTTATGTGCCCACTGCTCCAGTTGTCTGAGGTCCTCTTGGAGAGTAAGGTGGTCCTGGAAGGTGCGTATCTCTCTGTATAGTAGGCAGTCGTCTGCGAAAAGTCGTACCGTTGATTTCACAGACTGTGGTAGGTCATTGATGTGGCGAAAACAACTGCGGAGAGGCTTTTGTAGACCACATGATCTGGAAAATCAGTGTCAAGTTGTTTTCAAGTCGCTGTGCTGTTTGGGTCAGAGCGCTGAGTTGACCAGTCTTGTTCGCATGATTGCTCTAGACTTATATTGTTCTGATCCTGTTTAAACAGTTTCAATTAGTTCATTAGTATGAGCTGAGATGCACGGAATCAAATGACTCTATAGACATACCATTAGGCGATAGGTGAAAAAGGCATTATAGGAACAGGAGTTAATAACGTAAGTTTAAACCCCAATCAATATCATAAATAGAAGTTCGACCCATACTCTAGTTTTACCTCTGTAGTAAATACACACACGCCCACGGCCTTAAAGACAAAGACAGACACACGAGCACAATCACATACTGAATATGCAAGACGTGCACGCGCACGCGCACGCGCACGCACACAAACGTTGACCTATTTAATGTCTATTTTCTGCTGTTGGGATCATAAAGCTGACATGAACACAAACAAATCTCTCATTCTAGGGCTAACCTCAGTAGGTCATAAACTACAGGGGGTGAGCATATAAAATTGTATATGAATTCTTGACTGTCATCTAAGTAAACATGTTCGTTTATCTCAGCCCTCCTACACACAAATGAAAAAGGTTAATGAAAAAATGAAGACAGGGCATTGCATTGTCGCTTTGTAGATCCTTACATATAAAACACCAACAATGAGGTGGACTTAGAAGTACAAAGTTCATTCCGCATACTACTCTTGTTTAATTAAACACGCACACAATGACTGAGACTTCCATAGTAACCAAATCCCCCTTTCCCCTGTAAAGGAACTTGAACAGGTCTTAAAGGGGGGTGGGGATGGGGGTGGGGGTAATGATGTTAAATTTAAACACTTTATGAATAGATTGAAGATCTGGATTTGTAAGATTTTAAAGGGGGGGGAGGTTTACCTCAGAAGGTCTTGAAAGGGGGGTTCTACTGTACCAGCTCATACATTCATTTACCATGCACGTGGCCGACAACACACACACACACACACACACACACACACACACACACACAAACACGCACACACACACGGACACACACACACACACACACACGGAACACACACACACACACAAACACGGAACACACACACACACACACACACACACACACACACACACACACACACAAACACAAACACGGAACACACACACACACACACACACACACACACACACACACACACACGGAACACACACACACACGCACACACACACACACACACACACACACACAAACACGGAACACACACACACACACACACACACAAACACGGAACACACACACACACACACGCACACACACACCCCCCCCCCCACACACACACACACACACACACGTGTCAGTGCTGTCATTTACACTCACGCACTGGCATGTACATGTACACCTATACACTCACATACGCATTGACTTGTACACTGAAACAGACAAAAGCCATCACACCCTCTCTCCACCCCCCGACCTCGCACTGACAGTCCAGCAATGGTCTAGGCTGGGTCAGTTATGGTCAGACACAGGAAGTGGGGTCACGGGAGGGGAAGGGGGAGGTGCCAGAGAGGGAGGGTGGAACATTCCAGCAGTCTCACTGACCCTTGTCCACCCGGTTTCCTCCCTGACCTCTGACTTTTCCTCCCAATCCGAACTGACCACTACCCTGTCTGACCACTCTCCATCCCCACACCTCACGGCCTACTTTCACCAGACCTTGTCCTTTTCCTTACAAAATCGTCACGGCCGGCTCGAACAATAATATTGCCGTCTAAAGAAGAACACGTTCAAAAGGTTTAAAAATAAAGACAGTTGCCTTATTTCTATCAGTTTACAGAATGAATATTCATTGTAATATGATACACCCCCCCCCCCCTCCCTACACCAGACTCTCTTCCTGTCTATGTCAGTCTCTGTCTCGATCTCTCCTTCTCTCTGGAACTACATCAACCACTTTTTTTGCTCAATCTCCCTCTTAGCCATTGACCTCCCCTCCCTCCCCCCTCGCCTCCTCCCCACCCCCATAATAATAATATAATAATAATAATTCTCTTTATTTATATAGCGCCTTATCCGAAGTTCAAAGCGCTTTTATGCCGTGTGAGATGGCATTTTTTACACAATATATCACGCATTCACATCGACCAGCAAACCTCAAGCCTGTTAAGCGAATGTTCACCTTTCGCGGCCTTTATTCCAAGTCACACGGGTATTTGATGGGCATTTTTATCTATGCCTATACAATTTTGCCAGGAAAGACCCTTTTGTCAATCGTGGGATCTTTAACGTGCACACCCCAATATAGTGTACACGAAGGGACCTCGGTTTTTCGTCTCATCCGAAAGACTAGCACTTGAACCCACCATCTAGGTTAGGAAAGGGGGGAGAAAATAGCGGCCCGACCCAGGGTCGAACACGCAACCTCTCGATTCCGAGCGCAAGTGCGTTACCACTCGGCCACCCAGTCCCATAAGCATTTTACTAGATCGCCCTTGGGCAAAACATCCGCGTGTGTTTCAATTTTAATCAAATTCATAGACTTTTTATGTAATGTTTTAGTTAACACGTGTCAGTGGTATTCGAGTCTTATACAAATGATCTGTCAAGAAGAAGTCGATGTGGATGACTACATGTCAAAATAGCGATCAGTTTCATCCGTAAACACGAACCGGAAGCGGCAAAGAGAGAACATCCGAAATGGAAAGAATCTCACCAGAATGCAAAAATGCTTTCAACACAATTTCCAGCAAAGGACGTTACTCTCACTTTCCTGTTTTCCATCCGCAATTATATTACTTGCATTGTTTTCCCACTTCGCCTTTTCAGTCTGAGCGAAACCGGCGATTGACTACTTGGATATAATCCGCGCACAAAAAGCGAAACGGTTCAGGGTGAGTGCCTTGTTATTTTCCTCTCACAAATATCGAAACAATCGATAAATGTTATCAGTTGATAACGGTGGTTGGGTTCAGAAATTGAGGAGTTGTTAGTATTTCATGTACACGGGAAGATGTTTTTGCCTGGCTAAAATCTTGTTCGCAGATGATCTCAAGCGATTGAATTGGTTTTTTAAGCTCAGATACTGCAACTGCCAACTAACCAAACCAAGCCCAACCAACTCAACCCTTATGATCAAGCTCGTTCAATCAAACGGATTTTGGTCCAACACAACTGTATACCAGCTACACCAAATCAGCGAAATCTAACCCAGTCACATCCAGTCACACCATAATTATGCAGCTCTCCCAGCCAAGTCTAGCTGAACCTTTTCCAATCCAACCAAACTCAACCCGAACAAACATTACCCAACCCAACCCAGCACATCCTTACTCACACAGACTCGCTCGAATCAACCAGAGCAAAATCAAATCACTTCAAGTCATCAACATATTTAAATGTAAACATGAAAAGTAGAGATGACGTTTAATTTTAGCTCAGAGGAAAAATCGCACGAAAAGATTTGAAAGTACAAATATAATACAACCTTTCAGTCAACAATAGGAGCAGGATATGAATAACTACTGTAAAAAAAAAAAATTAAAAAAATTAAATACTTTTTTTGTTAAAGGCACAGTAAGCCTCCCGTAAACCATCACAGATACAGGCTTTTAAACACAGTACAAACACCCTTCCATTTGAACGCTCACCAAACGGGAACACCCTAGGTGCCCTACGTAAAGAGCGAGCAATTTTCAAAGAACTAATTTTGCGGAGAGAGTGTCAGAGACAATCGGACCGTGGTGCCTTTTGGCGCTAGACCTAACTTTTAAAATATAAATAATAAATTGACAGCTTGTTACACAAACATTCTTAAATCATAAAATAATTATTTTTTCATCAAGACAAGATCAGTACATTTCGAAGTTTTGAAAGTTTGAAAAAAGAAAACCCCGGAAGCAGGGTCACGCAAGGTCGTGGTTCTCGTAGCAGACGACGGTTTATACCTATCGCCAGTTCGTCTGAACAGTCAAAAGCCATCGCGAGAGTTCTTGTGAACCACAGCCGTTTGTTTCGTGCATAGTCAGAGGTACTTAATAACGTGCTATTGCAGATAAGCTCACAGCGAGTCGCATTCAAATTACTAACTGACGACTACATTGTAAAAAAGGGAAACTTGATCACACGGGTTCACGATGGCTCAGGGGTAAGATAAACCACGCAAAAATAAATTCGTTGAAAATTGCTCGCACTTTACGGAGGGCACCTATGATGTTCCCGTTTGGTGAGCGTTCAAATGGAAGGGTGTTTGTACTGTGTGTAAAAGCCTGACAGGATCTGTGATGGTTTACGGGAGGCTTACTGTGCCTTTAAGTTTCAGAAGATAAACCTCTGAACGGAAATTGGTTTTGTTCGGAAAGGGGGTCATGACCTTGACACTGGTGGTCCAGTTAATCGCCTGCAACAGGTGAATTGTCACATTCACCTTTAGGATTAGGCCAAGCCAGATTTGAACATTCCTCGTGACGCCACAATGTCAGCCAACGACTGCCACAGCAGCAGCTGTCGCCAAGAGAGTTCGAAAGAGTCATATTCGTACTAGTATTGTTCAGTCATCTTTTGCAAGTTTAAAGTGGTTTCTCCCGCCTGCAGATGCAAAACTAGATGATGATGATGATGATGATGATGACGATGACGACGACGACGACGATGATGATGATGATGATGATGATGATGATGATGATGATGATGATGATGATGATGATGATGATGATGATGATGATGATCGTGAATCATTCTGGACGATTATAAGGCAAGTAGAAAACAAATATTAAGTCTCTGATGCCAACAATATTTCGAAGTGGTGATAAAACTTTTAAAAAAGACCATGTTTAAAGGTGCAGTAATTAATATTGGTGTATGTGTGTTACTTCCCCGTGCAAGGAATAGATTTAATTTACATAGTCCGCATATTAATTTTACATTAAGTTATTATCTATTGTTCCTTCCTGTGATACCTGCTAATACGTTATGTGCTTGGCTTTCTACCTGTTGAATAAACTTTGTAAGTTCTACAACAACAACAAATCTCAGTTTTCTTTTTTTTTCTGTTCCTAGACTTTGTTATTTTTTAGTATAACGTTATTTGCTGTCTGTCTTTTTCTTTAATAATGTTCTTCTTTCTCTTTCAATTCTGTCGTCTCTCCTTTTTTTTATTACTTTTTTTCGATTTTAGCTGACGAAGACATACGTCGAAACCGGTCCTTATTCGTATTCTTATTGTTCGTGTTTCTGGTGAGTACATTTTCATTGTTATCTTGTTCTTGTTGTTATCTCTGTTGTTAGAACCTTCTGGATAATAAAACACAGACAGCACTGAGCAGAAGGGTACACAATCGACCCTTTTTAACAGCCCCAGCCTTCACTCAGGCGCCTTTATCGCGACCCCAACAGCAATTCTTTCCGATAAAACATGCGATGCCAACACTGAACTGTGTGAGATTATGTCAAGAGCTGTGTGACGTCACACAGGGCATTGTGGTCAGTGTTACCGGGACTGACTGGTCAGCTAAAGTTTGGCGGTGAGGAAAACCCTCCTTGACACTGGCCTTGGGGTTAAAATGACCCACATAGTGCACTGGTCAGCTGCTTTCTGTGGGAGTGGGATGTTTCAACCGTACAGGGTACAGAACCTCCTTTGGATGAAATTGGCTGACTTTGAAAAACTCGCAATCATTCTGACGTCCGATCAGGATACTTAAATTGTTTGTAGTAACATTACACAGCATTGAACGACATTTGTTTTGACACAGATCGAGAAAGGCATAGTTCTCCAAGACCACGTCAGCGGTCGAAATGAACAATGACTGTCGAGATCTGTGTCGAATGTTATAGTTTGGTCAAAGGTACAAATGACATTTATGCATCGATCCATTTTTAGTCAGAAATCCTTTTATTTTTAACGATTGCACACACACACATGCACTTTTTTGGAGTCTCAACCAGACGTCTAAATATGAGTTTTAGTCGGCCTCTGACGTCAAAATGGCTCAAAGAAGGGAAATCCAGTGCTCGATCGATTCATTGGTGCCCCGCAGAATGGCCAGTAATGTCTTGGCAATGATGCATGAGATGGAAAGTCTTCTAAACAGGTTAAAAAAAAACACTAACAAAACCAGAAACGTGCAAATGTACCGACGAACGAGCCAACGAACTTTTAACGCACGAGGAAACGGCAACGAAACGAAAGCAATCAAACAAGCAATCAAACGAACAAAAACAAAAAACAAGGAGACAAACAAACTAACACATGAACAAACCTACGAAGCCAAACCAAATGTCTCGCACCGTATGCCAGTGGCATACATAGTCCTCAGCTCAGTAATCCCAGTCTGTGTACGCAGTCGTCACAGCTTCCGCTAAGATTAATATGTTGTGTCAATCTCATGTATGTAGTTATGTTTTTGAACTCTTATTTAATCTATTCGCAAAGTAGTCACGTTTCATTGATGAAAAATCACTACCGATGACGATAGCTCAACATTCTCATACCTTTCATCCGAAACACCAATTACGCAAGCGGTAATAATGGTCGGAATATATCAAAATATACAATTTCCTGGTGTTCAAAAACCCTTTCAACGCAGTCTCCGGCAATGAATACCGCCATACTCTGCTTCAGTGCAGATTTTTTTTTTTAATTGGGCGTGGGTTGGGGATTGGAGTGATGTGATTCAAGTTTTGTATTTCAAATACACGACATTCTGTCTGTCTGTCTGTTTGTTTGTCTCTGTCATTGTCTGTCCGCGCGCGCGCGCGCGCGCGTGTGTGTGTGTGTGTGTGTGTGTGTGTGTGTGTGTGTGTGTGTGTGTGTCTCTCTCTCTCTCTCTCTCTCTCTCTCTCTCTCTCTCTCTCTCTCTCTCTCTCTCTCTCTCTCTCTCTCTCATACGGATAGAAACAAACACTTCTCATCAACTCAAAAGCATCCACCCGCTACATTTGTCTCTTAAGTGGTAGGGAATAAAGCATTTGCACCCAACCGCACACAGGATGTTCTATTCATACTTTCGGTCTGCTTGTGCAACGACCGATGGCATTTTTTGCAAGACGCTCCTGTAGTGGCCGTCATCCATTTTGAAATATCAATCATTACTGATGGAAAAAAAACCATGGTCGCCAAGCGCATTGCTAACGCAGCATCGAGAATAAACACTTTGTGTTTGTTGTCGTTACAGTTGTTGATGGTTTAGGTGGTGGAAGTGGTGACGATGTTGATGATATTAGATATGCCATTATTGATTTGCCAGATTCAAAGAAGAGGAAACAAAACCGCTGATGTGTAAGGATATTCTTTTTTTTTCTTTTTTTTTCTTTTTCTGTTATGAAGTTTCAGTTTTCAGGGAACAGAATTAATTCACAGCTACATGTAGTTGTACGATCACTACAGAAGAATTTATTGAGAACTTAATACAATGGTGACTTACGTTACCAAATCAATACCTTTCTTAATAACATTTAGTCATTGATGGAGTCTTCATATCACACCTCAGGTTACAGGCAAATAATTAACGTCTTGATCACCACCATGATGTGTGAATGTTATCATGTCATCATGACTTAAAGCTGGCATTCATGGTAGATCACGACCTCTTAGTTAATTGATCGCCTCGATGTTTCACTCGCTCCTGCGGTAGCCCTCGAAACAGCACACACTGTACCTTTCAAATCTAACTGAACGAAAAGAACAAACGGGTCCCGTGTTGACTATTGCATAAAACGCAGAGGTCAGAAGGTCAGAAGGTCTCCCATCCGTTCTCCTCACTCAGCAGTTCTCTGTTTCCTCCCTCCAATCCCCCCTCCCCCTCCTTCCTGTGTCCAGTATCAGGTTGACCGGTAGGATTAAGGCCCACAATGGATTTCACACGACGAAAAGAGATTTAATGCCGTTTTGCAAATACTCGCTGGCCAGGCAACGGATGACACTAGTGTCTGTGTCTGAGTGTGGGTGTGTGTGGTCAATTCGCGGGTCACCTTGACCTTGAAAGTCTCTTCCTTGGTCCATGGTTTAAACGATTCTCTTATTTATCTGTTCAAAGTGCAATGCAGCATACTTATTTATCTATGATTGTAGCACTGAAGCAAAGCAAAGGAAGCTTATAGGTGTGCAAGGTGAAATTCTGAGGACGATTACATTGTGAAAACGACGTAAAGCTGAATATCGTCAAACAGTGACACAGGCATAGACATCCTTTTTATTTGTAGGTATTATTTTGAAGTACTTTTAAAAACTCTCAAACTTTTAGTCAGTTCATTTATGCCAATGAGACATTTGCTTTCGCTTGATAACAGTTTTCACATTTCAAAAGGGGAAATCAGCAGGTGTTAGATGGAATGCAGTAGTTATATACTTCCTCGGCGTTAGAATTTAATCAGGAAATCAAATCACTTTGATGATGTTACATTTTTTCATGTTCATTTTCATTACTTGTTTGTCCCATCTCTGGGCAATGCCAATTCGGGTCGCATCCTTCCAGTGGAAAGCTAGCAGCAACAGAGTCGCGCTACCCAGGTGTATGCGTGTTTAGGTGTAATCAGCCACCGGCACTTATGGCAGAATGCCCGAGGTCTCTTACGTGTTGAATGTAAGCAAGTAACCTGACATTAGCATCAACTGTTCTCTGATCGTATTGGTGTGAAATGGTTATAAACATTGTTTGACAGGTATAGCCAACATTTCTCTTCTCTATAGCTGACACTCACAGTATACCCTCGCTACTCCCACCGTTAATGTTCAGTCAAGGCTCTAAACCACCAAGGACTCTAGATTAGTTGTAAATGACTATCGTTTGTGCTTGGGGAAGTCAGCCAGTTAAGCTGAAGACAGTGTTTTAGACATACAAAACTAACAATAGAAAGATTTGGTAACATGTTCCAAAGCTGGATATATATATGTGTGACAATGTAGCCATTTAAGGTGATGTGGTGACATATTTCAAGGTTGCAACTGTTACTACAGGATCGGACAGAACTCTGCATTCAAGGACTCATCATTAGTTACGGATTACTGTGATGATCCTATTTATTCCATAGGTAAATGGTCCGTTGAGCCGAAGATAGTATTCCAGATACCAGAAACCATAATTTGTATGACGACTTAGTGACCAGTTCGAATGACAGAAATGGTACCTATAAGATCAGAAGAGAACCGTGGTAAAATCGGATTTGTTAGATCCTATAATCATTAGGATTTACTAATTGAAATACAACCTAATTTTAGTAATGAAGACACCACAGATTGTAGATATAGACTTAAAGATTCTACGTATACAACGCCGTGTAAGAATTTCTTACTGCATGTTGTATTATGTTTTATTAGAAAAAAATATGCCAAATTCATTGTGTCTGCATTAAGGTACACATTTCATGGTAAGCTCGAATATACATGTGATATTAATTCAATCTTTTTTTCTTTTTTTTTTTGGGGGGGGGGGGGGGATTTTTTTTATAATTTTAACAAAGAAAATTTTTCTTTTTCTTTATATGTCGACATTACCTATTCTAAAATTTCTAGCGAGAATTTGTCAAAGGAGTACCATGCACATAAAGAAATGTATCAGATTTTGGGCATGAAGACGGCAGCCACTTAATTGTTGGCTCCCGAAGAAGAAACGTATCATCTTAGTAAGTTCCAAGTGTACATGACAATTTGTTTTTAAACTGAAACGTTTTCTATATACATGTAGTATCGAAGAGAGACTTCCACAATTTCAAGAAAGAAAGGAAAGTAACGAGCTTCAAATATGGAAAACAGCGATAAGTGATATGCGAAGCCAGTCTCCTGGCACCTGAGAGAATAAGCACTGACATGAAGAACTGACTTTAATTTATCCTCTCAAAAGTCGTCCAAGCATTTGCTTACAGAAACAAACACAAGACAAGAACCGGTTTATTATTCACGGAGCCAAGTAGTGTTCAAGTAACGACATCCAGTCGACTGGAACCAAACCCTGAAATAAATCCTGCAGAAGGCCAAAGCCATCCATCTTGGACTGGGTGGCCGAGTGGTAACGCACTTGCGCTCGGAAGCGAGAGGTTGCGAGTTCGACCCTGGGTCATGGCGTTAGCAATTTTCTCCCCCCTTTCCTAACCTAGGTGATGGGTTCAAGTGCTAGTCTTTCGGATGAGACGAAAAACCGAGGTCCCTTCGTGTACACTACATTGGGGGTGTGCACGTTAAAGATCCCACGATTGACAAAAGGGTCTTTCCTGGCAAAATTGTATAGGCATAGATAAAAATGTCCACCAAAATACCCGTGTGACTTGGAATAATAGGCCGTGAAAAGTAGGATATGCGCCGAAATGGCTGCGATCTGCTGGCCGATGTGAATGCGTGATGTATTGTGTAAACAAAATTCCATCTCACACGGCATAAATAAATCCCTGCGCCTTGAATATGTGCGCGATATAAATTGCATAAAATAAAAATAAAAAAATAAAAAATTAAATCCCTGCGCTTAGAACTGTACCCACGGAATACGCGCGATATAAGCCTCATATTGATTGATTGATTGATCTTACATTAGTCATAACTAAAATCCAGTAATGGCATGTTTCTCAGAGACAAAGGATTAAACAAACACTGAGGCATACAATCAATGAAGATCAGTGACGCACTGAAAGACACAACGGCTTTAACTCCAGGTGCTTGTCGCAGGTATTGGATTGCTAATTCCGAAATCATCTGCCTGATCCTTTTAATGAGAGGGCCGGGAGAAGAGTGAGTAAGGGATGGGGGAAGGAGAGGCGGGGGGGGGGGGAGATTAAGTATTCAAACGAGACAAAAGGATAACAATCATGACAAGACCCGGTTACCGTATGTAGAGGTCGGAACTTGAATGAATGGTTTTAGTTGTCGTGGTTCTGGTTCCAGACAATCTACGCACTAATAACCTGTCGTGTACAATGCTTCGTACCTTTGAAGAACATTGAACCCACCATTCAGTGCAAAAGGTTAAGTTACAGAGAGACGACGCGGCCTAATTAGCTCAAAAAGCCATCGACAAGATCGAGTAGTTAGGGCGGCACTTACGCATATATAGCGTGTACGGGCAAACATTGTTGAGCTTTTTGTACCATAAAACACAACTGTAATTCAATCAAGTTGGCGTTTCAATGAAACAGATTCTGTGATTGGTCAGGATGCCCCAACTCATTAAACATTGCCGGTCATCATTTCTAGATGATCGCTTCGCTCCGTCAATTAGGCTTTGGTCGGGCGTCAATCCACGATGACGACCTCGAAGTTTCAAATGGAAGCCTGTCAAAGTGTATTAACGTTTTAACAAAGCAGACTGAGCTTTGTGTGAAAACAAATCGAGATTTGTGTGGAAATAGTTTTAAAGGAACGAATGACCGCCAGAACTTGAGCATCCAACAGTCTTCCCCTCAATGATTCATGGATCAAATCTTCTCACTCTCTTCAAGCAACTGAAACCACCTGAGCTGCATGAAATTCCTGACAAATAACCCCGTCTCTTCGACACAAATTCCCAACACCTTTCGATTTCCCCCTGCACATAATGACCAGAATCGACAGTAACTTAATAGCTCAATCATCGAGTCTACAATTTCACGATCCGACACCTTCCTTTTAACCCCTGACGCATATTAGCAACGGGTGTCACGTGCAGAGGTGTCCACGCGTCACAGGGAATGACGCACACTAGTGTCAAGCGGGTATATTTAGTGGGGGAGGATTTCCCGCAACATTATCGCAGTGTGGTCAGCTACACTTACTCAGTCACTGACCGCGGTGCCTTTGAAGAGATGATTGTCTTGTGGTCAAATATTTGACCATCACATCCCATCCCAGAGCCCTTCAATTTCCTTCCACATACTTGAACAGCGCAATGACAGTGTCAGCTCTCTTTACAGCGAGTCCTTGTAAGACACTCTTCATAATATTGAGGTAAAACCTGTGTGCTGAAAACAGATTTGTTGATGAGCTGCTTATGATGATTGGGTCATTTAAATACTTGCCTATATTGATAATAACCCCGAGTCCTTTACTTTTTACATGTTTGACCAGCGCAATGACCTCCGTGTCAACTCGATTTATACAGGTCTTACAGTAGACTTGGGCGGAGGTGCACGAGAAAGTTACCAACTGTGTGGGAGCCGCGGTGTTGGATTGGTTGAAATTGAGATTTGTTGTGATTTCAACGAATCAGATCCCGCGGTTTGTTCTTTCCCGTTTGGGTGGAACCCACTTTCGGTTCGTGTACCTCACCCCTTGAGTTGAGTTTAAATGCGTGCGTTGGACTTTGGGGTGTGTCACCCTCCTTTCTCAGTCTCTCTTCTTAGAGGTTGAGGGGGTCAGGTAACGGGACTAAAGATAAGGGGAAGGAGTGTGGTAAGGGTATACGGGTGAGGTGTATGCATTGTGAACTGAACCCGTTATACACCTGGTTCCGTTACGTAGGGTAAGTTTGAGTTTGTGGTTAATGTTACAGGGGTAAGTGTAATGACTACAGGGACTGGTCAGCTTGAGGTTGTTTACCTTAGCTTTACTCATGCAGGCTTTTATC
Source organism: Littorina saxatilis (assembly GCF_037325665.1). Classification (NCBI taxonomy): domain Eukaryota; kingdom Metazoa; phylum Mollusca; class Gastropoda; order Littorinimorpha; family Littorinidae; genus Littorina; species Littorina saxatilis. Next base: position 42,270,202 of record NC_090247.1, on the reverse strand, counting down.
GTGCTATTTGACTCGAATTCTCTGACATGAGGAATTTCAGTGAAACGCCTTTCGGTTAAAAGGTCTAAAACATGCGAGAATACTCACGAACTAACGCTAACGCATAGGACCAGATACAGATGACAGACAGACAGACACAGACTGACACACTCACAAACACACACACACACACACACACACACACACACACACACACACACACACACACACACACACGCACACATACACATCCACACACACTTGCACTGTAAGCAACCGTGCTGAGAAAGCATAACTCAAGAGTAAATGTGTTAATTAATGGCTGAAGTCTCCTCCGAAGTCTGCGCATGGCTGCCGAAATGGTGGGATAAAAACGGTCATACATGTAAAACCCACTCGTGAAAAACAATATGAGTGTACGAGGGAGTTCCAGCCCATGGACGAGGAAGGAGAGCTTCATGTACTCTCAAATGAACTAAGTTTAAAACACACTTATCAGAATCGTAAGTCTTTACATCAAGAATGATCTAACATACAATTTGACTGTTGCTGTTTCACCGTTGGGTGGTTGTCTGATGTTAATATCTAAGCCACGCTTTTATTTTCCTTCCGACACACACACACACACACAACCCAAAATAAATAGATAGATAAATAAATAAATAAATGACATTTATAGATTATCAAAAAAATATATTAAAAAAATCCACACATTCCTCATCATGATCATTTTCTATCATTAAACGCAAGGTCGGCAGGAAACAAATCCATGGGTAAATCAACTCCTCAACACCGTTTCCGCTGTCACTGTCATCAATCCAGTTAGCTGACCTAATCTCTTCCGTCAAATAGCTGCGGAGATTATTACTGCGGCCAGAGTTAATCATTCGAATTAAGCTGTTCCTTGGTGCTACAATGGACGGCGTTTTGACCTCATATGACACGGACACGCATTCACTCACTGCGTCATTGCTCTAAACCCTACAAGCTGACGCAGTTACGGCATTTCCTCTTATTAGCAGTGGATTTTTGTGCTTGTATCCCTGTGGGCAGTTTTGTCTATGTGCCTTGGGGAGGGGGGAGGGGGGGAGGGGGGGGGAGGGGGGAGGGGGGGGGTCGTTGATGATTGCTTAGATTATTTTAAGAACAAGAAGACCGTTTGGCTCGTATAAGTATAATGTCTGGACTATCCTACGAAAAGAGGAATTAGCAAACGCAGAGATATATGGACTAACTTAAAGAAGCTATGGCCGGACTAAACTGAAATACACAGAGAGAGAGAGAGAGAGAGAGAGAGAGAGAGAGAGAGAGAGAGAGAGAGAGAGAGAGAGAGAGACAGACAGACAGACAGACAGACAGACAGACAGACATGCACACATATACTCTCTCTCTCTCTCTCTCTCTCTCTCTCTCTTTCTTTCTCTATCTCTCTTTCTCTGCCCTCCTCCCCCACTACAACCTCCGTCACCCATTCCTCACCCTCCCACCTATTCCCCATACCCCAACAGTGACCCATGATACCTCCCAACACAATCTCATCCCACGTAAGCATTGTCCAACAAACCCTTGTCATTGTGTCTCTTGACAGGCAAACGTGACAACCAGGCTGGGTTGGGGTGGTGGCCCACTGACCGCTGTATAGGTCAGCAAGGTTGAACAAATGTGATGACGACACACTGGTCAAGCTCGAACCCTAAAACTGAGACCAGCTGTTGTTTGATGTTGCGTCATGAGGATGTAAGTATGCCAGCAAAATGAACATCGATGTTTTCAGCTGGTATGTCCAGTTGGGTGTTTTCGCTGCTTTTATGATGGGCATACTTTTGGATGTTTTTTTAAGAAATTACAAAAATCCTATTTTTCTTTTCTTTTCTCTTTTCTCTTTTCTCTTTTCTCTTTTCTCTTTTCTCTTTTCTCTTTTTCTTTCTTTTCTTTCTTTCTTTCTTGTTTTTTTTCTTCTTTTTATCTTTTCTTTCTTGCTTGCTTTCTTTCTGTCTTTCTTTCTTCTTTTTTTCTTTTGTTTATTCTTTCAGTTTCTGGCAAGATGTCCAGAGTTTAGTAACTTTAGTGCGAAAAACAGAAAAGCAAACACACACATGGGAACGGGTGTGGCCGTTCACCGTTACATCAACATACACAGTGTCCTGAGCTACGGAATGTTGCGCCATCTTTCAAGATCCCCGGGGGTAGCTGCCGCTGGCTTCTACTCGAAAGGGGGGGGGGGTCTCCCCGGTCTCCCCAAGGAGAAGGGCATGCACGAGAAGAGTTTGCTGCCACTGTTTGCACGGGTAAATGCCCCGGGTACTTGCCAACACCCGTGAAGGGTTGTTTCGGCAACAGTCACTGAGCATTGCGGCACAGCACTGTATCCCGTTCTTGAAGTTCGTAATTGCGGTATGCCGTTATGCTTACTAATATCTCCACAGGTTTCTTTGGTTCGAGTTGGTGAGGTTCTAACATTTCACTTGGTGAAGTGTGTAGGGTGTTGTTACAGGAAGGCGTGGGGTATTAAGGCAAGCGTTGATCAGTACTTCTTGGTCCAGGCGAGGGCCGAGGGACCTCATTAGTTGGACAACATATTCTGTCTTCAGTTGTTTTTTGTTTTGTTCGTTCTTTCTGTCTTTCTTTTTTACTTTCGTTCTTTATTTATTTCGTTCTTCCTTTCTTCCTTTCTTTCTTTTTTTTTCTTCTTTCGTTCATTTCTTACTTTCTTTCTTTCTTTTGTTCTTTAATTATTTCGTTCTTCCTTTCTTTCTTTCTTTTTTCCTGTTAGTCGACCCCCCCCCCCCCTTTTTCCGAAAGGGTGGGGGTCCTGCTTCATTGTTTTGCAGAGATAATCTCCCTTAAAATTGATTCGACTATAGCTACCTTTTACGTGACTTTGCCGTGCAACTTCAAATAAATTATGCGTAACCCCCCCCCCCCCACACACACACACACACACACACACACACACACACACACAAACACACACACACAAACACACACACACTAAAACTAAAACACACTAACACTAACACATGCACACACACACACACACACACATACACACACACACACACACACACACACACACACACACACACACACACACACAACTATTGATGAATACAAGGTTGCCTTGTTGCTTGTAGTACATGTATAATACTGAAATCACCTGCCTATTTGACCAACACTGTCAGAGACCACCCAACAGCCAAAGGAAGTATATAATGTAGTCTATCTATGATGTCAGGCCCCTCCGACAAGAGGACACATCCAACAAAAGACCACATCCAACAAAAGACCACCTTCTGCCGTCTTTTTGTCTATTCTCTTGAACAACATATACAGTGGAACCCTCATATCAGGCCCCCTAATTTAAAACTCCCTCCTTTTTAAGACCTTGTTTTCTCAGTTTTTCTGTTTATAACCTCCGTAAATGTACCCCCATTTTAAGACTCCCTCCTTTTTACATTTAGTCAAGTTTTGACTAAATGTTTTAACATAGAGGGGGAATCGAGACGAGGGTGTGGTGTATGTGTGTGTGTGTGTCTGTCTGTCTGTCTGTGCGTATGTGTGTGTAGAGCGATTCAGACCAAACTACTGGGCCGATCGTTATGAAATTTGACATGAGAGTTCCTGGGAATGATATCCCCAGACGTTTTTTTCTTTTTTTCGATAAATCCTTTTGATGTCGCCATATCCGGCTTTTTGTAAAAGTTGAGGCGGCACTGTCACATCCTCATTTTTCAATTAAATTGATTGAAATTTTGGCAAAGCAATCTTCGACGAAGGCCGGGGTTTGGTATTGCATTTCAGCTTGTTGGCTTAAAAACTAATGAGTGAGTTTGGTCATTAAAAATCGGAAACTTGTAATTAAAATTATTTTTTTATTAAACATTCCTTGTCGGTTCCTGATTCCAAAAACATATAGATATGATATGTTTGGATTAAAAACACGATCAGAAAGTTAAAACGAAGAGAAGTACAGAAAGTATGCGGCACAGCGAAACCACTACCGCGCTGAACAGGCTCGTCAGTTTCACTCCGTTTTGCACAAGCGGCGGACTACGGTCATTGTGAAAAAAATGCAGTGCCTTCAGTTTCATTCTGTGAGTTCCACAACTTGACTAAATGTAGTAATTTCGCCTTACGCGACTTGTTAAGACCTTGTTTTCTCAGTTTTTCTGTTTATAACCTCCGTAAATGTACCCCCATTTTAAGACTCCCTCCTTTTTAAGACCTGATTTTCTCTGATTGTTGGCGGTCTTTAAAGGAGGTTCCACTGTACTCGTAGACATACAAGCCACCTACAATGTACCATGGCTGGTCCCAAGGGTGTCCTTTGGTCACAGGTACCACTGTGTATGCCGCGCAGTTCCAAACAAACCGCTACCACGTTGCCACAGTGTTGCGAGATGTTTGAAGAGGAATTCCTCCCGACCCTTGAGTGTGTATAGGGAGGGTCTTGTCAGGAACAGGAGATCCCCCTTTGTGTCCCGTCCTGACTTGTTACAACCGTTATAATAGTCCAAGTCAAATTTGTTACCGCTGTGTGTATACATGTCATGTCCATCCGCAAGTACTGACGGAGAGCTTTTCAAGCCTTTATTTCGCCGCTCGCTGCTTTTGAGGTTCACTATTCTCAAACTCGTTACAGGAAATCCTGCATTTCGATATGGGTGGGAATGGTTCCGCTGGGCTTTTTGACTCACTGAAACTGCTTCCTGGACTACTTGACTTGTTAATGTCATCGTAACTTTACTACTAGTGCAAGACGTGTGCTAAATCACTCTCTGTATACAATTATTATGCAAAACTCAGTATATTTCACTGCGTTCGGATTGCCATCTAAAACGTTACTAGAGAGTATGTCAGTATAGTACAGGACTAGAAGTAACTCAAAACGTGATTGTATTAAGATGTTTTGATAACGTTTCCTCAACAATTTACTAACAATGTGCTTTTCGATTATGATACATTTTCTTTTCTTTTTCCGTTTCCATGTATTTCTTTTGCTTTCAACTGCATTAAAATGTGATGCATTGTACTAGTAAAGTAGAGTTTATAATTATAAGGGTCAGTGACATTTAAGGGCGATGCTCTTGACCTCTATGTCCAGGTACTGACCGTCAGTTAATGACTTCTTGTTGACTGAGGATTATGTTTATGTAAAGAACTTTCTTCAGCACTTTGACAAACAATGGCTATGGACTCTTGTGAACTGTAGACTTATCCATAGAAAAGTCTCTGGAGTCAACGTTGTACACCTTCGGGACAAAGTCAATGTTTTGATTGAACTAGTTCCCACTATATGTGCAAAGAGGAATCTATACTTGTGCATTGAATCCATACGCTTTTAATGAATACTTAATTTAAATACTTCAAAATTAACATGTACATTTCCCGAATACCTACTTTGAATCTTTTCATGATAAAACCAACACAGCGTTTAGAATAGATGCATTGTGCAGGGTTTTATTTGAGAAACCCAGCTTTAAATTCTACCCATTTTTAGGGCCAAAGAATTGCGTGTCTTCTACGGCACACAACTGCTTTGTTTGATATAGTATATTTCTTGGGCAAAGTTAATTGTAGATATTTGTTTTGATGTTGTGGTAGATTTCGGAGTCCTTAGAAAAGAACAGAAAAAAAGAGGGGTTTTGTGGGTTAAAGAACTGCATGACAGTGAGAGTCTACAGTTTACAACTACTGTTTGTTTGTGTGTATTTATTGGCTTCATTGTAGTTGTTGAGTTTGACCCTAATTCAGAAGGTATCACATTCTACAGTTAACATCAATGGCTTCTAATTCAGTCGTTAGGTTAAATAATTGTATCGCAGTTAGAGTTCACACATACAACTGCAGTTTAAATTCTCGTGTCCACTTCTTGAATAGAGTTCATTCTGGCTGTTTCGTTTGGACCTTATGACAAAAAAGCACGACCTTTTCTTCGGCCTCAACAGTCTTTTCCGGAGATGAATGTATGGAGATACATTGGGAAAGAAAAGAAAGGAAATCAATATTCTAAATGAGGGTGAGTCAATATCTTGAGAAAAACCAACACCCAATAATCTGTGTTCACCTCACAGACAATTTAAAGGCAAGAAACTAAAGCAAAGTTTCTGTCAATAAAATTTCAGTAAGGCTATTGATTTGGGGGGCATTAAGTGCTTGCGACATTTACCTGACAGTCATAGTCGTATATTTGCGTCGTTATAAACGCGTATCTAAAACTTAAAAGGAACATCAAATTCATCGAAGCCTATCGATTTCTCTTAAATAAGGAGCTTTCAATCGTTATAGAGATTGAGTTTGTTTTGCGTGATACGTGCAGTCGTTATCAGACAAACAAGCACTCCAAGTAATTTACCATGTTGTCTTTGAACAAACAGTCCCCTTATTTGCTCGTTGCCCGAGCGGGGTATTCAATGCTAATTTGTATCTATCCATACACCTACCTGGTCTGACAGCCCCCCATTCTTCGCTAAGTAGGTCAATTAGGTCACAGAGATTATATGTAGGTCACAAAGTCAACAAGTATTGATCTCTTTCAGACGTTGACATTCACTTTTATCGCACTTTGGCTCCTGCACCCTTTTCTTTCACATGTCAACATTTTGGAGGAAGGGGGTTGAAGGGAGGGGTGGGAGGGGAAGGTGGTGGAGGGACAGATGTGTGTGCAAGATGCCCGAGCAATCTTTAATAGCAAGACAGATAAACGATTGTAAAAGTACCGTTAGTTTCCTGATTGAGAGTTACTGATGTGGACAGGCTCGACCTAATCGAAATGTTCGAACGAGTTAATGCACACATTATTCGAAGCATTTTTGACAAAAACACCATTGTTGAACAAAAGAACGGCCTCGGCAGGGAAAGGGAATAACTAAAAAGACTTTCCATTTCTCCACGCTTTCGGACGTGAGAAACACAATGTGTGACATTTTTGCACCGATGTGATCTTGGTGCGGGCAAATAAATCAAAAATATAAGACTTTTGATCGATTGTAAAAATAAAAGTTGATTCGTGAAAAAATCATTTCTGTTCTGTCGAGCACGTACATATCTTTGTCGCCATCAGTAATGGAAAGTGAATTGTGTCGTCTGGATAAAATTCACACCATTGTGTGAATATGTATAGTGCTCCTTGAAGAGAAAGTGCAGTTCTAGTGCCGGAAGTACTAAAACTTAAAGGCTAATTTCTAACAATAACAACCTGAAACACAATGGCGTGGATAAGTATTTCTGTGTAAAATTGCTCTCTCTCTCTCTCTCTCTCTCTCTCTCTCTCTCTCTCTCTCTCTCTCTCTCTCTCTCTCTCTCTCTCTCTCTCGAACAAATCACTCTTGTCACAGCGCCCTTACCACGCTATGCGACACCTGGTTGTCTGCAACAAACCGATCTGAAATCAGTGGTGCTGTGTTTCTTGACTTTAACAAAGCGTTTGATCTTGTTGATCATTCAATTTTATTGAAGAAATTACAGTTGTGTAACTTTTTTTGCTTCCTCTTTACAGGACAGATCTCAATATACTGCCCCAAAACTGTAAAATATCTACTGAGGAGACTGTGAAATGCGGGGTGCCTCAAAGGTCAGAGCTTGGGCCGATCTTGTTCTGTCTCTATATCAATGATCAGCCACTGCACATTTCTGATAGTAATGTAAGAAGTGATTTTTTTGCTGACGATTCTTCTCTTCATTCAAGTGGAAAGTCTGTTCCAGTAATAGAGTCCTCCCTTCAAACAGCTTTAAACGATGTAAATAACTGGTGTTGTGCCAATGCCATGCTTGTCCATTCAATAAAAACTAAAAGCATGGTAATTGCAACCAGACAAACACACCAGATTTCTCCACTCAAACTAAATCTTACTATTGGTACGCACTCAATTGAACAAGTTCAACAGCATCGCGTTTTAGGGGTAATTATTGAATTCAAGTGGCAGGCACAATTACAGCATATTTGCAAGAAAGTAGCCAAGAACGTTTTTCTCCTATCGAAGTTAAAGCAATTTACGGACAGAAGGACTCTGGAAATGTTCCACCATGCTCATGTAATGCCTCACATCAATTATGTTTCGACGCTCTGGGATGGCAGCAGTGATGTCCACTTGAAAAAGTTAGACTCTCTCTATCATCGCTCGGCTAAACTCATAGTAAAGGATAATGCCCCAACAGATATGAAATTAAAAATGCTTAACTTTCTTCCACTGGAAAAGCTTCTCAAGTTAAACAAAGCCATTTTCATGCATAAATTGTATTACGGTAAAGTGCCGATTTACATTACATCATTAGTTAATAAAGCTACCGACAGATATGGGTCGGTCAACTTGATCCCACCGATTCCACGAATTGACCTTTATAAGACCAGTCTTGCTTTTTCGGGTACATCAGTTTGGAATTCACTTCCATCATCCTTTAAGCACTTAAAGTCATTACAAAGTTTTAAAAAGTGTGTCAAAAAACACTTAATGTCTGAGTAGTTTAACGCGTTTTGATTTACCACACTTAGTATTACGCCAAAGATATGCTGTGCATTGTATATATTCTGAACATATTTTTGTTGTACTATTGCTACATGTTCGATTGCTACCAGCTTGTACTTATAATTACTTGCATAGTATGCATTTGATTTTATGAATAACCACATATATGTATGTTCTTCATGCCTCATCATCATCATCATCATCATCATCATCATCATCATCATCATCATCATCATCATCATCATCATCATCATCATCATCATCGTCATCTTTATCATCACGTGCTGAAGTTTTCTGACCTCCTTTTGTTGGTAAACTTTTTTAACTGTTTAATTTTTAATTTTTCAATTTTATCAGTGTGTGTCTGTGCGTCCCAAGGGCAGATTGTAAGAAAAGGCGTAGCCTTAAATCTTAATCATTGTTAAATAAAGTTCAATTCAATTCAATTCAATTCTCTCTTTCTCTCTCTCTCTCTCTCTCTCTCTCTCTCTCTCTCTCTCTCTCTCTCTCTCTCTCTCTCTTTCTCGGTCTGTCTTCCTCTCTTTATTCACTGTCCGTCTTTTTGTCTGTCTGCCTGTCTGTCTGTGTCTCACTCTCTTTATTCTCTGTCTGTCTGTCGGTCTGTCGTTCGGTCTGTCGGTCTGACTCAGTCTCTCTCTCTCTCTGCCTCTGTCTCTGTCTCTGTCTGTCTGTCTCTGTCTGTCTGTCTCTGTCTCTCTCTGTCTCTGTGTCTCTCTGTCTCTCTGTCTCTCTGTCTCTCTGTCTCTGTCTCTGTCTCTCTCTCTCTCAGTCTCTCTCCCTGTGTCTGTCTCTCTCTCTCTCTCTCTCTCTCTCTCTCTCTCTCTCTCTCTCTCTCTCTCTTACTCAAGTTACTGTGTCAGCACCTAAGAAGAGGAGGAAGAGACAGGAAGGTGGGGGCGGATGAGAGGGGAGGCGCCTGACACGAGACTGTGAACACGTGGTTATCAGCCCTTCGACGTCACAAGGGAGATAATTCTCCGACATCATTTCAGAGTCAGTGTCGGAGGCTTTGCAAATGTAGGATAGACCAGTTGACTATGAATGGGACACAGTAAAGGTTTGTCATGTGGCGATTACGTTGGAGGCAAGCAGGTGTTAGTAATGGGACTTTGCTGCCCCCTTTTGTTTGCCCTCAGTGTGTGCCCTGTGTGCTGTGTTCTTACATCTTCTGCTAACTGACACTAGGCTTCAAGTCCGGCTTCTTCTCATCCTCTCCCACGGCCCAACCCCAACCCAACTCACCTATACCCACCCAAAATAATTTTTCTTTTTGGGTTGAGACGAGAAAACAAAACAACCCTCCAATCAAATCTATTTATCTTCGACTTATTCTTTTTTGGTTGAGACGACGAAACAAAACAATCCCGGCTACCATCAGTGCTGGTTGTAACAACAAAACAAGTAATAACATAAAGAATTACAATATAAACAAATATTAATGTATATGCCTGCCAAACGGTTGTGTGACGTGTCTAGTGTGTTGGCGAAGTGTCTTGTGCTTGTCACTTCTCGCTTTCAGCCCTCACCGCTGGCTAGCACCGTCTGTCCGTTTTAGGACAATGCGAAAAGAGAGCAGAATGCGTCAGTCTCTCCTGCCAGTACAATAACCTCTCCACAACAAGCCCTATGTAGTGCCTCCATCGCGGCGACAGGCGTAAACTGGGTACCGCAAGGCCCCAGGCTAGACTACAAGGACTCGGAGGAGGTTGGCCCCTAGACGTGCGGCATGCGGGCCCACCGGTGTGTGGAAACGCCCAGGTGCCCACGAACCAACCTCCAGCTATGGGTCAAATAGCCGGGCAGGATAGGCTCGTCAACCCTGGCAGGCAGCTATCCTAAGAGAAGACCACTCTGAATTCAAAACGAGGGTAGAGGAGGCTCATCATCCATGGAAGGAAACTCGTCTAGGAGAAGGAAAACTCCGAAATGAAACCCACGCAGTCCCTCGAAGAGGGAACGGCACGGGCCTTTTTTAGGCGGGGAGCAGACCAGGTGCCTACGCTACCCTCGACAAATGGTTGTATCATCAACGAATTAATGTATATAGCCAAATGATCGGGAAAGATTGGGAGGGGGTTGGGTGGCTGGGGAGGGGGGATGTTGTTGCACGTTATAAGAGTTCCACAGTCGAAGTATTATCGATTAAGTAAAACTAAAGTGTCTGGAAGAAAGTTCGATTATTTGCAGAAAGTTTAGGATCGAATGTGTGACTTTCGAGTTTCTTGTGAATGTTTTGGTCCTGAAAGACGATTTCTTTAGTTCACATTAATCTATGTGGGATTCTTTGTTTGCTGGTTTGGTGGGTCGATTGGTTGGCTGGTTAGATAGTTTGTTTGCCGTTGCCTATCGCTGGTGAACTCTCGGTATCTTTTTTTTATTGATCATATTAAGAGGGAAACTTTTTTCAGGTGGTTGATTTCAAGTTACCCTGTAAAAACCCGTTGATGCCCTTTATCAAAGATGTTTAGATCTAGACGAGGACAGCTTTGTTTTACTCGGGGGTTTTTCTCTCGTGAAATTGAGCTGGAACGAATGTTTCTTTCAGTCCTAGCAGTTTACTAAGCTAAGTGGAAAAAATCTAGTAATTTCCAGCGGCTTAAGTTAAAATGACGGGTAATTTTTTGCGTTGCTTAATCCATAGCACGTGGCGCACGTGTGTCAACAACGAGGTCGCACTGTCAGCCAAAAATGACAGTCTTCAGTGCATACCTTGTGTGCCCTGAAGCACAGGATTCTGTGACTACCAATTTGACAGCTCGGTGTGGTGTTGACACAGCGCCCGTTCTTCACAAACGTTTCGAAGTTGGTGAGTGGTGGTTTCGAGTTTGTTACTTGAAGTGAAAGTTTAATCATTTGTGTTTGTGTCTGAGCCTCATGCGTTCGGGAAGGGGAAACGTAGAAAACTTGAAACGGAGCTAGTC
>NC_090247.1:42213816-42253816 GCF_037325665.1 Littorina saxatilis | reverse complement strand
TCAATCAATCAATAAAATCAATCAATCAATCAATCAATCGCTATCCCTGCCAAAGGGAATTAATGAATTAATCATTTAATCAATCAATCAATCAATCAATCAATCAATCAATCAACCATCTACCGGTTCCCACTTACCTACCCAACATATCAATCAGCCAATCGTGAGGCAGCCATTATAAAACTGCAACAAAATCAAGTGGTAAGTACTACCATACAAGATTCGGAGATAGCAGACAGAGAAATCGCAGGTTTGTGAGTGAAGCTTGCCACTGTCAGCATTTGGTCTTGTGCTTGCGTGTACACACGAAGGCGGATAAAACACTAGCAGGTCTGCACATACGTTGGTTGACCTGGGAGATCGGAAAAATCTCCACCCTTCACCCACCTGGCGCGGCCGGGATTCGAACCCACGACCGTCTGCTTGGGATGCCGGCGTCTTTTCCACTAGGCCATTGCGCCCGTCCATTTTCAGTCAGTTTTGACTCGCACAAAGTATTTGTAGGCTGAACGATCGTAAGTCATTGGACTCTATTTACACGTGGAGCATACCTGATCACAGGGCTACCCCAAAATGAAACAAGTGTTCATTCCGAAATCGCATATTTGCTGACTTCGTTTAAAACCTTCAGCGCCCTTCGGATGTCAGAGAGTGTGTAGTTGAAAAGTCGTTTCCGCTTCAACAAGGAAGTGTTCATACTATCATGCTGTTTGAGAGAGGTACATGTTATGAAAGATGATGCTAGAATATGACGGCTTACTAGTGCCAAACCTGGGGTTACCCATTATCACGTGATAATTACTAATTAACGCTGTCACTTACTGTTTTCACTCGTTAGTTACTCATTTTCACGGGATAATTAGTAATTTTTACGGGAAAATGACTAATTTTTAGTTTTGGCACTAGCAATCCGTCAGGAAGTGAGCCAAAACTAAAAATTAGTAATTAACAGGTGAAAGTTAGTAATTTTCCCGGGAAAATTAGTAATTAACACGTGAAAATGGCAATTATCAAGGGAAAATTACTAATTTTCCCTTGATAATTACAATTATGAGGTTTTGGCACTAGTAAGCCCTATGACGGCTTACTAGTGCCAAAACCTGGGGTTACCCATTATCACGTGATAATTACTAATTAACGCTGTCAGTTACTGTTTTCACCTGTTAGTTACTCATTTTCACGGGAAAATTACTAATTTTTAGTTTTGGCACTAGCAATCCGTCAGGAAGTGAGCCAAAACTAAAAATTAGTAATTAACAGGTGAAAGTTAGTAATTATTCCGGTTCCCGGGAAAATTAGTAATAAGCACGTGAAAAAGGTAATTATCAAGGCCTTGATAATTACAATTATGAGAATTTGGCACTAGTAAGCCGTCATACTAGAACTGAGGGTGTAAAGTTAATGCACGTTCGTTAAAATGCTATTGCTAATACTTGCATTGCATACATACATTTTCATTTATCATCTGTTGTGGTGATATCGACGTTATCATTCATCACTTCTCTCTGTCCCAGAAAGTGATACCAATATCTAATATCCTTACATTTATGTATTTAAGCAGCCTCATCCTGGAAGCATAAGAATTGTGAGCTTTATTTCTCTCCCCCCCCCCCCCCCCCCCCCCCGTATTTGTGCCATCAGTGTTCGTTTGGTGATGTACATTTTACCTTTGTGTTTTACATTTCAGTGATTAACAGATCTCTCTGTTTCAATTCAATTGATTTTACGGTTTGCATATTAACTCAAAGGCAACGGGATTTTTTCGTTTCGTGATACACTTTCATGGGGCGTTAAGCAAACAAACAAACAAAAAATGGTTCAAATAAAGTCGTCTGTGTTATGTCTCACGTTAAAAAAACAACCACCTAGGTGCTAAGCTAAAGTTTTCTGACAACTCATATTTTTGCAGCTACAACTGTGTCTCTAAAAAGAAAAATGTGTGTCACTAAAGCACCTACAGTTTATAAATGCTTCACGGAAACATTTTTCTTCATGGCAAAAGGGGGAGAGAGAGAGAGAGAGAGAGAGAGAGAGAGAGAGAGAGAGAGAGAGAGAGAGAGAGAGAGAGAGAGAGAGAGAGAGAGAGAGAGAGAGAGAGAGAGAGAGAGAGAGAGAGAGAGAGAGAGAGAGAGAGAGATCAAAACAACAACACCGTTTTCATGTCTGTGATCTCCTCAACCCAGCCATGTGTGCCAACTCAATAAACTTACTTTGCCATATAAGTAGGTCAGCACTTGACCTAGAATCGTGTAATGACATGCATCTGGATCTCCCTCTCACCCTCCCATGCGTGGTTACGCGGTATCAGATAACGGTTAAGCCATATGTTCTTTGGCATTTGGTACTCAGTAAATAAGAGACAATGACTCCTGTGCCTGAGGTTCGAGTGAAAAAATGAAACTGAGAAACTGTTGTATCGTGTTCTGAAAACATGACTGTACAATACAGAAACTGTATCATCTTGTACTCGAAATGTTATTTCTTTGTGTTCAGAGTGATTACGTTCGTCCACTGATTGTTCTCGTCAAATTGGCAATAATAACATGAAATTTACTTAATTTTGTTTGTGCTCCAGAAATCTGTTTCGTGTCGTGTTAAACACATAACTTTAGTTCACGGAGTGGAGATATTATAAGTTACATGTACTGGCATTCTTTTCCCCCAAAAAAGACATTTGACAAAATGTCAAATTTTGCAAAAAATAAATAAATAAATGTCAATACCTTCGTGTATAGATCCATTTTCGTTAGAATGTAGTTTTTTTAACGACTGAAAGCACTGTCTCGGCCAACGGTTTAGATATGAGTTTTGGATGGCCTCTTCACATAGCTCAACGAAGGATAAAGCAATGTTAAATTAATACCATCCTGAAAAGTTTTTTGTTCAGTTTCGGGTGGCTCTCGTCAAGTTTACAATAAAAAATAGACCTAAACGTGCACAGCTTTTCACCATGTCTAGATAATCAATCGAAGGTTTTCACTATGGCTTATGCGTAAGTAAACAAGCAAAAGTTTTCACTATCCGTTGGTAAAAAAGCAAAGGTTATCAATATGCGTTGGTAAAAAAGCAAAGGTTTTCACTGTGCGTTGGTAAATAAGCAAAGGTTTTTACTATGCCTAGGTAAACTAGCGAAAGTTTTCAATATGCCTCGGTAGACAACGAAGGTTTTCACAATGCGAAGGTAAATAAGCAAAGGTTTTTACTATGCCTGGTAAACAAGCGAAGGTTTTCAAGATGCCCTGCTACTGTCTCACTTCTGCACAGTGCCCGCTCGCTTGTTTTCCTGCGCCAAGTTTGGGAGTAGAACTAATGACTGAATTTTGCAATATCAGTCAAGAAACAATCACCTTCAGTGTAAGTGTTCTCATCGGAATTCATTCGCTGAATCGGCAGTTCCAGTTTTTTTCTTCTTCTGTTTTTCCCCTTTTTTCTCTCAAGCTAAGCCTTAGTTTCTGCCTCACTTCTTGTGTCTGATTGTCAGAATGTATGTGTGTAAAATCTGTCTAAATATTGGCTAGAAAAAGACATTGTAGACAAGTGCCTTCCTGAGTGAATTCAGTCCTCTAAACACGGCAACCTGAGTAAAGAGTTAGAACTGTACTACAGCTGGTTCGATGACGATCGGAGATCCATTTACTATCCAGGGGAAGTAACTGCTATTTTGTGGGGAAGGCGCGTGCTGCGATTGCCTTTGGGATGCGTCTATCTCTCTCTGTCTCTCTCCTCTCTCTCTGTCTCTGTCTGTCTGTCTGTCTGTCTGTCTGTCTCTCTCTCACTCTCTCTCTCTCTCTGTATCTCTGTCTCTGTCTCTTTCTCTCTCTCTCTCTCTCTCTGTCTGTCTGTCTGTCTGTCTGTCTGTCTCTCTCTCTAAATGCGCAGAGAAGAGAGAGGGAGACAGAGACAGAGAGAGATAGAGGGGGTGGGGGAGAGAGAGAGCATTCAAGTTTATTACAGCATTTATCGCGGAAGACACTATTGTTTTTTGTGTGTTATTTTGTCTTTGGGTACTTTGTCACTGTCATGGACAAATGTTTGCCTTTTTGGCGCTCAAATCTTGTCGCCTTTTTGTAATACGTATAATAATTATAAGCTTACACTTGCGGGGAAGCAATCACTCAGATTTAAAGCTATGCCGCGCTGGGCTGCAACCTGTTTCGCTGATGTCGTCAACTTGTTTTTTGCTCACAGCCAAAATTCTTCAGACGCTTCACACACAAACACACACCATTTTGTTTTTATTGCGACGATCATTTTGTCATTAAAACGCTTTGGCTGAATATTGATAGAGCCCGTAGGCTGTTGAGACGCATTCCACGCCCAGTGAATCTGCTTTTTTCACATTTAAGAGTGCAGAGAGAAATGCTTTGATGAATCCTTTAGGGAAAATGGCCGAGTAAAAGATTTAGGGATAACTTACTCACGTTCAGGATTTGATTTAATGCCTTAAATGTCTTTGTAATCAGGCCACACACGACACAGACATACAAAATGGATGCCGCTTTTATTTCTTTTGTATCGTTATTTTTAGTATTTTGCTAATACTGATAATCAAAACTCTATTAAACGGGTTCACTGCTGGATCAGTAACGACTGTCTGTTTGTCTGTCTGTCAGTCTGCGTGTCTGTCTGTGTGTCTGTCTGTGTGTATGTCTGTTTGTTTGTTTGTCTGTATATATGCCTGCCTGCCTGCCTGCCAGTCTATCTGTCTGTCTGTCTGTCTGTCTGTCTGTCTGTATGTTTCTCTGTCTCCGTAACACTCACACACTCAACGGGCACAAACACACACACACACACACACACACACACACACACACACACACACATACACACACACACACACACACACACACACACACACACACACACACACACACACACGCACCAAATTAGTCTTGAAAAATAATAATATATAGGTGTAATTAAGTCACGAGAGCTAAATATATAAACACGCATTCCGTCGTGTGTGAAAGATCATGTCGACGTTGACCGACATGTACAGGCTTTTGCCCGGAATGAGAGCACCCCTCCGCTTGCACACACAGCAAAGTTCAACAGCCTGACTGAGTTCACTACAGAGTTGGATTTTGTTCGTTCTGAACAAATTTCACATGTTGACACTGGTGTCAGTTACAGATTTTTTTTGTTTGTTTTAATTTTCACCCTGCACAGAACTTGCCAATCCACAAATGTTGGCATTTCTACAAGCGGGGGGGGGGGGGGGGGGGGGGGTGCTCTTTTCTCATGTAAATTCCTGGAGAGATCTGTGGTGGCTGGCAGGATGCGTTACATGCAAAGTAAGGTAGCTTTGGTGTCATCACCTTCAGAAATAGGTCGACAATGTTAATCACCGCTTGTAAGAATTTAGGTCACGTCTGAGTGAAACTTTGGCGTCGTTTTGACCCTAGAGAACTACCATTTTGTTTCTCAGTCTTCAAGGATATCGATGTATTTTTACTTTGTCCCTATTCTCAGTTAACATAACCTCCACCAAACATCTCGACTTAAGCAGGCGCGAGATCCTGTCATGTGACCGCGAAAACCTGGCCGCTGATTGGTCAAGACGTGCCGGGCACGTGACAAGATGGCGTGTGTCTGACATGTAACTGGACACGTGGACACCTTGTCAGGTGTAAAACGGCGCTAAACGATGTTGTCGGTGACAAAGTGTGTCTCCTTTGATCTTGCCGCGTTTGTCGGATATGTCCAATGAATCACCAAGTTTCCGTTAAGGCTGTACTGTACATGCATGTTTTGTGTGTGTGTGCTTTTTTTTATTTTTTTTATTTTTTAAAGTGTGAGAGTGGGGATGGGAAGAGAAGAAGAAGGAGAAAGAAGGAGGAGGCGGGACGGGGAGAGGGGCGGGGAGTGTTTGAATGGTTGTGTGTGTCAGTGGTGCATATTTCCTCCTTGTCAATCGTCTGGTTTCAGTAACGTCAGTGTTGGACTCATGGGCTGAGTTTCTTTGGTGAAGATAATGATGATGATGATGAGGAGGAAGGGGAAGAACGGAGAGGCGGAGATGTTTGAACAGTGTTGTATAAAGTTTGGTTTTCCTACTTGTCAACAATCTTGTTTAAAGTGTTGGACACGTGGACTGATGATGATGATGAGGAGGAGGAGGAGGAGGTGGAGGAGGAGGAGGTAGAGGCGAAGGAGGAACTAGGAAAGGGGGTGATCGGGATGGTGTTTGAATGGTTGCGTGTGTAGTGCAGTTTTTCTTCCTTGTCAACCCGCCGTCCTGTTTAAACTGCTGGACGCGTGCCAGGCATGTTCACATCAGTCATTTTCTGAAATAAAATTATGCCCAAATGTCGACATTCAAATGTAACTGAGTTCCCTTGATGGTGGTCACAAATCCAACAATTAGGAGAGACCAGGTTTTGTAAGGTATCGCTTATTTCTTTCAGCGCGGATGAGTTTATACTGTAGTGTTCTTCCTCTTAAAAATGGAAAGAGGGTTTTTAACAATTAAGGACTTCATCAGAAAATAAAATAAAATCATTTTATTGTATTTACTGGTGTAGACCTCATGTCGAAATTGGTCCGTGTTGGTGTTTGATCGTTCATGTTGCTGTTTTTACCTGGTTTCATTGTTATCTTGTTCTAGTTCTTCACAGCTGCAGTATCTGGTTCTATTTCAGGCTTTCTGTAAGGCAAAATATGATAACGATTTGCTTCTCTGTGAAATGATTCTGCTTCAGATTTTGCACTGACCTGTTCTCCACCACCACCCCCTACAGACTTTACCTCATTTTCTTCCCTTTGCCAAGCAGAATATTTCATTGCCTGGGAGGTGTGGATGTGGTGGGTGAGAGGGGGGGGGGATAGGCACCTGCAACACCTGACGGTAGGTGCTAAAATATAAAATCAGAAACGAACCTGCTTACACCAAACCACGCCTTTAGTTTTTGTCCTGCGCCGCACGAATCCTGATAACACACAACAATGAAAAACGTCACTGAGCACATGCACTTGATACAGTGGATTCCAGACAATAAGACACTTATAAGCGGACTTAGTAGCTAGCACAGTCAGTCCATTTTTTCTTTGTTTTTGTTGTTGGTCATCAACGACATTGATGTAATTTCGTACAAGAGCAGGGGCGTTCTGGTATGTTCTTGTTGGGGGAAAAATGTTGTAGTCAGTGACAAAAATCATTTAATTTTGAGTTGAAACCCGCAGACTCCATTTCTTCCGGCGTTTTGCACTAACCCGCCAGAACTGTCATTACTAGAATAACTTATCTACAGGCGCATCGTACTTATGAACTCTCCTTGAAGTATTTGCTAGTTGATGACCTCCGATCAGTCATTTTTGCGGCAATTAAAGGCATACTCCTTCTCGTGAAATACAGTTCGGTTAACCATATCAGATCTGGGCAGGCTTTGAAATGGGCTGAGACCATCCCTCCACTTGGTAACTAACCAACAATTTAAAAACTTTCTCAGTACAGTTTAACTTTTTTCAATAATTATTTAAATCACTGATGCGTTGGACAGTCCTGCCTCGTCGTTGGCAGCTCGCCTTGGTGGACCATAATACGTCATCACCTCTCCAGTATAGAGACAAAGTGCTTGCTGCCTCGCGAGCCCGAGAAAAATGTCCCTCATATCTTAACTGCGCTGCCCGCAAAACCCCTCCGCGCGGAGGTGCTCCCAGACACCTCGCACGTAGCAAACTGATCCAAGGTGAGCTACCGAAGGGACCAAGTCACAAGAGGACGAAGCATCTTCCTTCGTTGTCTTATACTCAACCATTATGCAAGCGACTTGGGATGAATACCTCTGTTAATGGCATTATCATTTACAAGTCAATTCAATGATCCGTAGCACAGGAACTTATCTTTGACCGACTGATGGCTTGTGAGCGAATCATCATCTCTTCTTCAAACGAAACGTTCTGGTCATCAAAGTAATCCATGACGAGCTAACAAGGAAACGTTACAAGAGGATGATGAAGAGGTCATCTGAGGACTAACGAGGAGAGGTCACATGGGAAGGAGGAGGAGGAGGTCTTCTATATACTATCATATTTCGTTGTCTTATACTCAACGGTCTTGCAAGTGGCTGGCCGGGTGAATGCCGCTCTTAATAGCATTATCATTTACAAAGTCATGGCCGGTGATTTTCGTGTTTAATGTTTAAATGAACCGTAGCGCAGGACATCCTTATCTTTGACCTACCAATGGCTTTAGAGAATATCATCATCTCTTCTTCAAACGAAACACTCTGGTCACCACAGTAATCCATGACGAACTAACGAGGAAATGTTACAAGAGGATGATGACGGGGTCTTCTGTGGACTAATCCATGACGAGCTAACGAGGAAAGGTCACATGGGAGTGAGTAGGAGGAGGTCTTCTATAGACTATCATATTGCGTTGTCTTATACTAAATGGTCATGCGAGTGGCTGGGATGAATACCACTGTTAATTACTTTATCATTACAAAGTCATGGCCGGAGACTTTCGTGTTTACAATTTAAATGATCCGTAGCACAGGAATTTCTCATCTTTGACTGACTGATGGCTTGTTAGAGAATGTCATCATCTCTTCTTCAAACGAAAAACTCTCCTCAGCAAAGTAATCCATGACAGGCTAACGAGGAGAAGCTACAATGGGATGTTGAGGAGGAGGTCTTCTATAGACTATCATATTTCGTTGTCTTGTACTCAACGGTCATGCACGTGGCTATGATGAATACCGCTGTTAATTGCATTATCATTACAGAGTCATGGCCCGAGATATAGAGCGTATCATGATCTCGTCTTCAAACGATAAACTCTGGTCAGAACAGTAATCCATGACGAGCTAACGAGGAAACGTTACAAGGAGATGATGCTGATGTATTTTATGGACTGACTTGTTTCGATGTCTGAAACTCGACGGTCATGCAAGTTGCCATGATGTATAACGTTTGTAATGACATTATCATTCACAAAAGCCTGGATGGAGACTTTCGGCATCCTTTCGTGTTTATAATTGAAATGATCCGTAGGACAGGACTTCCTTATCTCAGTTTGGTCGACTGATAGCTTGTTATATAGTCTTACGTGACCCCTCTATTCTAAACGAAACTCCCTTGTTAGCAAACTAACCCATGACGAGCGAACGAGATGAGGTTACAAGACGGAGGGTTATACATGAGTGTATCGCGTTTCACAAGAGAGAACTTGCTGGTCAATTGCTTGTCCATCCCATCAAGCCATCCTTTCATTAAAACAAAGGGTTATAGTGTTGGTCATCAATAGTGGGACTTTTTAAAAAGACATCCTGAAATCAAGTCTCTAAAGATGAAGTCCGGTTCAGAACGTTATTTTTCATTATCTCTTTCAATTGATGACTCTCAAGAAGGCACCGCACCAGTAAATTTTCTTAAACACAGTAGGCGTTGATAGATTTACTAAATCGCTCATCCTCATTACTGGCTTCATGAATTTCCCTTACTCACAGTGTCTCCTTCAGCCGGCTTGAGCCCAATATGTATAATGTAAAAAGGAGACTACTTCGTAAAACTCGGAAGCTATGAATATAATCAATTTTTCTTTTGTATTGATAGTCTATTGCTAAATAGTAATTGGACGCAGACATGGCTTTTGGGAAGACCCCCCCCCCCCCCCAATAAAAGTACATGCATATAATGCGGGTCGTGGTCAGGTTGGATATGTCCTCATCACCAAGCTTGTTTGCGTTGATGGCTTTAACGCGATTTCTCACTTATGCATCTTCCGCACAACGCATGTTGATGGGTATGGTTTTAGTACCATTTAATCTAGGAAACGACGATCTGTTAGATATCTCCATATTTAAGGGTCCTATCATTTATTGTGTCTGTTGATAGGTTAAATGATGCGTTAGACAGAACCCCTCTCTTACCGACAACACCGCTCGGCTTGTTGGATCATCTCATCATCTCTTCTTCAAAGACAGCTCCCCTGGTTAGCAAGGGGGACCGTGACGAGGTTACGAGAAGACGCTACTAGGGAAGGGGGTACCCCGCCAAGGCGTACGACCGAGCATCCGTTGAGTAATTGCGGCTTGTTAACACTCTCCAATCAGCCTTGTAGCAAAACAAAGGCTCAAAGTCAGCGCTTGGTCAGACACCCCAGGCGGGATTTCTGATAAAGACATCACACAAGGTCTCCGCTGATCAAGAGACGACTCCTTTCAGTGAGTTCCAGTGCGACGCTTCCGTTGGTGCGATTGTTTGTCCATTGCGGAGCATATCCGCTGGGGATGGGACTGGATGAAGGCCCTGGGATGTGTGCGGAGTTGGGTGCTTGGCCGAGAACACGAGGAGAGAGAAATGGCTCGAGGAATGGAGGGGGATGCGGAAGTGGGAAGTGTAGCATGGCAAAGAGTTGTTCGTCATTTATTAACAGTGACTTATACCAGAGACATACATTGAAGAGATGCGAAGCGAGGCCGCTCGCGTGAACTCTTGGGGTACCGCGCTCGGTCAGCGTGACTTCGCGCGATTGTCAGCCATCATCCCGTACTACGTTGTTGTTCGCTTGCTCTCTGACACCGATTTGAAGTGCTTTTCTGTCATATTTCTTTGGATATATCCAGCTTCTATCTTCTATCTATGTCTCTGCTTATACCCAAGAGGATATAAGAAGAACTAAGCTAGGCCTCGAATGTGAACTCTGCTCAGAGTGCAAGAGAAAAGTTGACTGGTGGAGGAGGAGGAGAGCAGAAATGGGGTGGGGGGGGGGGGGGGTTGATGGTGATGGACGGAAGGGGGGGGGGGGGAGGGGGAGCATTGAGAATTCAATCAGTGCAACATGTTTATCAATTGGGGAAACGTGTCCGTAAAGCCCTCAAGGAATCGGAGAAGACAAGAGAGAATGATGCTTCAATGTTTGCCCTAACATCATATCAGAGCATTTCTATTTCGCTGATGGAGAAAATATGTTGTTTGCGAGTTCTAGCCCACCCACCCCCCACCCCCCACCCCCCTCACCCCCACCCCCTCCCCATCTCCCCCAAATTACAAACGCTGTTTATGTTCTCTGACTAAAATTACAGAAACAAATATCCAAAACTGTATTCAGTACAAAGAGTAAACTTCCGCTCTTTCCTGTCGCTGTTCATGATACAGGACGCAAAGTGTATCCTGTCGTTTAGAAAGGATACGAAGCGTGTGTCAGCTTTTGTCCGCGGTAATAAACAATTTTGGGAATGACACAATTTTAAATGATTACGAGGCAAATCTTTCAGTTTTGAGAAACGGTACGAAGTGTCAGCACGCTTACGCGAAGAAGAGCCTGCTCGGCATTCAGAAGCGGACTATTTTGCCAATCTCAGAAACTCTTAATGAAGCTCAGCGGTGTCGCTCCAACAAGGCCCGTGCCATTCTAATCGTGTAGCGTCATGGGACAGTGCAGGTGAGGAACAACAGCCAACAGGGACACTCTGTTCCTGAGGTCTCGCTACTCTTTCTTTAGTCACGCTGGAGGCCTCAAAGGAAGGATGAAACAAGAGTTGATTGAGATTCTGATCGTATCTCTGCCACGCTTAGTTGTGCCTTGCAGACAAGGGGGAACAACGGTCGCTCATTTGTCATTTGAGGGACGTTTAGTCACGTGACAATGATTTCAAAATGAAAGTAACTGACGTGTAAATGAGTGCTTTCAACTAATAAGGTGTTGATAGTTTAGTTGAGATTTGTAGCCAGCAGATGTTTTCCCCGTATCTCAAGTCTTTAAGGAACAGGCATAGAAGATGCTGAACTTCAAAACGAGGGTAATATGAAAGTGGGAATTTTCTCTCTCTCTCTCTCTCTCTCTCTCTCTCTCTCTCTCTCTCTCTCTCTCTCTCTCTCTCTCTCTCTCTCTCTCTCTCTCTCCTCTTCTTCTTTTCTTTTGAGAAGTAACATCAGGCCAAGACATCTTCATGCTGATCATTACGCAAAGGACAACACCTCGTCCAACCCCCCCCCCCCCCCCCCCACCCCCAGCCCAACACCCCTTCCCCCCAGCGGTCATCTCTCCTGGTGCCAGCTTTCTCCCTCAGGCGGCAGCAGGTGGCTATCGACTGTGCCTTTGATGGTCAGCTCCTTCTGGAACCGCCGGGGGTCACACTGGGCAGCAAGGTGCTAGTGCAGGGATGATGATGAAGAGTGTCTCAAAATCTGGAAAACTTGTCTTGAGGCCGAGAGGCCCTGAATTTGTTTTTGGTTTTTTTACTGTGCTTTTTTTTTGTACATCCATCATGGTTCCGTTCTTGTTAACCGTTCCTTTTTTGAGGAGTTCTTTATTTCCCAAAAGTTTTATTCCGCAAAACAGACGTTTTATTCGGCAACTGTAAACTATAAAGAGATGGGATATATCAAGAAGCTTCTTTATTCTTAGCGTAGCTTGAGATTTGGTGCATCTAACTCTGATAGTTTAAACACACTGTTTCCTGAACCTATGTTCGAGCCAACGACTTCTGTTCATTTGCATCGTTGCCCACTGACCATTTGATCTTGCGATTTCCTGGTTTGATGTCATTGAAAGAAACGACTTTGTTGTATGGCTGTCTGATTGTCTGCTTCAAAGCTCTCTCTCTCTCTCTCTCTCTCTCTCTCTCTCTCTCTCTCTCTCTCTCTCTCTCTCTCTCTCTCTCTCTCTCTCTTTTCCTACCCCAACCCGGTAATCATGCGGAGGAGGAGGGATCATTTACTGCAGATGAACTTCATAGAGTTTCCCTTCAAATGAAAGCTTTTCGGGATTGGTCCTGCTCTATTATCGTACCTAATTTTCGGAAATCTCCGGATACCAGGAAGATTATGAATAATTCCTGAGAAAATGTCGACCAAAATAACCTCACGAGGAGCTAGCATGTTAGCGTTGATAAACTTTTGAAGGGGAAAGCCACCATGTTATTGCTTTATCTTGTCCCACGGCAGAACCAGAAAGGGAACGCTATCAGGGGAAGTAACTCGAACTGTTAATACAAGATAGACCATCGTCAGCCTTCCGACGCAAGAGAGCATGTGACGCAATAACTCGCAATCACGTGATCCTCCCTGAGTGATCGCCCTTTAGCGTTGACCGGAACCGACTTCAAACGAGGCTGGTAAAGGAATTAGGGGTAGCTTACCTTGCGTACAGTTCGTGAAGGGTGTATCTTCCTTTGAGCTAGTAACTTGGCTAAGGCCAAGCAGTGGGGGTTAAAGGCCTAATGCCCGACAAAATGTTAGGTGATAACAGACATCTAGCGGGACTTTCCTTCAGTAGCGTCACATCGATAAGGAGAGAGAGAGAGAGAGAGAGAGAGAGAGAGAGAGAGAGAGAGAGAGAGAGAGAGAGAGAGAGAGAGAGAGAGAGAGAGAGAGAGAGAGAGTCGGGATTTCTTGGTTGAATAAGACGGCTCTCTAATGTTTCTAGGCTTTTGGGCCAACAGGGCTCCTCTGAAGATCAAGGCTCTAGCTGTTGCGTTGTCGCCATTGATCAGTTCTGTGAGCTTTGAAGATGTTGAGCGTTTCTGACTTTGTGACCGTGTAAGTGGCTTAATAAGTTGTCTTAGCTTTCGGTGTGGGTGACTTCATTCATCAACTACTCTATGATATGATAAGTTATTGTAGCGTAGTTATTGAACCAGTATAACAGTGTCATGAACGTAGGCGTGACACATTTTAAAATGAACTTCCACAGCATTCAAGTGGACACGCTGAAGAAGGTATCACAAGCTTTGCGTTATCAGATATATTCCAGTTTCTTTAATGATAAAGCTTTGGAGTCAATATTGAAAGGAAATCACGTTTTCTCTGATTCATGATCAAATTAAATGTACGCCGGCTGGATTTGAATTAGACTGAGAGATATTAACCTATATGCCCCTACAAAAAAATCATCAGATGGGTTTTTGTTCTGAGAAATTATTGTTTGCTGAACACTGTGCAATAAGGGATAGAAGTCCTGGGTGTTCAGGAGTCTGTTGATGGCAATACTTCAGTCAACCGTTTCGCGGCCCGGTATGTCCATTGGTAGAGCACTGGGTTTGAATTTGGGCCGGGACGGACATCTGAAGGGACAACAGTATATGTGTAGACTCAGAAGGTTTCCATGTCCCAACCCCGTGTCAACAATGTGGTACGTAAATTATCTCGGTCTAGCTGCCAGAAGTACAGGTGGTCAGGTGGCTGATTATACCCAAACGCACACGCACACACACACGCACGCACACACACACACACACACACACACTACACACACACACTAACACACTAACACTAACACACTAACACTAACACACTAACACACTAACACACACTAACTAACACACACACACACACACACATTAACACTAACACACACTAACACCTGAGAAGCGTGAGTCTTGTTGCTGCTAGCGTTTGGCACTGGGGGTATGCCGATCAAATTTCTAGCGATTGCAAAATACATGATTTTTTTTGTAATGGGGGGGGGGGGGTGAGAGCTTAGGGCTACGTTCCTTTTCGTGGAAAGAGTCATATTCATCACCACAGAGCTGACCTGGCACTTACCTGGGGATAAGTGCAGACTTAATTCCTGGGTACATACTGGATACTTTCTGTGTGGATTGGGAATTTTTGCTTTTGTTTAATTGATTTCGTCACTGACACCAGTCACAATATGCAAAATAAATTCATCGAAACAAAAAATCACACACAAATCACGTTGACTATACCACAACAAACATTCCGTCAGCGAAATACCGTACCACAAAGGATCAAAGTCGAAATATAATCATTCGCATATTTTCGCGATCAAGAGCAGATTGAGACTGATTAAACAAATAACATAATGAATAAATAAAATAAATAAAAATCTAGACTGCAAGTTCAGCATACCTGGCGCTCATTCATGCATGACGACGACTGACACAAACCTCGGTACATGTAGTACTACCAACCAACAACACCCCCCCCCCCCCCAACCACCACCAACCCGCGACCCCCCACCCTCAACCCCTAACCAAACCATACCCTCCCCAATCCTGCGCTTTTCTTATTCACTGTGTGAACACTTGGCTCACTAGTCCGTCACCCCCAGGGTTGAATAATTGCACGTATGTAATGTAACGTATATGATGTGTCTATGTGTGTACACTTCTCTTTTCCCCTTGAACCCCATGGCCGATCAGCCACCATGCAAGTTAACACCATGGCGGTCACAGACCTCACACTAATATATACACTGACTGAAGTAGGTATGAAGACGATTAAGGTAAATATTCCAGGGGGCAAAGATATTCTAGTGAAACGCCGTAGCGGTCGAATGACATTGATAGGGAGAGGTGAAGTCTTGACGGACTTAATAAGAATGATATTGACAAAAGAAGGGCTGCAGGCAGGTATACACGCACGAGCGCACACACGCACACAAGCAAACACGCACGCAAGCACGCACGCAAACACACAGACACACACACACAAACAAACAAACACACACACACACACACACACACATTTAATTACACACGAACAAATACACACACACACATACACACGAACACACACACACACACACTGGCACACACAGGCACACACACACACAGGCACACACACACACACACACACACACACACACACACACACACACACACATACATACACACAGGCGCGCATACTGTGCAATTAAAAAATTAATCTGGAATCAGTGAGCATCTCTGACTTTGATAGCTATTGCCGTCATATATCATTAAAGTATGTATCAGCTAAACTCTTGACGGTCATGAACTTATTTGATTAATTGTGTTTGGCATTTTATACTCACCCAAAGGTGTATACTGGTACTTATTTCGGGAAGAAATGTTAAGGTTATTTCCGTTGTGTTATTCTGAGTTTTTACCCGCGGCACTGATGACAGTCATTTTAAGTTATTGAGACATCCCAGTGCACTAAGGGATTTATAGAGAAAATCGAGAAAATTCATTATTGAACGAAGCGCATAGCGCTGAGTTCAATAATTATTTTCGAGATTTGCTCTATAAATCCCTTAGTGCACTGGGATTGTTTCAATAACGATATTGTCGGTACCGCCAGAGAAAAAAGAAGATACAACACGCACATTTTGCTACGCGCATTTGAATAGGCATAACTGTGTGGTCAGGTCGTAGAAGATCTACTTTTGTGTGGGCTGTCTCAAGTGTGTCGTGCTTTCATCAAACGCAAACTCTTGTTTTAATTTCTGTTGGTAAATTCCAGTGTAGCGTTAAGCTAAACAGTGATGATCTTTCAGAGAGACCTTATTTGAACTCGGAGAAAGGACTGTGTTCTTAGTTATTTGCGATTCGAAACCTCAAGTCGAGCTTCGACGGATTGACTGTGCAGAGTGACTCCCCTTGAATTGGCTAACCCCCCAAGGTCGACGGTTAGCACATTTTCAAAATAAATGTGGCATGTTTCTCGTGTGGTATCTTCACTCATCGGGGAGTCTGGTACTAAATATGAACGGTAAGAATGCTCTGAACCCTACACGTATTATATCCCCATTGTTTTTTCGTTCACATTTGCCCAACATGTTAGTTTGCTGAGAGGGTTTTATGTCGTCTGCTAGGCCAGGGCAATCGAACCACTGCGGCACTCCGAAAACAAAAATTGCTCGTCACGTTGCACTGAGTCTGCACGCATGAGGCAGGCTGGTAATAAGTCTTATATATGGTACGGAAGTTCTAAACCCTACACGTTTTCGATTCCGATTGTTCTTGCCTTGAAATAATAATTCGGAAACCATTCATTTACTGAACTGATGCAGTCGTATTTCAGTGTAATCTAGTCTGCTACGTATATATTCCAAATGCTGATCTAGTTCAGTGGTACGTTATCGGAATAACACTTGTGTTTTCTGTTAGCTGCTGGGAATTGCATACTAACTCATCATTTGGTAATGTGGATAATAAGCTACGGCATAATTATGAGAAGATTCTTCGCAAGTCGAAACTGAAAAATTAGACTCAGCGGGTTCTATTTTTAGATCAGTGGCAACTGTGGCACAGGCACATGCAATCTGTCAGAAAAAAACACTTCTGCTTTAATTGAGAAGCAGGAAATTTTTGGTATTTTGGTATTGTGGAGAATATAAGCTACATGTCATTAATTCATTCTGAGGATGAGAGTACAGTCTCGCTTAGGCAAAGGGCGGAAGAATACGCTCTGTGGAAAAGTTAGCGCACTCCAAGAGTGCGCTAACAGTTTTAGCGCATCGTCATTAGCCAATCAACTGGTTCACATCAGTCATGTGACACCAGTACTTACTGACAATACTTCTTATTTTGTTACATTTATCCCCGAGTACGCAGTACTAGGGTCCAACAGACTTTAATTGTGTGTCTGTCTGTCTCGACTTAACAGCTCATTGCTGGGAAACTACTGGGCGCAGTTCGTTCAAAAGTTGATACACTTACTTGATAATAGGTCCGATTGATCTTATTAAAACTTCATAATGTTACCTGGGACCTAAATGCGAAATAATCCACAAAAACGACTTGGCGGTGGGCGCAATTCGCGGTGGGATAGAACTGCTGTTCGGCTAATAGAACAGCCAGCGACTTTGCGTGCGTGTGCCACTCACAGTTCGCGTGCTACGCGACCTGAACGAGCAAAGTTAGCACCCTAGGCATTTGAGTTCACTGGCAAAATTGTCAGAGTTGGTGGCTTGGTGGAAAGCACGTCCGCCTATGGCCAAAGTGATCCGGGTTCGATTCCCGGCATGAGCGGTCTATTTCTTTATTAATTCTTGTTTAATGTTTTATTTTACTCTAATAATTTTTGTAATTGTGTAAAATAAATGAATGATTTTTTTTTTTTTAAATCCATGTGCACAAGACAAAAACTTTCATACTGGGGGAGCGAGCCAGTCTGAAGAGTATTCGGGTCCAGCGCGAGCGTTTTTTATTATTTTTGTATTTACTTATTTATTAATATTTGTAATTATTTTTGAGAAAGAAACGAAGCACTTTTCAATGTAGGTTCGATGGTTAACAAGTCAAGTGAATTTCTCTCGCGGTAAAATACATGCCAGAACGACGGATTGATAGTTTTCGGTAAACAGTGTTCACTGCTACACATGCAGCATGAAGACAATTTACCAAGATATTCTTTTCACTCATATGTGTCAGGACCCTCTGAACAAAACGACCCGCCAACAAAAAAAAAGTACACCAGTCTCATTCTTAGTTCCAAGCATGGGGCACATTTTCTATGGAGACAGTAGGAAGGACAATTCTCAGTTCCCAACAAAAAGTAATGGATGTCGTCCGCGTGATTTCCATACAAAAAGGAGAAACATAAGCAAATGGTTGTCAGTGCCGTGAAGCTCTAAATAGAAAGGCAACTTCTTAGTTGCCGTTTTACACAAGGCATTGGTTGTGGTCCGTGCGATTCGCTTTTTTTTTAATTGAGGGGGGTGGGTTGTAATGAAGCAAAGGGGGGTCAAGAAGGAAGACTACTTCTTAGTGTTAGTTTTACACAAGGAACTGGGTGTTTTTGTCCCGTGTGATTTCCATTACAAGGGAGGTAATAGAGCAAGGGAGGTCGATACTCTCACGCTGAGACTCTTGCAGGAGGCGGAAACAGGCTCAGCAAGAGACAGGCAGGTTGCACGTTGTAAAGCGACCAACTTACGTCATACGCGGAAGCAGCGCTTCTTCCGCGTATGACGCAGTTAAACGGCTAATGAGCTCGAGGCGAAGAGAAGCGTTTCTTTTAGCGTTTACTCCTCCGGCTACAATGATCTGTACATTTCAATTTCGATTTTCTGAGGTTGGGCAAGTATCAAGAGGACAAGAATTCTCTCCGTGTGTGGAAATTAAGACAGGTGTGTATGTGTGTGTGTGTGTGTGTGTGTGTGTGTGTGTGTGTGTGTCAGTGTGTGTGTGTGCATGTGTGTGTGTGTTTGTGTGAGTGTGTGCCGTGTGTGTGTGTGTGTGTTGGAATGTTAAGAAGAAGGGTCCCGGTGATCTTATTTCCAAACTGAACTTAGCTGCTCTTTGTCGCTGTAAACCATCGTTGTCGCTGTAAACCATCGTTGTCGCGTCAAACCGATGATTACCCTTTGCCGTAAAGCTTCAAGAGATATGATTGAAAGAAGAAACCATCTATGATGTTAAACGCCAGTTTGAAAGAGTTCCTATTTTCCTACAGTAGGGTTACCACCTTTACATAACAAACAACGCCTACCATTCTAATAACATTCTGATAAACCTTAATTCCCAAGACGGGCGAAGCATCACGCAGAGACCTCTAGCATGAATGTCAGATTCCCGATGCAAACCAACAAAACCGGCAAGTATTGGTCAGTTCTGAACCTAAAATGTTCAAGTTGATCAAATTAAAGGTTTGTTTGTTTGTTTGGTTTTGGGTTTTAATGTCCCTTCAGCTCAAATTAAAGGTGACTCAGACAACAAGCGGGCCGTTGTTGTTCATGTCCTGTAACTTCTTCCTGATGAACTCAACTGCATGTGGCGAAACAGGCGACACAAAGAACATTCAAGGGTGCCTGTGATAGAGCATTAATGAGTTTATTGCCAGAAGATGGTCCCATATCAAACACTTACAAGTCAGGCTGTTCTAGACTGGTTTACAACTTGTTCCGTGGTAAGTCAAATTATGTTCTGATGAACTGGCTTAGTGGGGAGTGTTAAGAATCAAATTCACAGATGAATGGTTTATTGTTACAGTTCATTTTATTGAATCCTGATGAAGCATGCCTCCTGTGGGCAGAGACGTGGCAGGTATATGATGGTGAGGGTACATGACATAAGCTCGAACGACAAAAGCTCGAACGACAAAATCTCCAACGACAAATGCTCGAATGGACAAATGCTCGACGCGACAAAAGCTCGACGCGACAGATGCTCGAACGACAAATGCTCGAATGGACAAATGCTTGACGCGACAAAAGCTCGACGCGACATATGCTCGAACGACAAATGCTCGAATGGACAAATGCTCGACGCGACAAAAGCTCGATGCGATAAAAGCTCGAATGGACATAAGCTCGACGCGACGAAAGATCGAACGTGTCTGTGCGTGTCCTTCTCGGTGTTAATTTGCCTGTCTGTTTATTTTGTGTTATTTTAAAATCTGTCTGCAAGAGAGAGAGAGAGAGACTGAGAGAGAGAGAGAGAGAGAGAGAGAGAGGGAGAGAGAGAGAGAGAGAGAGAGAGAGAGAGAGAGAGAGAGAGAGAGAGAGAGAGAGAAATGAAGAAAAAAAGAACGAAGAGAAAAAAGAAGGGGGAAGATCGTGTCGGAGTTTAGATTTGTCAATGTTATTATTTTGATTTGGCCCGGGATTGACGGTTTATCAGGAAAGGTTCAGGTAAGCGGAACGGGCAGATGGACGACTGTTTGTTTGCTTGCTGTGAGTATCAATTCAGAAATAAAGTTAAACTTGTTTAAACCAACAACGTGATATCAAACAAATTTAGTCAATTTGTCGCTCGAAATCCAGCAGCGGCGTGCTTACAACAACAACAACAACAACAACAACAACAACAACAACAACAACAACAACAACAACAACAACAACAACGTGATATCAAACAAATTCAGTCAACGTGTCGCTCGAAACTAGAACAACATCACCGTGACAGTTTCAGATATGACGTTATCAAAGTAGTTTTGACAGCATCATTCTACAGTCCGGTCGAGCTTCTGTCGTTCGAGCATATGTCGCGTCGAGCTTTTGTCGCGTCGAGCATTTGTCCATTCGAGCATTTGTCGTTCGAGATTTTGTCGTTCGAGATTTTGTCGTCCGAGCTTATGTCGGACACCGGATGGTGAGGCTACCTAGACAGAAGTCAATTGACAACACGGCCAGGGTCCACACAGACACACACAGACACACACGCACGCACGCATAAACACACACTGAAACACTAACACACACACACACACACACACACACACACACACACACACACACACACACACACACACACACACACACACACACACACACACAAGCACACAAGCACAAACACAGACAAAGTCACATAGACTGTCACAAAACGCGTCAGTGCCCGTGCCGTTGGGTGTTTGCAATCTCAGTGATGAACCATTCTTTTTGTGGAGTCAGGAAGAAATCTGCCAAAGAAGGCCCTTTTCTTTGGGGGAGATTTCATTTCTCGGTAGCTTAATGACATTCAGGTTAACAGATTATTTACTGTAATGGGGTCACATCCGTATGGGAACTGAACTGGTCATTATCATGATTTTCTCCTAATTGCTTTCTGATGAACCCCGCTTCTGAGGTAGAGAAAAAGAAAAATGGGAGTGAGCGGGGAAGGAGGGGGAGGGGTGCAAGGAGGGTTCACACTTACAAGACTTAAAGAGATGACCAACGCAAAAGTTACATCCTGTGTTGCGTTCTGATTGACCATTCCTTCTATGGCAATGGAGGCAGCAAGAAAGGTGTGGTGCTACCTGGACAGAAATCAATTGGCATCACCACCAGGGTTCAGCGTGCTTATCTTTTGATGAATCCTACATCCTGGCATCCATGTAGTGGGAATTACGAAACAGCGTTGCTACGTTTCATTAACATTGATTTTCGAAAGCACAGTGCTGGATCTGTGTGCTATTATTGCTATTACGGTAGACACAACCGATTTGATGTTTTGGGGTCGTCTTTTTTATATTTAGTCAAGTTTTGATTTATATTTAGTCAAGTTTTGACTAAATATTTTAACATCGAGGGGGAATCGAAACGAGGGTCGTGGTGTATGTGCGTGCGTGTGTGCGTGCGTGTGTGTGTGTGTGTGTGTAGAGCGATTCAGACTAAACTACTGGACCGATCTTTATGAAATTTGACATGAGAGTTCCTGGGTATGAAATCCCCGAACGTTTTTTTCATTTTTTGGATAAATGTCTTTGATGGCGTCATATCCGGCTTTTCGTGAAAGTTGAGGCGGCACTGTCACGCCCTCATTTTTCAACCAAATTGGTTGAAATTTTGGTCAAGTAATCTTCGACGAAGCCCGGACTTCGGTATTGCATTTCAGCTTGGTGGCTTAAAAATTAATTAATGACTTTGGTCATTAAAAATCTGAAAATTGTAAAAAAAAATAAAAATTTATAAAACGATCCAAATTTACGTTTATCTTATTCTCCATCATTTGCTGATTCCAAAAACATATAAATATGTTATATTCGGATTAAAAACAAGCTCTGAAAATTAAATATATAAAAATTATTATCACATTTTTTTTTTCGAAATCAATTTAAAAACACTTTCATCTTATTCCTTGTCGGTTCCTGATTCCAAAAATATATAGATATGATATGTTTGGATTAAAAACACGCTCAGAAAGTTAAAACGAAGAGAGGTACAGAAAAGCGTGCTATCCTTCTCAGCGCAACGAATACCCCGCTCTTCTTGTCAATTCCACGGGCACTGCCTTTGCCACGGGCGGTGGAGTGACGATGCTACGAGTATACGGTCTTGCTGCGTTGCGTTGCGTTCAGTTTCATTCTGTGAGTTCGACAGCTACTTGACTAAATATTGTATTTTCGCCTTACGCGACTTGTTTATATTTAGTCAAGTTTTGACTAAATATTTTAACATCGAGGGGGAATCGAAACGAGGGTCGTGGTGTATGTGCGTGCGTGTGTGCGTGCGTGTGTGTGTGTGTGTGTGTGTGTAGAGCGATTCAGACTAAACTACTGGACCGATCTTTATGAAATTTGACATGAAAGTTCCTGGGTATGATATCCTCAGACGTTTTTTTTATTTGTTTGATAAATGTCTTTGATGACGTCATATCCGGCTTTTCGTCAAAGTTGAGGCGGCACTGTCACGCTCTCATTTTTCAATCAAATTGGTTGAAATTTTGGTCAAGTAATCTCCGACAAAGCGCGGACTTCGGTATTGCATTTCAGCTTGGTGGCTTAAAAATTAATTAATGACTTTGGTCATTAAAAATCTGAAAATTGTAAAAAAAAAATGTTTTTTATAAAACGATCCAAATTTACGTTCATCTTATTCTCCATCATTTGCTGATTCCAAAAACATATAAATATGTTATATTTGGATTAAAAACAAGCTCTGAAAATTAAAAATATAAAAATTATGATCAAAATTAAATTTTCGAAATCAATTTAAAAACACTTTCATCTTATTCCTTGTCGGTTCCTGATTCCAAAAACATATAGATATGATATGTTTGTATTAAAAACACGCTCAGAAAGTTAAAACGAAGAGAGGTACAGAAAAGCGTGCTATCCTTCTCAGCGCAACTACTAGACCGCTCTTCTTGTCAATTTCACTGCCTTTGCCATGAGCAGTGGACTGACGATGCTACGAGTATTGTTGCGTTGCATTGCGTTCAGTTTCATTCTGTGAGTTCGACAGCTACTTGACTAAATGTTGTATTTTCGCCTTACGCGACTTGTTTTGCATTTTGATGAACCCAGATTGTGGGGTGGGGGTTGGTTGGGGATGGTGGAAGAGAACGCGACAGGGGGAGAGGGACAGAGATACTTAGAGACAGACAGACAGACAGAAAGACAGACAAAGAGGTAGGGGTTAAAGTAGGAGGGGGGGGGGGAGGCACAGACCGACAGAGAAAT
Source organism: Littorina saxatilis (assembly GCF_037325665.1). Classification (NCBI taxonomy): domain Eukaryota; kingdom Metazoa; phylum Mollusca; class Gastropoda; order Littorinimorpha; family Littorinidae; genus Littorina; species Littorina saxatilis. Next base: position 42,230,275 of record NC_090247.1, on the reverse strand, counting down.
CTGTGGGTGGCGAGGAAGTGGTTGAGTATGCATTAACAGTCCACTAAACGCATGCAAAGTACAGCAGGTAGGGAGAGGCTTCCAGCTAAGAACCCAATTCTCTGCTGAATAGTCAAGTGTTTCAGTTCAGGCTCGTTGGTGCGGGAAAGACAATTTCAGTCCTCTCTTATTGTGTCCCGAAGACTCTCGCTTCTTACAGAAAAAAAGAGGTAAGCAGGAAATAGGTAATTGAATCCTAATGAGGCAAGACTCCTGTGGACAGAGAAGCGGCAGGTTGATGGGGATGCTACCTGGACAGAAGTCAATTGACATCACGGCCAGGGTCCGGACAGCATCAAGGTGAACTCACAATACACATACTGTCTCCAAGTGTAAACGTCTTTGCACGTGCTGCTTGATGATCCATGCTTACAATGGACTGCGACTGAAGAGACAAGCCAAGGGACGCCACGCCATATGTTTGGATGCCGATTCATTGTTGCACGAGTTTGCTGTTTAATTGCTAGAATGTGACCACATGTCGTCAAAATGCATCCTGATGAAACTCCTTTCCCCTGTTACGGGAACAGTTGAGAATGGGAGGGCCAGGGGGGGGGGGGGGGTGCTACCTGCTTGGATTTTGATTCGTGCTGGGTGCAAAGTGTTTTCAGACCTGTCAAACAAAATCAGTCAAGGCTGAGCTAGGAACGAGATCTATAATTGAGTTTTGAATACTCTAGCACTGAGAAAGCAGCCAGTGCATGGCGATTCTACTAACCCGAACAGAAATCAGGTGATTTTGTAACAGCGAGGGTCCTGACGAACACAAGATGAAATCACAATGCACACACTGTGTCATTAAGGAAGCATCATTGCACGCGCTGTTCGTAATTACAATCTGATGATCCACGCTTCTGGTGAAGCGGGAAGTTAAGAGAAAAACATGGGATGGCCACCTCCAGCGATGGACGTGTTCATTGTTCGGTTGCTGAATGTTGAGCATGCTGCAAGATTGTCCTGTGTTTTGTTATTCCACTCTAGTGGACCCCCTTCTTGTGAAGGTAGTCGTTGTTGTCGTGGGGAGAGGGATGGGAGGGAAGGTAGGGGTTAATCGAGAAAAAGGAAAATAATGTGTTGGAGAGGGAGGGGGGCTACCTGCTTGGTTTAAAATTCACCGCTGGTTGTTAAGTATATTCAGGTTTACCAGTCTAAACTCCGGCCTGGAAAACCACTACTGGCAAGTCTTATATGCAGTTCACATGGACCTCGCTCCTGCGGAAATTGAAATAGGTGTATGCATTTCGGATTATACTGGCGGGACAGAAATGGGTTGATTTTGCAACAGCAAGGGTCCCGACAGATACAAAATCAAGTGACAATACACACACTGCTACTTACTGGACGCATCATTGCATTTTGAGGATTCTCCTCCGATGAACATAATAATTTTGTTCGATCGCAAAATAGTGAACATGCTAAAAGATTGTCCTATAATGTTTTCTAAATGCGTCATGATTGACCTCCTTTCCTGAAAAGGTGGGGTTGGGTCGGTTGGTGGAAGGGTGGGGGGGAGGAGGGGAGACAATGTGAAGAAACTGTGTGTGGGAGGGAGAAGGGGAGACAATGTGAAGAAACAGTGTGTGGGAGGGAGAAGGGGAGACAATGTGAAGAAACTGTGTGTGGGAGGGAGAAGGGGAGACAATGTGAAGAAACTGTGTGTGGGAGGGAGAAGGGGAGACAATGTGAAGAAACAGTGTGTGGGAGGGAGAAGGGGAGACAATGTGAAGAAACTGTGTGTGGGAGGGAGAAGGGGAGACAATGTGAAGAAACTGTGTGTGGGAGGGAGAAGGGGAGACAATGTGAAGAAACTGTGTGTGGGAGGGAGAAGGGGAGACAATGTGAAGAAACTGTGTGTGGGAGGGAGAAGGGGAGACAATGTGAAGAAACAGTGTGTGGGAGGGAGAAGGGGAGACAATGTGAAGAAACTGTGTGTGGGAGGGAGAAGGGGAGACAATGTGAAGAAACAGTGTGTGGGAGGGGGAAGGGGAGACAATGTGAAGAAACTGTGTGTGGGAGGGAGAAGGGGAGACAATGTGAAGAAACCGTGAGGGAGAAGGGGAGACAATGTGAAGAAACAGTGTGTGGGAGGGAGAAGGGGAGACAATGTGAAGAAACAGTGTGTGGGAGGGAGAAGGGGAGACAATGTGAAGAAACAGTGTGTGGGAGGGAGAAGGGGAGACAATGTGAAGAAACAGTGTGTGGGAGGGAGAAGGGGAGACAATGTGAAGAAACAGTGTGTGGGAGGGAGAAGGGGAGACAATGTGAAGAAACAGTGTGTGGGAGGGAGAAGGGGAGACAATGTGAAGAAACTGTGTGTGGGAGGGAGAAGGGGAGACAATGTGAAGAAACTGTGTGTGGGAGGGAGAAGGGGAGACAATGTGAAGAAACTGTGTGTGGGAGGGAGAAGGGGAGACAATGTGAAGAAACAGTGTGTGGGAGGGAGAAGGGGAGACAATGTGAAGAAACAGTGTGTGGGAGGGAGAAGGGGAGACAATGTGAAGAAACAGTGTGTGGGGGGAGAAGGGGAGACAATGTGAAGAAACCGTGAGGGAGAAGGGGAGACAATGTGAAGAAACAGTGTGTGGGAGGGAGAAGGGGAGACAATGTGAAGAAACCGTGAGGGAGAAGGGGAGACAATGTGAAGAAACAGTGTGTGGGAGGGAGAAGGGGAGACAATGTGAAGAAACAGTGTGTGGGAGGGAGAAGGGGAGACAATGTGAAGAAACTGTGTGTGGGAGGGAGAAGGGGAGACAATGTGAAGAAACAGTGTGTGGGAGGGAGAAGGGGAGACAATGTGAAGAAACAGTGTGTGGGAGGGAGAAGGGGAGACAATGTGAAGAAACAGTGTGTGGGAGGGAGAAGGGGAGACAATGTGAAGAAACTGTGTGTGGGAGGGAGAAGGGGAGACAATGTGAAGAAACTGTGTGTGGGAGGGAGAAGGGGAGACAATGTGAAGAAACTGTGTGTGGGAGGGAGAAGGGGAGACAATGTGAAGAAACAGTGTGTGGGAGGGAGAAGGGGAGACAATGTGAAGAAACAGTGTGTGGGAGGGAGAAGGGGAGACAATGTGAAGAAACAGTGTGTGGGGGGGAGAAGGGGAGACAATGTGAAGAAACTGTGTGTGGGAGGGAGAAGGGGAGACAATGTGAAGAAACTGTGTGTGGGAGGGAGAAGGGGAGACAATGTGAAGAAACAGTGTGTGGGGGGGAGAAGGGGAGACAATGTGAAGAAACTGTGTGTGGGAGGGAGAAGGGGAGACAATGTGAAGAAACTGTGTGTGGGAGAGAGAAGGGGAGACAATGTGAAGAAACTGTGTGTGGGAGGGAGAAGGGGAGACAATGTGAAGAAACTGTGTGTGGGAGGGAGAAGGGGAGACAATGTGAAGAAACTGTGTGTGGGAGGGAGAAGGGGAAACAATTGAAGAAACTGTGTGTGGGAGGGAGAAGGGGAGACAATGTGAAGAAACTGTGTGTGGGAGGGAGAAGGGGAGACAATGTGAAGAAACTGTGTGTGGGAGGGAGAAGGGGAGACAATGTGAAGAAACTGTGTGTGGGAGGGAGAAGGGGAAACAATTGAAGAAACTGTGTGTGGGAGGGAGAAGGGGAGACAATGTGAAGAAACTGTGTGTGGGAGGGAGAAGGGGAGACAATGTGAAGAAACTGTGTGTGGGAGGGAGAAGGGGAAACAATTGAAGAAACTGTGTGTGGGAGGGAGAAGGGGAGACAATGTGAAGAAACTGTGTGTGGGAGGGAGAAGGGGAGACAATGTGAAGAAACTGTGTGTGGGAGGGAGAAGGGGAGACAATGTGAAGAAACAGTGTGTGGGAGGGAGAAGGGGAGACAATGTGAAGAAACAGTGTGTGGGAGGGAGAAGGGGAGACAATGTGAAGAAACAGTGTGTGGGAGGGAGAAGGGGAGACAATGTGAAGAAACTGTGTGTGGGAGGGAGAAGGGGAGACAATGTGAAGAAACAGTGTGTGGGAGGGAGAAGGGGAGACAATGTGAAGAAACTGTGTGTGGGAGGGAGAAGGGGAGACAATGTGAAGAAACAGTGTGTGGGAGGGAGAAGGGGAGACAATGTGAAGAAACAGTGTGTGGGAGGGAGAAGGGGAGACAATGTGAAGAAACTGTGTGTGGGAGGGAGAAGGGGAGACAATGTGAAGAAACAGTGTGTGGGAGGGAGAAGGGGAGACAATGTGAAGAAACAGTGTGTGGGAGGGAGAAGGGGAGACAATGTGAAGAAACTGTGTGTGGGAGGGAGAAGGGGAGACAATGTGAAGAAACAGTGTGTGGGAGGGAGAAGGGGAGACAATGTGAAGAAACAGTGTGTGGGAGGGAGAAGGGGAGACAATGTGAAGAAACAGTGTGTGGGAGGGAGAAGGGGAGACAATGTGAAGAAACAGTGTGTGGGGGGGAGAAGGGGAGACAATGTGAAGAAACCGTGAGGGAGAAGGGGAGACAATGTGAAGAAACAGTGTGTGGGAGGGAGAAGGGGAGACAATGTGAAGAAACCGTGAGGGAGAAGGGGAGACAATGTGAAGAAACAGTGTGTGGGAGGGAGAAGGGGAGACAATGTGAAGAAACAGTGTGTGGGAGGGAGAAGGGGAGACAATGTGAAGAAACTGTGTGTGGGAGGGAGAAGGGGAGACAATGTGAAGAAACAGTGTGTGGGAGGGAGAAGGGGAGACAATGTGAAGAAACAGTGTGTGGGAGGGAGAAGGGGAGACAATGTGAAAAAACAGTGTGTGGGAGGGAGAAGGGGAGACAATGTGAAGAAACTGTGTGTGGGAGGGAGAAGGGGAGACAATGTGAAGAAACTGTGTGTGGGAGGGAGAAGGGGAGACAATGTGAAGAAACTGTGTGTGGGAGGGAGAAGGGGAGACAATGTGAAGAAACAGTGTGTGGGAGGGAGAAGGGGAGACAATGTGAAGAAACAGTGTGTGGGAGGGAGAAGGGGAGACAATGTGAAGAAACAGTGTGTGGGGGGGGAGAAGGGGAGACAATGTGAAGAAACTGTGTGTGGGAGGGAGAAGGGGAGACAATGTGAAGAAACTGTGTGTGGGAGGGAGAAGGGGAGACAATGTGAAGAAACAGTGTGTGGGGGGGAGAAGGGGAGACAATGTGAAGAAACTGTGTGAGGGAGGGAGAAGGGGAGACAATGTGAAGAAACTGTGTGTGGGAGAGAGAAGGGGAGACAATGTGAAGAAACTGTGTGTGGGAGGGAGAAGGGGAGACAATGTGAAGAAACTGTGTGTGGGAGGGAGAAGGGGAGACAATGTGAAGAAACTGTGTGTGGGAGGGAGAAGGGGAAACAATTGAAGAAACTGTGTGTGGGAGGGAGAAGGGGAGACAATGTGAAGAAACTGTGTGTGGGAGGGAGAAGGGGAGACAATGTGAAGAAACTGTGTGTGGGAGGGAGAAGGGGAGACAATGTGAAGAAACTGTGTGTGGGAGGGAGAAGGGGAAACAATTGAAGAAACTGTGTGTGGGAGGGAGAAGGGGAGACAATGTGAAGAAACTGTGTGTGGGAGGGAGAAGGGGAGACAATGTGAAGAAACTGTGTGTGGGAGGGAGAAGGGGAAACAATTGAAGAAACTGTGTGTGGGAGGGAGAAGGGGAGACAATGTGAAGAAACTGTGTGTGGGAGGGAGAAGGGGAGACAATGTGAAGAAACTGTGTGTGGGAGGGAGAAGGGGAGACAATGTGAAGAAACAGTGTGTGGGAGGGAGAAGGGGAGACAATGTGAAGAAACAGTGTGTGGGAGGGAGAAGGGGAGACAATGTGAAGAAACAGTGTGTGGGGGGGAGAAGGGGAGACAATGTGAAGAAACTGTGTGTGGGAGGGAGAAGGGGAGACAATGTGAAGAAACAGTGTGTGGGAGGGAGAAGGGGAGACAATGTGAAGAAACAGTGTGTGGGAGGGAGAAGGGGAGACAATGTGAAGAAACAGTGTGTGGGAGGGAGAAGGGGAGACAATGTGAAGAAACAGTGTGTGGGAGGGAGAAGGGGAGACAATGTGAAGAAACTGTGTGTGGGAGGGAGAAGGGGAGACAATGTGAAGAAACTGTGTGTGGGAGGGAGAAGGGGAGACAATGTGAAGAAACTGTGTGTGGGAGGGAGAAGGGGAGACAATGTGAAGAAACAGTGTGTGGGAGGGAGAAGGGGAGACAATGTGAAGAAACAGTGTGTGGGAGGGAGAAGGGGAGACAATGTGAAGAAACAGTGTGTGGGAGGGAGAAGGGGAGACAATGTGAAGAAACTGTGTGTGGGAGGGAGAAGGGGAGACAATGTGAAGAAACTGTGTGTGGGAGGGAGAAGGGGAGACAATGTGAAGAAACTGTGTGTGGGAGGGAGAAGGGGAGACAATGTGAAGAAACAGTGTGTGGGAGGGAGAAGGGGAGACAATGTGAAGAAACAGTGTGTGGGAGGGAGAAGGGGAGACAATGTGAAGAAACTGTGTGTGGGAGGGAGGAGGCCACCCGCTCGGATTCTAATTCTCGGTGGGGTGCTTAGTGTGTGTTTTTTTCTTCAGGTTTGCCAAGCTAAATTCAGGCTAGAATATGATTAAAAGTCTTGAAATTAAAATCCGATGGATGTCGCTTCCTGCGGATACTGCAACAAGAAGCAATAGGTATAGCATGGCGGTTCTACAGACGTTGATTTTGCTACAGCGACGGTCTAGACAGAAACAAGATGAACTGACAATGCACACACTGTCATTCTCTGTAAAGTGTAAGCGCCATTGCACGTGCGGTCCGTAATGGTATTCTGATGATCCACGCTTCTAGTAAAGAGGGAAGCCTAGAGACATTGACAGCGGAAGCCCTACCTCCGATGCCGAGCAATCATTGTTCGATTGTTGAATGTTAAACATGTTTCAAGATGGTCTTGTGTTTTCTTATTGCATTCTGATGAACCTCCTTTCCTGAAAATGTGTGTGTGTGGGGTGGGGAGTGGGGGTGGGGTAAAGGGGAGGGAATGGAAGACGGAGGAAGGGGCTACCTGGTTAGAATTTGATTCACTGCTGGGTGCTAAGTATTTTCAGGTTCCGCAGGCTAATTCAGATAGATCTCGTTTCCTGCAGACATTGCAAGGAGCAACAGGCTTCCCGTGGCGATTCTATTTACCTGGACTGAAATCAGTTAATTGACATCAGCGAGGGTCTGACAGGTAAAAGGTGACTCCACAATGCTTGCACGGTCACTGCGCTCACCGTCACGCCTCGATGCGCGTGTGGTTCAGCGGATTGCATCAGATAGGTGTAACTTCTTTGTGTTTGTCAGGTGTGTATGCATAACACATTTAGAAAGCGGCTTGTGCCATTTGTTTACACCCCCGGTATAGGGGTGTGTATAGGTTTCACTCGATGTGTTTGTGTTCGCAAGTAGATCTCAAGAATGAACGGACCGATCGTCACCAAACTTGGTGAACAGGTTCTATACATTCCTGAGACGGTCCTTACAAAAATTGGGACCAGTCAAACACACGGTTAGGGAGTTATTGGTGGATTAAAATTATACAAGGCCTGGTATAGACGGACACCCCCGTTGGTCAAAGGGAAATAACCATTCTCACTGCCACCCTTTGACGGGGGTGTAGTTCCTATCGGAGGAATTTCTTGTTTGTATTTGTATTGCGGTTAAAAGTCCTTCCTTTGAAAACAGTTCGGGTCAGAGCTAAGATCTGGTCAGGATTTTAAATTTGATAAGACTACCCCTCCAATTGGTCACATATCAAAAACGAACAGCCTGGGTGCTCTCTGCGCACATTGCGATTTTTTTGGTGAATACATTTCGTGTAGGACAATGGTGGCTCTCTAAGAAATGTATTTGTCCAAGTATATTTCAAATCACCATGGCACACAGTCAGGGTGTTGACTTTTGGGATGTGACCAAGTGGAGGGAAGGTCTTATCCCATGCAAAAGCCTGGCTAGATCTGAGATGGTGAAGCGAACTGTTTTCACAAGGAGCCGTGTGCCTTGAATAGGTCTTCTTGTGTTTGCATAGTGGGTCGAGACGTCTTGACATTTAGGGCACTTTAACATCATGTTTAGCGTGTGAAGGAGTGTATGCGTGTTGGTTGGTTGCTTTGTTATCATTTTTTGTCGTCTCTTGAGCAGTAAAGGCTAGTCAGTCGAGACCGATGTATGCGTGCACAAGTGCTCAGCCACACCAGGACAACTTTAAATGGTGTTAATGCTTTATGGCGAATTAAATCATATTCTTCTTGAATAAGCAAGCTTTTTTTCTTCCTGCCCACACATCCTTAAACCCACCTTTACGCGAATGGTTGATCCAGCAAAAAGATGCAACAGTTCTCGGTATAATATGATTAAAAGTAAACACGTTGTTTGTGTTACTCCTTTCAGGAAAGTTTGTATTTTGGGGGTCTTTTGGGGTGAGTAGGTTGCTCTTTCATTGAGCATTACGTAAACGTTAAATGTACAGCTCACATTTATATGAAATATACTTTCTTTCCCTGTGTTTCTGTCTGTGTGTCCCTGTCCGTATCTCTCTCTCTATCTCTCTCTCTCTCTCTCTCTCTCTCTCTCTCTCTCTCTCTCTCTCTCTCTCTCTCTCTCTCTCTCTCTCTCTCTCTCTCTCTCTCTCTCTCTCTCTCTAAGATGGCAAAAGTGTCTCCTTTTGTGCTATATTGTGAAAATAAACTTTTTAGAATAAGATTCATTGCACTACCGAATAATCTCTGACAATTTGACTATTTGAACACATGATTATTTCTAAATGGACAACCGACGGATCCAGTAACAAGTATAATTTGGGAGGACAAATTATTGTCTGCCGTAGCCTCAATAGCTTCTCTTTGAATCTTCCTCGATCTTCATACCCCATTCCTTTCGGCTAGACACTGCATAACTTTGAGACACAATGGTGTGGGACATCAGCCGTGCATATAGAACAACTCAAAAGACGAATGATGATAACATTCACAACATAAATGTATCCGCGACACTGTAGATGCTTAGTCTTGGACGCTGTATAACTGTTAATTTTACATAAGTCTCAGGTTTACAACAGCGTGTCTACCTCCACCTCCCCCCCCTCCCCCCCCCCCCCCCCCCCCCCGTCTGCGGCTTTCCTTCCTTCCAGCCATTCACTTGCACGGCAGCTACAGTTGAAATAACTTCTCTTTGAATCATCCTTTGTCGTCTCTCATCCCTTTAGGCTAGACGCTGTAAATAGTAGTACGTTTACAACCGTTGTGGTCATTGTCCCTCCACCCACCCGCTCCTCCACACACACTTTGCACACTGTTGCTGCTGTTCCGCCCTTTCATTTTCGACAAATTTCCCCACTCCTGTCCGAATCACAGGCAATTCATCAGTGGGCAAGGGTCGATTCTACAGGTGTTCAAACGTTGAACCTCTCGGCATGATGCCTTTTAAGAGACGTGGATTGAGATAGCGTAAAAACAGGCTACGACTGAGGGGTCAGATGGAGGTCCAACACTATCTATCCTTCTGTTACTGCTTTGTGTCTTGATGGAATAGTAAAGTGTAATCCCCCTTTTTACGAGCCCCCCCCCCCCCCCCAATTTAAGACTCGCCCCCCACCCTCCCCTCCCCCCACCCCCTTTAAGACCTTGGGTTTTTTTTCAGATTGTCTGTTCATTACCATTATAAATGTACCTCCCTTTTAAGACTATATTTACTTAGGTGGTTTTTGTTAAGGTTTTGGGCGCATTGGTTTTGGGCATAAGCCGTGTATAGAACAACTCATAAGACGATTAAGATGGGATTCCCAGCATTCCCAACATAAATGAATCCGTGGATACATGCAATCCTCTAGTTAAGGGCCTCGATAAATCCAGCTACAAAATTCTTCTTTCTGGCGGTCGGCCAGCGTGCTAATGGGCAGGAAAGGTATGGTAAAAGAATACGCAGAGGCTAAACGCGTTCAAAATATAACTCCTAACTTGCGGTCATCAAGCCGCCATCCCTTCGTAAAAGTTAACTCGCCATTAAGTCATTAACACTTCGAACCAAGTCTAAAACGCTGCGAAAATTCCCACCTATGCAAAACAGTGAGGGAATTAAGAGAGAGAAGGAGACAGAAGATCACGCCTTCGATTGCGGTCATCAAGTCATCGTTCTCTCGTCAACATCCGTACATTGACTGGGAGCATCAGTACCTTCGAAAAAGTTGACACATTTTCCACCTGTGCAGCACAGCGATAAAATGATAAAAGAGACAGAAACAGAGAGGTCATCAAGTCATCTTCCCCTCTGAAACAACCTTACAAAGACTGGAATCATTCTAAAGGCTTACGAGATTGACAAATTCCCCACTTCTGCAGCACAGCAAGGTGTAAGGCAGATTTGTGGCCGTGAGACAGGTGAGCGTTATACAGGTAGGTTGTAAAACATCGCTCCTTACCTGTGTCTCCATAAAGTTCAACTAACCGTGAAGTTGTTAAAAACGGGTGGCAAGGAGGTGTTTTAGGGTGCGCTAATTTAGGGGTGGGTGATATCACGGGTGGACGCTGGCTGAGGAATCACTGATTTGAGGTGCCCGTACCTACCCGGAAGGATTTTTAAAGGGTGCTTGGACTTTGCAGGGTGTCCGTAATTGTGTCTCGGCGGGAGAGTGTTTTTCTGATCGTGGCGTTCTCTTTCATCTGCCGCTTTCTTCAAATCCACCGAAGACAGAGTAAGGCTGCCTATTATGGCGGGGTGATTTAAAACGATCGCCTACACGTAATCTGCCCAGTTAGATATGTCATAGTCGCCTTCCCCGCACCGAGTGGCCTCTCGAGAGAAGCGCTGGAACACCGAACAGCATTAAATTAACCGCTTTCGCTCTTTGTCTCTCATTATTCCTCCTCCTCATCTTCTTCCTCCTCCCTCCCCCCCCCCCCCACCCCTCAAGGCCCAGGCCAACCCCTGTCCGTCGTCCAATCACCCTCCTCAGTCCTCCTTCTTCCATCTGCATCGCCTCTAAACGCCCGTTTCGTGCATGCAATTAAGAAATCTCAGGAAGATAGCCACTTGCAAAAAGTGAAATATGATTGGTTGACACTGAGATATAGTCATCGGGGAGCAGCCTTCAAGCTGTGTATCTGTCATGTTTTCTCGCGCACGAGGACCTCCGGATGCCTGTCTTTCTCTCCTTCTTTGTCACATAATTTGATTTGGTGAGTGAGTGTCACCTCCAGAGAGAAGCGTAATACTCTTGCCAAATCCTAGCTTTCATCGTCGCTAGCGATCCTCATGCAAGTAATGCCATGACCTTGAGTTTTACTCGCCAAAAGCTAGCCATTTCGCTGCTAAGAAACGAGGGACAGGCCTCTAACAGTCTAACCTGTCAATAACGACCACCTAAGGGACCGACCAAAAGTTGTAAATAGGTCGTCGCTGTGGGCAGCTGGATTATATTAAAACGCAAACACACACACACACACACACACACACACACACACACGCACTCACACACACACACACGAACTCACACACACGCACACACACACACACTCACACTCACACAACCTCACACACACGCACATACACCCACACACACCCACACACACATACACACCGTACACACACACACAAACACTAACACATCGGGGATCCTTTTGGGTGGTCGTTGCGGGCGCTCGAGCAGGTTGTCGTTATTGAAACTGTGAGGTGGTTGCCAGGGCAGGTTCGACTGTACTGCCTTTTTTGATTCCCCCCCCCCCCCCACCCGCCCTGCCCACACCTTCCCCTACGTCCCCCTTCACCAGTCACCCTACCATCTTTGTACGCAGCGAAGAGGCAAATGACCGGGTAGTTTTTTGACATTTGTTCCCACCATCCTGTGTACATGTATAGACTGGGACGATACAAAAAGATATACAAATACACAACCTCCAGACTGACACAGCCCCCGGCTTCATATTCAGGTAGGCGATGATCAGGTATGACAAGTGAACTGTTAACAGTTAATCACATCAAATACCTTTCTGCTTTGAAGAACCCTTCGCCGTCTAATGACCGAGAAATTTGGACCGTGACGGTCACCGCGTACAAAAACATAAAAAGGAATGAAAGAAGGAAGGGAAGAAAGGGAAAAAAGACACAAAGAAAGAAAGAAAAAAGAAAAGAAAGAGAGAAGAGAAAACGTGAGGGCAATGATTCACACGAACTTACTTCAGTATTTATGACAATTTGTCCACGCTAATATTGACCGTCTAATAACCGACGAATAAGACATGGGATCACCACAGTATAACCACCTAAAAAAAACACACACTCGCAAGAATGTGTGCTTGTCTGACTACACTTCAAGTTGTTGCTGGAATGGAACGTAAAAGACGAAAAAGACAATATTCAGTTTATAATATCTCTTCAGTCGCACACGTATGCGTCATTCAGTAAAGTTGAGCAAAACGGCGCAAAGGGGTGAGCAGCGGTATACAGACCATTCACTTACTAGACGTGCTTGTTGGGAGGATTATATTGGTTTAAACTGTTTTATTCAACGTTTGTGCATTATTTACAAAAAACGCATATAGAGTAAACAACAAAAAGCATAATGTTTATAGTGGTGTTTACAGTTTTCTATAATAGGATTATATTGTCGCCGGTTCGTTAATAAACGTCGTTAACATAGAGGGAGTGGCGTGTAAGGAGGACTTAAGGATGTTTTGACATGTGCGTGTGCGTGTGAGTGTGTGTGTGTGTGTGTGTGTATGTGTGTGTGTATGTGTGTGTGTGTTTGCGTGTGTGTCTGTGTATGTGTTTGCGTGTGTGTGTGTGTGTGTTTGTTTGCGTGTGTGTGTTTGTGTGTGTTTATGTATGTGTGTGCGCGCGTGTGTGTGTGTGTGTGTGTGTGTGTGTGTGTGTGTATGTGTGTGTGTGTGTGCGTGTGTGTGTGTGTGTTTGTGTGTGTTTGCGGGTGTGCCGTGTGTGTGTGTGTGCGTGTATGTGTGTGTGTGTCTATATGTGTCTGTGTGCGTGTTTGTGTGTGTTTTGTTTGAGTCTGTGTCTGTGTCTGTTTCAGAAATGTTTGTGGATACTTAACCATAATACTCTCATTTTTTAGTTTCCGGATTTTCCTTTATTAGATGTACAAGATATGAGTACGTGGGCAGCAGAACTGCATGTCAACCGATGCAGATCAATTCACAAGGTAAATGCGAAAACATTGTGAGCACCGAGTTCCCACGGCCTCCGTAAATTAATGTGTGCGGGTGGAGGAAATGTTGTTTACTGCACAGGTTGAATGCGGAAGTTTCTTTTTTTTCCCCGCCACATCAACACCGTGCACCCCCTCCCCCCTCGACCGCCCTTCCTCCACCCCCCCCCCCCCCCGGCTCTCCTCCCCGGCCTGCAGGTATCCTCGTTCAGCCAACTCGCCCAACCACGCACAAACGTGTCCGATTGGCATCGTTTATTTGATTTTGTGATAACAATTTTCATTGACAAAAGGGGGGTTAAAAATGTCAACTCTATCAGTACTGAAAAGCGACAAGACTTATTTGTGTACCAAAGTTCTTGATGTCGCCCACATCTACTTATACTTATACTGTAGCCTCTTGTCCTTCACCCGTTTGTTTGTTTGTTTGCTTAACGCCCAGCCGACCACGAAGGGCCATATCAGGGCGGTGCTGCTTTGACATTTAACGTGCGCCACACACAAGACAGAAGTCGCAGCACAGGCTTCATGTCTCACCCAGTCACATTATTCTGACACCGGACCAACCAGTCCTAGCACTAACCCCATAATGCCAGACGCCAGGCGGAGCAGCCACTAGATTGCCAATTCTAAAGTCTTAGGTATGACCCGGCCGGGGTTTGAACCCACGACCTCCCGATCACAAGGCGGACGCCTTACCACTAGGCCAACCGTGCCGGTCTTCACCCGTTGCCTGTACACTTCTGTGGTACTGAGCAGGGTTGGGCACGAGGATGGTAGAGTTTAATTTTCTTTATTTTTATTGTACGTTATTTGTATTTTTGACCACAATATGACATTTGACACAAATCGAGACAGTCATTGTTCTCCGAGGCCGCGATAAAAAACGGTCGATGTGAACAATGACGGTCGAGTTATGTGTCAAATTAGTGTCATATTTTTTGTCAAAAATACAAATAACCCATTTTAGTTGGAATTGCTTCTATTTTTCACGATTGTGCTCACACAAACATGCAGTCTTTTCAGTTGTACCTTCGGCCGTACATACCCCTAATTATGAGGTTTAGTCGGCCTCTGACGTTGCATGGCTCAAAGAAGGGAAATCTCATTTTCCATCGATACATTGTTTCTTGTCTCGAGATATGCAAGACAGATTCATCATCGATCTTGTTCTCTGTTTTATTCTCGGCCTACTCTTCAAAAACATTATAGGCGTATCTTAATGAAAGACAAATTAGATAGTTCCTCAAAACTCATATTCTTTTACAATCGGTAGTTAAATCTTGTTAACAATCTTAAACTCTTTCAAAACCTTTAAACATGTTCGGAGAATCATCTCCGAAAGGATGGTAGAGTATAAGGGGTATTGCAAGGGGAGAGCCGGGAGGTGTAGGGATGAAGAAGGGTGGGGGGAGGGGGTAAGTCAAATTTTGAGAACCACCCTGGAACAAATTGCAGAATATGACACTTGCATTGTCTGTAGTTACACCCACGCGGAACACGTCAGCGTTGATTGCGCATGAAGGAGGAAAGAAACACCCCGAGCAAACCTAAGGTTGACACTTCCTACCTGAACACGCAGAGAAAACATAACAGCATAATTGTAATCTGTAATCATCTTCCCCAAGCCTCCGCCCCAGCTGCGATCACACGCCGTATATTCGGCTATACCGAGAGCGCACCCCCGATCGCGGAAGCGCCACTGAAAGCGTTCCCGCCAACATCACGGTTAGTGTCGTCCATTCAAAGCAAACGGTGTCTCTTTGAAACTACCTGCAGCCTTTATTTATGGTTGTTTGGATGAATAAGGTATGTATCTGGTAAATGTGTGGTTTTCAGCGAGAAATGCACACGTAAACGAACATAAGAACCGATTTGCTGTAGATCCGTCCATATTTTAACATGTTCGTCCTCTTTCATCTCATTTTACGCGCCTCCTTGTCGATAGAAAGACTGCTAAACTTAACTATTATGTTCACTGATGTGTCCTGCGAAGATATATATGTGAAATTTTACCATTAAAAACGGTCTGGATTTTGCTAAAACTCAAAAAGAAATGAGGCAGTCAAACCAGTGCGGTATCGCACCCCCGTAAGGATGCAAGAATAAAATTGCCTCCGTGTTGGAGACTATACGCAGCATCACGATCATTGATTGAGCTAAAGAGTCCGGATGCGGAGGCGCACGCTCGATATAGCCTTGAATATACGGGGTGGAATATATTCCCTTTCGACAACACTCCCTCATAATTTATGAGGACTCTCTCTATACACCTTAATCTCGTCTCATTCTTGAACAAGGACCGTGGAAATTGGTAACATTGAGCCGAGAAAACGACACAAAGGATGTTGCCTGTGAGCCTCAAAATAAACCAACGCTTGTCTTTTCTCGTACACTCTCCATGGAAACGGTAACAGTTGACCCGCCGAGACAACCGACACAAAAGTTGTCTTGGTCAGCCTGAGTAGAAATGGATCCGGGTCAGTATTGTTCACGTGATCCTAAGTGCAATCACAGGGGTGAAAAAGCACGCGGCCATGTTGGTTTGTTATGCCAAGGTCTTGGCAACCTCAACCTGTATTGTGAGAAAAGACTCACAAGATGTCACGCCTTGAAGACAAAGAGAGATTTAAAGGGATACGCGGCATTTGACCAAAAATATGACAGTGCTCTAATATTTTCTGGGCAAGATATAGACACCATCCACATTAATTTAGTGTAAAAAAAAAGTAGGGACACCGTTTTAGTTTTTTTGCTATGAGGCCCTCTTTTCGGCAGTTTCTGAACATTTTGACCAAAACAGTGGTTATATGATATGCATGGTGTTCAGCAGTCATTAGTGAATGGGTACTTTTTTTTATTGTGGTAGGTAGAATATGCTTTTTAGTAACAAAATATGTCAATTGACAACAAAAAAAGTAAACTCAAACCGATAACGACATACTTTGTTGAAATATTTACAAAAATCAGCGAATCTTGTTGTTCAAACAACCATAATGACAACATGGAATATGACAGCACTCTGATTTTCTTGCAGCAGGATATTTGATATCTTACCTTCAAAATAAACACAAGAAAACTGTAGGTCATCGTGCTTTTTTTCGAGTGGCAGCATCTTTTATACCCCTACCCCCTACTTTTTGGAATAAAAATCATAGGTATTATAAGGAATATGCGAGTGCTCTAATATTTTCTGGGCAAGATATAGACACTATTCACATTCATTTAATGTAAAAAAAGAATAGGGTTACCATTTTAGTTTTTAGTTTTTCTTTCAGGCCCTTA
>NC_090247.1:42203816-42208816 GCF_037325665.1 Littorina saxatilis | reverse complement strand
TTTTTCTCAAATTTTCTTTGTTTTTGTACACAGGCAGATGATTTTATTGCCCAAAGTTCGGGATTTGCCTGTGTTCACGAGGTCTTTAAATTTACTTACATTTTCCGACTTTATTACTTTTTAAGCCCCTGTTATTTTTGTTATTTTTGATTTTGGAGTTCATATTTATAAAGTCTTTAAATGTGCCTCCCCTGTGAGACCACCCTCTCCTCCTACCCCCCCCCTCCTCCTCCTCCTACCCCTTGACACCCCCCTCCTCCTCCTACCCCTTGACACCCCCCCCCCCTCCTCCTCCTACCCCTTGACACCCCCCCCCTTCCCCACCCCCCACTTTAAGACCTGATGTTTTCAGATTTTCGTCGACCTCAATAGAGACAGAGAGAGGTTCCTATCCTTGGCACAAAGGGTCAAAAATCAAAAAAATAAGCCCTTAAAAAAATAAGGCCTTATTTTTGAAAATATGCCCATATTTGTGAAAATATGCCCATATTTTTGAACATAAACCCTTATTTCTAAAATAAGGCCTTATTTTCCATGATTAAGGCCTTAAATCTTTAAGTCCTTAGCAAAATATGGGCATAAAACAATAAGCCCTTATTTAAAAATAAGGCCTTATTTCTGGAAGGCCTTAATGAAAATAAGGGCATAAAAAATAAGGGCATAAAAAGATAAGGGCATAAAAAATAAGGGCATAAAAAAATAAGGGCATAAAAAAATAAGGGCATACAGAAAATAAGGGCTTAAAAAAAATAAGGCCTTATGTTTTTGACCAATCATGAAGTTGAATAGAAGTCGGCTGCGCCGCACATGCGCAGAGATCTCATAACATACATGGCGAATGGCTTCAGTGATCGTGATGAACTTTTGAGAATAATTTGTGCTGAATTTGGAAATTGCGAGAGAATTGGGGTTTCCGATGAGGTGTATGCGCGCTCAAGGTAAGCATTGTTTACATGAAATGACTGTTTCATTTATATCAGTGTAACATCTTGATCGCTTTCGAATGTCCGGATGCGCAGTAGCGATGCGTAGAAAAATAAGGGCATATTTTTTTTAAGGGCTTATTTTTTATGCCCTTATTTTTTTATGCCCTTATTTTTTATGCCCTTGTTTTTTTAAGGTCATAACAGAAATAAGGCCTTATTTCAGTAAGGCCTTAACAGAAATAAGGCCTTATTTCATTATGCCCTTATTTCCTTATGGCTGTAAATATTTAAGGGATTATTTTAGAAAATAAGGCCTTATTTTAGAAATAAGGGCTTATTTTCAAAAATATGGACATATTTTCAAAAATATGGGCATATTTTCAAAAATAAGGCCTTATTTTTTTAAGGGCTTATTGTTTGGATTTTTGACCCTTTGTGCCAAGGATAGGTTCCGTTCCAGGAACTCCGCCCGCAACCCCCCCCCCCCCCCCCCCCCCTCCCCCCCCCTCCCCCCCTCCCCCCTCCCCCCCCCCCCCCTTGTGGGCCTGGAAGCAAAGTCTGTTCTATGATTACATGTTTTGTCTGGAACCACTGGGTACCATCCGTGGTCTCGAACCGTGACGACCGAAATACAGCAGCAGCAGTAATTTACATCTGACGTCCAAACATGGCTCTCTCTGTACTTTTATCTACATCGGTTCAAGGCCACTCTGTCTGGAACTGTTCTTTTTGTCTGCAACCGACAATGTCTGATCAAGACTTGGGTCCAGACACATGCACCTCTTAAAATTGTAGTGAATAACACCTAAGTACCATTTTCTTCTGAAAAGGACTCTTTTGTCTGCATAATGTCGCAACCGGTAATTTCTGACCGAGAATTGGGTCGAGACACATGCATGACCCTCTCAAAATTGTAGTTAAAAACACCAAAGCCCACGGTACCATTTTGTTCTGAAAAGGTCTCTTTTGTCTGCAGTTTTCCGCAACCGGCAATGTCTGATCGAGACTTGGGTCCAGACACTTGGCCCTCCTAAAATAGTAGTTAAAAACATCGAAGTATAATTTTGTTTCTGAAAAGGACTCTTTTGTCTGCAGCCTGCCACAACCGACCAAATATGATCGAGACTTATAGCGGGTTAGAAGAAATAAACATGTCAGAACGTTTCTTTCTGGTCAGTGGGATCCGGTCATGCTCCTATCAACATTGTAGTTAAAAGCACCAAAGTACCTCTTTCTCCGGAAAATGTCTCTTTCGTCTTGAAATGTTTTCTTCCATTTGACGGTACACGGTAAAAACACGCGTGACGTCTAGTCTAAACACAGAAACCGTTATTCACAACACTACGGGGTCATTTCTCTGGAATCTCCCCCTCTCTCGGCAACCGTGACTGTATAATAGACACACACACGCCTAGTAATGTTCTAGCGACGATCTATCTGAACATGGATCTACCATAACACGAATACATCCCCTTTTGTCTGGAAGAATAAACGAGATTTGTTGGGTACTAAAAACGCACGTGCGCGATTGGTGTCCTTGAAGTAAGCGAATAAAGAGAAAATGCTTACTTGTCCTGCAGGCTAAATATTTCGCCATGGAAGGAATAGTGGTGATAATTTGAGTTTTACGCCCTCACGGCTTTTGATGAGATACACGTGTGTTTAGATGCGTGTTTAGATGGTGGTATCAGCCATTTGCACTTATGGCAGAATGACCGAGGTCTTTTACGTCACATTGTGGTGACACGGGGGTGGGACATGGCTTCCGTCTCTGGGTCTGCACATAAACTTGAGTGGACCCGTGTCCGTCCCAGCCCGAATTTGAACCTGCGACCTTCCGATCACAAGTCCAGTGCCTGCTGATCTGGTGTTTTATTACAGTAGACCCCACAAGAATACCCTCGTAGGAGTCAATCAATCAATCAATGAGGCTTATATCGCGCATATTCCGTGGGTACAGTTCTAGGCGCTCTGCAGTGATGCCGTGTGAGATGAAATTTTATACGGCCAGTATAACCTTTTTTTACGCTCCTTCAGACCATTCTCTACACCTCTATGTTGATATCATATGACAAAAATCTATAGAAAACATAAAATTAATAACTATATAAAAAAAGTCTAACAATTATTTCTTCTTTTGGGCTTGCACTTATAGCATCTTATTAGGCAACAAAAATCAGAAAAAAATAGGGAGAATATTCTTTTACATTGTTTGAAAACAATAACCCCAGAAAGTCAAAGTTTAAATTTCGGCAATGCCAAACCAACCGGCCTCTTCTGCTGTTCTTGATTATTAAAAAAAAAAAAAAAAAAAATTTTTAAATAAATAAAATAAAAAAACTAGTAGTAAAATTATTTTCTTGACATTAAAGTCTGTTCAGACCCACAACCCTATATCTCAAAAAAATCATAATTTCCAATTTTAAATCTTTTATGTATGAAAGGAAGTTATTAACATTATGTTAAAACAAGGTTCTCCTGCAAAAAGTAATGTCCAAGATATAAGCCCAATATGGTTGTTGCATTGGAAGGATGTGTGGTGCTGTCGCAAGCAACAACCATACACCGGGCAATATGGCTTTTCAAGATGCAAGGAAAGGGAGGATCACTAATGCTCCCCCCCCCACTGAAAATCGCTAAACTTGCTTGCTGGCCGCTGCGCTGCTACTAATGACTTCGGTACTCGCTCTCTCTCGGACTCCCTTTAATCTGTTACCATTGTTTCATTCCAGATGCTCTCCTTCACTCATCACCTCCCTCCCCCCTGCCCTCCAACCCTCTTCCATTCCCCGCATTCGTTCCCACGGGACTCTGCTATCACTTCCGCCTGCATTACCTCTTCACCCCCCCCCCCCCCCCATTTGCTGCATAATTTACCTGTCTCGCTGACCGCTCCCTCTAAACTCACACAACAACCACTTGTCTGGGTCTTGCAGTGTTGTTGGTCTAAGTGGCCCAGTGGTCAGAAGGCCTGGGAGAGTATGCAACAAGCCTACATGTAAGTGATACCTCCTTGTGGCAGAAGGGCTCACAACAAGGAGCGGTCACTGTGGAATATAGAACAACCCGACACCTTAGATAAATAGGGTTGTGGCCTGCACTGACTAGATATAGAGGAGGTCAAGGTGTACTCATTTCGGCCACAACGGTCTATCATTTTTAATTCTGTTTTTCAAGTGTGGTTTTGCACTTTTTTCTTTTGTAAATACATGTACTTGTCAGGAACACAAAACTGCATCTTTGATGTGAAAATTGACAATAAAGCAGTGAGCTTTTCTGAGAAGTGGGCTATTTCGCGATGTTTGGTTGTGGCTCTGAACAGGATGTTTACAAGTGTATCCATCTGGACTTTAGTAGCAAAGCAATGTTTGTTAATTGTGTTCTTCTTCTGGAAATGCTCTTTTGTTCTTTTGCTTGTCGCTTACTCAGAAACTCACTTATTATGACAAGAACCCACATTAAGATGTGAAATGAGAGAACACTAAGTACTCATGATGTCCAAACATGAATTTGTCAAGACTGTTATCATGTGATCTTTATTGTGCCGTTCTTTGGGACTCCGTCTTTGATCTAAGACCTCGGAGTCATAGTTATGTGACGATCAGATAGAAATATACACAACCAGGGTTGCATTAGTGTCTCGTTATTTTTCAGCGCAACCCACTACAAAGTCATTTTTCTTGTGCTGGTATGTGAAACAACGTCGACATAGAAAACACTGACAATGATTTGCAGCTTTCTGGCGTCTGAAAAGAGGTCATGCAATGGTCAGTACTAAAACTCCAACCACAAAAAAGGAGCCATAATTAAAATTCCTAACGAAATGAATTATGAAAAATGTCCATGGAAGTAAACTCAACGGCAGGAAAAAGAACAAGGAAAACAATCACCACCACTCACCACCCACAACCAACAACTCTAATCATTCAATATTTTCTTGACATTTTGTTTCGAAATTTAAAATGTTTAATTCACTGCAACTTTACAGGAATGCAAGTACGTAGTCCTCAGTTACCCATGGTTTGTGTACAATTAAATCTTTTGGACGACTCGAATAAGCAATACACAGCAATG
>NC_090247.1:42193816-42198816 GCF_037325665.1 Littorina saxatilis | reverse complement strand
TGTCGGTCCTCGGGGGGCATATCGACTTTTGTTTCATATTTATTGACCGCGGCCTTCGGCCTTGGTCAATAAATATGAAACAAAAGACGATATGCTCCCCCTCGGACGACAAAAAAGCTGGTCTGTCAACAACCCATCAAACATCTTATAATATCACCCACGTACCGTACGCACCAAATGTTCACACACTGAAAAAAAACACACACTCCTTTCCCTTTGTCATCCTAGATATGCAGTCACCTCAGTTTGAAAGAAGGCTCAGATAAATGTATTAAATCGTATCCATTGGTCAGCGAAAAGAAAAACAAACTAAGTCAAAACTTGTTTGTAATCGGCAGACAGACAGACAGACAGACAGACAGACAATTGTAGAGAGACACAGAAGCAAAAACGTAAACGGATTTGTCGGGCTACCCATGTCCTCACACTGCTTCCGTCCCACACGCCCCCTTCAGACTTCAGGGGTAACCACCACCTCCACAACCCCCCCTCCCCCTATCACCACTACCACAACCACCACCAACCCTCTCTTTGTTCGTTGTTGTTGTAGTTGTTGTTGTTGTTGTTGTTTTTAAACGCAAAAAATCTGAGAAATGTAAGTCTTAGAAGGAGGGAATCTTAAAATGGGGGTAAATATACAGAGGTTATCAACAGAATATTGGAGAAACGGCAAGGTCTTAAAAGGACGTGGGGCTTTTAAAACGACAGGGGGGAGGGGGGCTTAAATCTAGGGTCTTGCAAGGCGGGTCCCACTGTGCATATCCTTGTTCTATACCTACCGCGTGGAAGGAGAGATGTCGAGGGTTGCAAACACAGGCATTATATACACACAGGAATTCCGACATCTCTTTGTAGTGACAAAAGAATACAAATTCCGTTGACCTTCGTGTATATTGCCGTGCGAAGATGCAAATCTCAAACAGCGGGAGGCAAGGGAATGATTATACTGTGTTCTGCACTTCAGCTGATTTACTTTGACGTTGTAGTTTATAAAAAAAAAAAAATTTTAAAAAAAATAAGTGCGCACCTTGGCATATGCCATAGTCTCGAGAAAGTAAAGCTAGCAGAATAAAGTCTGAAATACACTGCAGGTTGTACGTTTGAATCGTACTTTGTTGCAGTTGCGACGGTTGTGACTCGCTAAATAGCAACATGAGACACTGTGTTCTTTTTGTTCTTGTTGATCATCTCCCTCTTTTTGGTCGCTTGTTATGAAAAAAAGTAAGCAAACAAACATAAAAGCAAACAACTGAATAAGATACATACAAACAAATATAAATAAACAAATGAACAAACAAACACATGCACTATCACAAACAAACAAACAAACAAACAGACAACATAAACACTAAAACATATTACCAGGAAGAGGGCCCAAGCATCCCCGCTTTTCTACGCCGTCCAAAAATTGCGACCAAGGGCAAGGATGACAACGTCATTCTGGTACACCACCCTCTATTCATTTCTACTGACGTTAACATAAATCGTGCCAAAGAAGACAACACAATGACCAAGTGTCGTACAACCCTCCCACGTCCCACACAACACTCGTAACAGTCAAAAACCGACAACATCAACTTGAAACAGCTGTCACACTCCTTTCCTCTGTCGACTCAACGTCTTAGTCGCCGGAACATTCCAGACCGCTTGCTGCGCTTCCAACCTTTTTGTCTTTTCGAGTTCGCTCATCTGTCAAAATGCACGGTACTAGCATGGGGAGGGCGATCGGGTAAAACCTGTCCGAGTGTCTACCCTACCTGCGACAAGTTTCAACTTTTGATGTGAGTCGGTACATTTTGCCATTGTTGTCGCCCTTGCTTCTCGCCAGGTGGCACTGGGGGGATCAGAAGAGCGGAACAGGTAATTGGTCGGCCATTATGGCCGTAATCGCGGTCTTGCTCGAATTTTCTGAAGGCTATGCTGAGAAGAAAAAATAGTTTAGTCTGACTGGGTTTTTTTTAAGCGTAAGCAATATAATTCTAGTTTGTTTTATGCGTGTTTTGTGAATGTATAGGTTGTTTTAAAATTGAAACCTTAGTTTTATGTTGGCGTCAACGTGTGATGCGAAAGCGACATAGTCGTGAAAACAGCGACTATATGTCTTGAACCAGTTAAACGAAGCAGTTTCGTGCTTAAACATCAATCCGGGGGGGGGGGGGGGGGGGGGGGTCTGACATCGTCAGAAGTCAAACTCGCGACATATAAGTATAACTGTCTCAGATATTGACCTGCTAAAAGTGAATGACTGCGTGTTTGTATTCTTCTTTTTATATTTAGTCAAGTTTTGACTAAATATTTTAACATCGAGGGGGAATCGAAACGAGGGTCGTGGTGTATGTGCGTGTGTGTGTGTGTGTGTGTGTGCGTGTGTGTGTGCGTGTGTGTGTGTGTGTAGAGCGATTCAGACTAAACTACTGGACCGATCTTTATGAAATTTGACATGAGAGTTCCTGGGTATGAAATCCCCATACGTTTTTTTCATTTTTTTGATAAATGTCTTTGATGACGTCATATCCGGCTTTTCGTGAAAGTTGAGGCGGCACTGTCACGCCCTCATTTTTCAACCAAATTGGTTGAAATTTTGGTCAAGTACTCTTCGACGAAGCCCGGGGTTCGGTATTGCATTTCAGCTTGGTGGCTTAAAAATTAATTAATGACTTTGGTCATTAAAAATCTGAAAATTGTAAAAAAAAATAAAAATTTATAAAACGATCCAAATTTACGTTTATCTTATTCTCCATCATTTGCTGATTCCAAAAACATATAAATATGTTATATTCGGATTAAAAACAAGCTCTGAAAATTAAATATATAAAAATTATTATCAAAATTTTTTTTCGAAATCAATTTAAAAACACTTTCATCTTATTCCTTGTCGGTTCCTGATTCCAAAAATATATAGATATGATATGTTTGGATTAAAAACACGCTCAGAAAGTTAAAACGAAGAGAGGTACAGAAAAGCGTGCTATGCAGCATAGCGTAACCACTACCCCGCTCTTCTTGTCAATTTCACTGCCAATGCCGTGAGCGGGTCTTGCTGCGTTGCATTGCGTTCAGTTTCATTCTGTGAGTTCGACAGCTACTTGACTAAATATTGTATTTTCGCCTTACGCGACTTGTTTTTTTTACTTCTACATCAATGATTCGTACGCCTGGCCGGGCAACTAAACTTCAGGCGAATGTTGTACGTTACCTTCGCTGTACCTTTCTCAGTTTACAGCAGTCTTTTTGATATACGTTATGCAGCTGTGATGGACTGAAGGACAAACTGAGTGTCGCACGATAGAGTCATTCATGAAGAGAAAAATGAGAGCAGAGTCCTTGTACTTTATTGTCGGCGGATGACTCACATCTAACTAGCCGTCTGTGCTAGCCCATTGACCACAATTAAGGTCACTGTTCGGCTGGTCAGGCTTGTTTAATGTTTATTGTATTACTAATATTTAAAGGAACAGTCCTTCCTGGCTAGGCTTTCACATGCGATGAGACCATGCCTCCACTTGGACATACGCCAACATTCAATACCAAGCCTGGAGTGTCACGTTCTCTGTGTAAATTGGGATTTTCTTTAAGAAGTGTTTTTTTTATAGACATGCACTAGTGGCTTTATGCTATTAATTCAACAAGAAATGCATGATCTGCGCAGAAAACAGTCAGTGTACACCATACAACGCAGAAAGCCTGGGTTCGGGCTTAAAAGCAGCAGCAGCAGCAGCACACACACACACACACACACACACACACACACACACACTTTTCTTGAAAATTCCTGTGCTCTTATACGCCAAGGCCATTTGCTTTGAACAAAATATTTGCCTGAAGTTCTCGGCGATGAATGAAAACCGCTGACTCGAGAACAAAATGAAAACTTGTGAAAGGTAAACAACTCTGTTGTAAGCAAAGACTATCCAAAAGGACTCTTCAACACGGCGCGCGCACACACACACACACACACACACACACACACACTGACACACACGTGCCGATCACCTGTACACAGGTGCTTGTGCGCGCGCGTGCACTACAGGTATTACCCCCTTTGCGGCGTTCGCATTTGTGTTAACAGAGCAAAACTCTCAGTTATGCGCCAACAGCAAGTTTCGTGGTATTTCATTGAGTACACTTTCCGAAAGCACACAACAAAAAGCGCTGCGTTCATTTAAAAAAATTCTTACTTCCGCTTCGCGTGGGTGTTTAATCTCTTTAACTGGTTCGGAAAGGCGAAAGCTCGATCGTGCACCTTTTACAAAGTCGATGTTCAATTTGAATGAATATGTGCTGATCATGTGCGATTTGACAACAAGGGTCGCAGTGCGGACTTAAAAGACGCAACATGGAAAGTGCACTTAATTCAATCAAAGTAGTTGTAGTTTCGGCAGAATGGAACCTCTTGAAATCAGATAAAGTCGGCCATGCCTGCCATGCGGTTTATCTGTGACTTTAAAAAGTGGGAATTAAAAAGTTGGGCAACATTACGGCTCAGAGTTTCGTTTTATTTTTTGTTGTTGAAAATTTCTCCTTGTGCATCTTCAGGAGAAGAAGGTCGAAGAAAAGTTCTCGTAATCAGCCAACAATGTCACTAGTTATGAGCAAAGAATAATGAAAGTACTGTACAAGTTTTATATTAAATTGTTTATTAGAAAGAAAAGTTGCAATAACCTAAGCTGTTGGAGTGAAAAGGCATAACATGATAGTTAATAATTATGACTGTTGTTACTGAGATTTAAAGAGGAGCCAAGAAGAAAGCTTTGATTATCTCTCGTCTATAATCATTAACGGAAGTCTGGGTGCACTTCCAAACCTTTCAAATTATTTCTCAAGTAATTCAAACAATTTGTAAGCTTCGATTTCAAAGTTACTCAAATGAAGTCTACAAAATGAACATTTCGTTCAAATGGGACCATTATTATAACCTGGGGAAATAATCTTAACATGGATTGAGGTCAAGAACGCAGACCTTTCCTTACAGTTTTCCTTCATTTTGCCCAATACTTTTT
>NC_090247.1:42104495-42188616 GCF_037325665.1 Littorina saxatilis | reverse complement strand
TGTCAATTTCACTGCCTTGCCGTGCGCGGTGGACTGACGATGACGTAGTATACGGTCTTGCTGCGTTGCATTGCGTTCAGTTTCATTCTGTGAGTTCGACAGCACTTGACTAAATGTTGTATTTTCGCCTTACGCGACTTGTTTTTATATTTAGTCAAGTTTTGACTAAATATTTTAACATCGAGGGGGAATCGAACGAGGGTCGTGGTGTATGTGCGTATGTGTGTGTCGTGCGTGTGTGTGTGTGTGTAGAGCGATTCAGACTAAACTACTGGACCGATCTTTATGAAATTTGACATGAGAGTTCCTGGGTATCCCCGAACGTTTTTTTTCATTTTTTTGATAAATGTCTTTGATGACGTCAATATCCGGCTTTTCGTGAGAGTTGAGGCGGCACTGTCACGCCCTCATTTTTCAACCAAATTGGTTTGAAATTTGGTCAAGTAATGTTCGACGAAGCCCGGACTTCGGTATTGCATTTCAGCTTGGTGGCTTAAAAATTAATTAATGACTTTGGTCATTAAAAATCTGAAAATTGTAAAAAAAAAAAAAATTTTATAAAACGATCCAAATTTACGTTTATCTTATTTTCCATCATTTGCTGATTCCAAAAACATATAATATGTTATATTCGGATTAAAAACAAGCTCTGAAAATTAAATATAAAAATTATTATCAAAATTAAATTGTCCAAATCAATTTAAAAACACTTTCATCTTATTCCTTGTCGGTTCCTGATTCCAAAAACATATAGATATGATATGTTTGGATTAAAAACACGCTCAGAAAGTTAAAACAAAGAGTGGTACAGAAAAGCGTGCTAACCTTCTTAGCGCAACTACTACCCCGCTCTTCTTGTCAATTTCACTGCCTTTGCCGTGAGCGGTGGACTGACGATGTTACGAGTATACGGTCTTGCTGAAAAATGGCAGCTACTTGACTAAATATTGTATTTTCGCCTTACGCGACTTGTTGTTGTTGTTGTGGCTAGCCGGCGGTGAAGGCTGAAAGCGAGATGTGACAAGCACATGTATATGTACGCCAACACGCTGCGGGCGCGCGCATCACACAACCATTCGTTGGGCAGTTCCTTCTTAATTTGCTTCTTTGCTCTCTCTCATTTTTATTTTCTATTTTTGTTTTTTTATGCATGAAAATGATGGAATGAAACAAAAAGATGACACGCGTTTTAGGAAAGTGCACGGACGTTGCTGCATGGCAGCACGTCATTTGTCATCGAGCACGTGCTGTCGGAACGCAAAGTATGTTACACTTCCGCTTACCTCTCTTTTTCTCTCTGCGCCTCCTTTTCCCAACTTTTTGTCTGTTTTTTCCCTCCTTCATCAGTTTGTAACCTCTAATTTAGTTTAGATGTCTGTAACTTACGTTGGTTGCATGCATGCGTGCACGCACTGACGTAGCAAGTCATGTCTCATCAATTTAGCACGTGCACTCTGACTGACACTGCCTAATGTTGTAAGCAGCAGTAAGCTTCCGGTCGCAATTTTATGTTCCGTTTTGTTTGTTTGTTTGTTTATTTTTTGGTCAAGTTTTGCTGAACTTTGAAACATCTTATTGTAATGCCAATATGTCGATAGACGGCCTCCGATTAACACGTTCAACTGTTTCTTCAGGATACCGTATAGCTATGTATCTATGCACTTTATCTTATATCTGCCGTTGGTCTTTTAAAATGAGGTAATACCATACGGCAAGAATATTTTGGCACGTGCGAATCAAACTTGGTTCTTTACCGTGGTACAGTATTAATTTAGTGCATTAACTTTGAAAATGGGAAGCGTAATATCAACTTCCTGCAAGATCCTCCCTTCCCCACCCTCTGCTATCTAGGTCGCATGTGCTGTAACTTATGCGCAGTAATGAAGAACCCACAATTAGTGGCACCAGTGTTGTGTCCAGGCCTCTAGCTGTCTTCAGTCAAGGTTGTTTTTAAATTTTATCTGACGCATTAGCCTGCCCAGGGCCGGTCGAATATGTCCAAGTTTTGACACACTGGATGACTTTTGGCACAACAATTTGTTGGCGTCCAGGACATTTTGACCCAAACATGTTTTAAATCCGGACTCAGTTGAACTATTTGTCTTGTGTCTGGGAACAACACTGTTGCATTACAACTGTTGTCTGCCTTGACCTTGGAAATGTCTATGACCGTCATCTCTGTGTTACCTTTATCTGATACTCCCCAGTTTGTCGCTTACCAAATATCAACAGTGACGGGAGTAAAGGGTTATTTTCGTTAGGCGTACTTGTCTATTTTGATTCGACACGCACGATTCTCGGTTTGAAGTACATGTAGTATATTTATAAGCTCGAGTTTTGATAATGTTCAAAGACAATACTAATTCAAAGATTCGCTGTTGCAAACTACCCCACACACAGAAATGCTATAGAAAAGCTATGATTTTGACATTTGAATAATTCCGTAAACTTATGTCCATGTTCAAGGGACATACCTAAATGGCGGAATGTCGAAAAAGTGACTTATTTTTCTTGAATTTTACACGATTTTTTTTAATTCAACTTGTAACCAAAATGGGTTTTTTTTCGGTTTTTTTTTTTTTTTATCGCAATGGCTATTTTGCCGGTACCGGCAAACTAACGACATGTTACGGTAGAGGCTATTTTGCCGGTTGGACGCTGCTGAAGCTAGTAAAGTGAAACGTCTAGTCGGATTCTCCATCTCACAA
This sequence comes from Littorina saxatilis, assembly GCF_037325665.1. Lineage (NCBI taxonomy): Eukaryota > Metazoa > Mollusca > Gastropoda > Littorinimorpha > Littorinidae > Littorina > Littorina saxatilis. The sequence goes on along the minus strand of NC_090247.1, from coordinate 42,185,908 downwards.
AGGCAACACACAAGTCTCGATGTGTGTGTCATGAATCACATGAAATAGATTGAATATACGGACGTTGAATATACAACAAGTCATCGTCACATCTCTCTCTCTCTCTCTATGATCATTGTCGCTGACTCTCTGTCTCTACGTCTGTGTGTGTGTGTGTGTGTGTGTGTGTGTGTGTGTGTGTGTGTGTGTGTGTGTGTGTGTGTGTGTGTGTGTGTGTCATTCATAGCAGTTCCTGCAGAACCAGAACTTGGTTTTTGGTCTTGAGCGTTTTCCAGCGCATTGCAGATGGAGGGATCTGAGACATGAATCACATGAAATAGATTGAGTATTCAACAAGTCATCGTCACATAGTGCACACACAGTACGGCCGGAGAGAAGACCGTACAGCCGAGTAGACGTGTTGGACGGCTGTCCAACCGTCCGTGTCGAAATATCGCCGAACTTTCATGATGGATATGTTCACGTCCAGTACTGCTGTGGGTACTGCCGAAGGTACCTGCTCAACGGATTCCTCTGAAAGAAGTTCGCCTTTCAGAGCACGGATTGTGTCTGCCTCACCGACAAAGTAGCTCAGAATTTGTCTGTCTCGATCCACCGAGGACTTCTTTGAAAAGGGAACCGGTTTGTCAACCTTGCATTTTTTCCGGATAGGCAGTCCAATAGCATTTACTACTTTTCCTTTTGGTCTGCCTCTCTTCCGGGATTTTGGTGGTAACGTCACATTATCAAGAGACGTCGACGTAGGCCTTGGTGCGGATGAACCCTCCTCGTCAGACGTTGTAGGCCTTGGTGCGAATGAACCCTCCTCGTCAGACTGTGGTGTTGTTGTTGGTGGTAGTGGGTTTGGGGCGGCTGTCATATCATACACTAGTTCCACAACCGCTACGTGAGACGTCGTAGGCCTTGGTGCGACTGAACCATCCTCTTGAGACGTCGTAGGCCTTGGTGCAAATGAACCATCCTCGTGAGACGTCGTAGGCCTTGGTGCAAATGAACCATCCTCTTGAGACGTCGTAGGCCTTGGTGCAAATGAACCATCCTCGTGAGACGTCGTAGGCCTTGGTGCAAATGAACCATCCTCGTGAGACGTCGTAGGCCTTGGTGCAAATGAACCATCCTCGTGAGACGTCGTAGGCCTTGGTGCAAATGAACCATCCTCGTGAGACGTCGTAGGCCTTGGTGCGAATGAACCATCCTCGTGAGACGTCGTAGGCCTTGGTGCAAATGAACCATCCTCGTGAGACGTCGTAGACGTAGGCCTTGGTGCGAATGAACCATCCTCGTGAGACGTCGTAGGCCTTGGTGCGGATGAACCCTCCTCGTCAGACTGTGGTGTTGTTGTTGGTGGTGGTGGGTTTGGGGCGACTGTCATATCATACACTAGTTCCACAACCGCTACATGTTTTCCAGATCCCCACATTTTTACAACAGAATCTAACACGCTCAATTTCTCACAGCGAAGATATGTCGACACGGTGGCGACATGGACTTGTAGAAAGTAGGCTACAATCACAGGATATTGGCGTCACGCAGATTTCCCCTTCTGAACTGGTCACGGAAAAGTGCCCGTTATCCTCTTGGAGTACGACATGGCCTGCACGCTCCAATTGTTTGTAGAGAATGAGAGAGAGAGAGAGAGAGACGAGAGAGAGAGAGATGAGAGAGAGAGAGAGAGAGAGAGAGAGAGAGAGAGAGCCTCTACCAGCAAAATAGCCTCTACCGTAACATATCGTTATTTTGCCGGTACATACCGGACTACGTTGCCGGTACCGGCAAAATAGCCTTTTCGATTTTTTTATACAATTTGTTGCTGTTGTTGAAAAGCTTATTCCACGTTTCTTCGGGATAACACCAAGAATTGCCTCACGCTACCTCTGTTCCGAACGAACGTGCCAACTGTCACATTATATCGGTTAAAGGCAGAGTAAGCCTCCCGTAAACCATCACAGATACGGTCAGGCTTTTACACACAGTACAAACACCCTTTCATTTAAACACTCACCAATTGAGAACATCCTAGGTGCCCTCCGTAAAGAGCGAACAATTTTCAAAGAATTTATTTTTGCGTGGTTTATCTTACCCCTGAGCCATCGTGAACCCGTGTGATCCAGTTTTCCCTTTTCACAATGCAGTCGTCATAGTTAGTCATTTGAATGCGACTCGACGTGAGCTTATCTACAATAGCACGTTTTTTTATGCACGAAACAACGGCTGTGGTTCACAAGAACTCTAGCGATGGCTTTTGACTGTTGAGGGGAACGGCGATTTGCACTCGGATAAACCGGCCGTCGTCTGCTACGACCCTTGCGTGACCCTGCTTCCGGGCTTTTCCTTTTTTAAACTTTCACAACTTCGAATTGTTCTGATCTTGTCTTGATGAAAAACGAATTCTTTTATGATTAAAGAATGTTTGTGTAACAAGCTGTCAATTTATTATTTAGATTTTAAAAGTTAGGTCTAGCGCAAAAACGAGGCGCCGTTGTTGTTAACGGAACAAGTCTACGAAAATAAATTCTTTGAAAATGTCTCACGCTCGACAGAAAGCAGCCAGGATGTTCCCGTTCGGTGAGCGTTCAAATGGAAGTATGCTTGTACTGTATTTAGACGCTCGGGGAGCTCTGTGATGGTTTACGGGAGGCTTACTGTGCCTTTAACATTTCCTGCTTTCTGAGAAAATCTGCAATGATGCACTTCAGTTAATTGACTGTGACTGTCACCGCTGCTCGCGGCTGAGCATCAACACAACTAAGATATATTATATCATGTGGTATACACTGACTCGACTGTTGACACTACACTGATTTGATCGTGTGAGATCAGCATTCCACTCTGTGTGTCAGTAGTGTGTGTGTGTTACAATAGTATGTGTGTGTGTGTTGCAATGTGTGCGTGGAGGAGGGGGGGGGGTGTACGCTAGCGAGCAGCAGTCTTTTGGGGAAAACTTATGCAGAGGTTGCTTCACAGTATTATTCTTTTTTGGTCATATTATATATGATAGAGAGATAAGTAATGTTTAACTTGAATGTCCTATATATTCTCGAGTTCAGCCCAGAGAACCTTGGTACTGTGTTGACAATAAGGTAAAATCGTGGTGGGAAGCAATACTTTTGACGTACTTCCACGACTAATCCCGTAAACATGGTTTTCGCGTTGAATTGACACACATCTATCTATAGACAAATGGCAACATCATACTTCTGCTTCAGCTAGAATACAACGACATGATGAAAACAAAATAAGAGTAAAGGACGTGGCTCGTAAAAAATGTCATTATTTTTAATTTGTTTAAAGCGATCAGCCAATATCTTCAGTATGACCCATTTCAACAGAAGTACACAAGCCTTTCACGCAAGCGCAGTACCAGTGTAGGGGCATCAACTCGTGCTTTTCTCGGGGCATCAACTCGTGCTGTCTTTGTCTGAAACGAGCAACATTCCTTCAGCTCAGACCCGACTCAGCAACCTGTAGTTGTGATGTGAGAGAGAGAGAGAGAGAGTCAAGAAAAAGAGAGAGAGGTTGAAAGGGGAGAGAAAAGTCGTGCTGAATCAGCTGCATAGATACCTCGTGCTGACAAGAACTACAGGTGCTCTCTTTGGCCAATCTGCACTCTTCTCTTCTCGCCGAGACCCCGCCTCCAACACTGTGTGTGAGGCCCTCGCACGCTTTAGGGGCGGAGCGACGGATGATTGACAGGGCCTTTGCTTCATTCATACTTTTGGCTGCGCGCTTTGCACAGCCTCGAGTGTACTCTACTACCCTTCATTGACTGAATCGGGCGAAAGGTACAGGCCTTCCGATTGGCTGGGCGGATTGACCCGAAGAGCGGTAGCCTCCAGACGGACTAAAAATAGTGTGCAGCCTGAGCAACTATAAACTGTGTGACGCGAAATATTCATCAAAAATCAGTTTTTTACTCTACAAACGCAACACAAACGATGGCACTCTAATTGGCAGTTGGAAAAGCTGTATGAGCATATCTTTTTCGCCAGAATCCATGCACTTGCGGCCAAAAAAATCAATTCCTGCGTTTCTGGGTCAACTGCATTTGAGCCACCGATGGAATGCGGAGAGAAAGAAGTCAAATAAAACCTTGTTCTCTCTCAGTGCCGAATCCACATTTTCCACAACGGCAAGTTTAGTCACTGAAAAATTCCTATAAGAAAAATTTACAGAAAATAAGTGGAAATTGCCGACAAATGCCTCTTCCTTCGCACTCAAGCACCATCGCCTTTTCTCTCATCTTATCCGTCGACCGCGGCCAGTCTCTCTCTTTGTTTACTTTCGCTCGCAGTGCCCTCATGAATATTAAGCAGCCACCGTGGCTGTGACAGTGGATGCCCCTTGAAGAAAAAGACTTTCCCCCAAAACCTGACAGTAAATACCTACGTGTGGCATACGAGCGTGTTCGTCAAAGATCCCCCAACTGATCGATACCCCTATCGACGCCTGCCAAAGCACCAATTGTTCATAAAATCACTTCCTTTCGCGCTGCGTGCGAGCGTGCCGACGGTGAAGCGAAGCGGTGCGCATGCGCAGCGATATACCAAGTCCTCATTGAAAGGTTTTGATAGGCACGAGGAGCCGGCTCACAGTCAGAGTGGCAGTCTGTTGCGAGACGAGGTGCGGAGAGTTGGAACATACCGGCTCTGCAAATCTTCCTCACTTCACCACTTGGCTAAAAGACACCGGTCAGCGCACACGTTCTTCGATTTCTTGTGTTGTGTGTTGAGAGAGAGAAAAAATCTTCGGTGTTGGACTTTCTTTGACACGCTGGATCTATCACTTCAAGTCTCTCCTTCGGAGCTCAGTGCGCTTACCATTGGAGACTTGGGATCCGACGGTTTCGTCAACTCTCCACATACCATGGAGCGACTTGTGTGTATGGAATCAAGCAGAGTGAATCGGGCGTTCGAAGACCCCGTATTATTGAACGACAAAAGAGTGTTACAGAACTTGCTGTCTGCGGAGGATAAATACGTTCCACCAGCTTGCTACTTCAACTGTGTTCAGACAGACATCAGACCGTTCATGAGAAAAATGGTGTCAGAGTGGATGGCTGAGGTAAGAGGCTTTACACCTATCGCATATTTTTGCTTTTTTCATATCGAAAAAGTGGGTTTTTACAAATAAAATTGGCTTCTGGAGGTAGATAAATGGCTCGAGAGTCAAATTTGATATTAAAATCTCACCTGAATTATCCCTGTTGATTTTTCTCGATTTTTTCAACCCTAAAAGTCGGGCGAGCATTCCAGGGTTTTTCAACATGGCGGGAGTAAGGGCGTTTGGGCGGGATGTGCTATGGTTGGCTTATTGCGGTATGGTAAAAAACACACCGACATTGCAAAATCGATGGTGATTTTGCTACTGGCGGAAAGTGCATTAATTCCCCTACACGTCGATATGTTTTTTGGTGCAGTGGGGTGCTTTTTTCTCAAGTTATGCGCGTTTGACAGAGACCTATTTCTCTGGGCACTCTGCCAGCAAACTGCAGACGTGTCCTTGGGTGAGATTTTTCCCCGTCTGGAATGTTGTAGCTTTTCGTTTTATAACACAAACTATGATTGATTTTCTCATGTTTTTTGATAAGTGGTGTACCTTAGAGTCTCTTGCACCTATTTTGCTCGAACTTTATCCCTTAGGGGAATTTTTACGAATATTTCTAATGCTGTGAACTGTGACTAGTGTAGAGCCCTAGCTCTGCATGACTTTTCTTTCTTGCTGAGTTTTCACTTCTGAAAAGAGGCCTCGTCTAGATTCTCATATATATATGCAGTGAGTGGGCGTACTGGCGCAATTTTTCTTTAATATTTGTAATGATGTTTTTTCTTTCTAGTTCAAGTTTCTCTGCTCCATACACTTAAGTCAATGTACGAGTGACAGGGGTACTGTTGGATCAGCAATTTTTGGTTTAGAGATTTTTGTTAGATAAAAGTGGCAGTTACTGGCAACAGTTTAACCATCATTTCCTGATCACGTAAACACGTTCTGCTACTTTTTATTTTCGACGTTTTTCGCTTAGCTCTGCAAAATCGATCCTTACACGAAGGTTTTTGTACCCCGCCTTCTGCTTGATCTTTGATTGAGCTGAATCTTCTGGGAACATAAGATTTTTGTTTTAATAAATAAGTCTCAGTACCTGCATTTACTTCGTTATCACGATTTTGTTCGTTTATTTCTGTTGATGAAATATGCAGTTGATGCGTTTGACTTGTGGTTGTCAGCAGCGGTTGTCTTAACTGGTGAGTGTGGGAGAGGATGTTCATGGCAGGGATTGACTATGGTCTTGGTAGGCCAACACATTGACTTTGGTGTACAGTCAGTTTACAAGGAAGGAGTTTGATGCGTTGGTTATAGTGGGGGACGTGGGTGGTTGTCGGTGGGCTGAGAGGGTGGGGTTAGATCGTGGCGGGACTGCTTCGTCTCTTTCTCTGGCTGTTGCCTTGCTGTCTCTCTTTCTTTCTTTCTGTATTCTCTCTCTCTCTCTCTCTCTCTCTCTCTCTCTCTCTCTCTCTCTCTCTCTCTCTCTCTCACACACACACGCACACACACTATCATACCCCTGTTTTTGACACACACATACATGATTGTGACTGTATTCGCGTATTATTCCTTTAAATCTTTTTGACTAGTTTGCATTTGATGCTCTCGTCTTTTCTTCTTCTTTCTTTTCTAAACGTCAGCTGAACTTTTTTTTCTGTTTGTCACTGTCCTGACAGTGATTTTTTAAATATATAAAATAGCACACTTCCCCAATATTTACACTTCTTTCTTCTCTGTTTCTCCCCGACAACAGGTGTGCACGGAGCAGAGCACGGAGGAGGAGGTGTTTCCTTTGGCGATGAACTACCTGGACAGATTTCTGTGCGTGCAAAACATTCACCGGACACGGTTACAGTGCTTAGGGGCAGCGTGCATGTTCCTCGCCTCCAAGTTGAAGGAGAACTATCACATCTCGGCCGAACAGCTGGTCTTGTACACGGACAATTCCATCTCAGTGTCAGAACTCAGGGTATAATACACACATTGTGCATTCTTTGTATAATTATAAATTTAGATTTACTATTTTTTCTTTATTTTTTTAACGTTTTAATTTTTTTTAATACAATAATTGATGCTCTGACATGATTATTCAGAAAGTGGCATTTGGATTATTCTCACTCATCGGCTTCTGCGACAGCTTGTGGATACTTAAATGCTGTCTGCCAAAACGACGTGCATGTTCTGTGTTGTGTCGTCTTGGTTATCGTTACGTTTTGTCATTGTGTGAGTGGTAAAGTGCTTCAGTAGTAGTAGTACTCTGTTCAGCGTGATGAAATGAACAGATAACGTGTGAGCTGCTTGTCCTTCCCTTCCTCCGATCTCCTTAAGGCCAAAAAAAAAACATTGTCTGTTTCTGGTCACCCGACCGACCCTAAATTTCGGCGCCGACCCTAAACTTTTTTTTTCCAAACTCAAAATGTTTTTATATTTTTTTGGTGGTAAAGGACAGGGTGAGAAAATGAACAACAAAAACGTGTGAAAACGAAAGTCCGCTGACGATTTGTAAATGTGTTGAGTGTCTTGTCTCTATCAAAGAAACTACAATGGGAAGAAGGATAACTTCCTCATTGGGCATGCTTAGAAATGAGAATGGCTAAATATGAGTTATTCCCCTTTGCTGCATGCTGATCAGGCTGTTTCCTGCTTTGTTATGACTAGTACAGTCGATCTTTCTCATGTTGTGACTTGCTTTATTTTCACATTTTCGGTATTTAAAACAGCAAACACACACACACACACACACACACACACACATACACTGAAGAAGTTTCCATTTTGATTCGGTTATTTTATTTGGTGCTATATGTTTGCTTCACATTGTTTCTTCTTTTACATTGCTTGAGGTATCCCAATTCGCTAAACACATCCATAATGCATGCATGGCTCATTCGAAAGAGGGCAACTGAACAACTGATGCCCAATAGCAATAAATACTGAACAACTGAACAATAAATAGCAATAAATGATGACAGTGCCAAGTTTTTAAGTACAAAGTGAAATCATGTGACTGGACAAAGGCACAATTACAAAATACAAATAAAAAAATCGTGGCCCATTTTAAATTAAGTTCTCAGCTCATGGGGAAGCATAAGATGACCCTAGAAACCGAAATTAGGAGACCTCCCGCCCCCAGGGCAGACTACAAAAAAAAAGGGGGGGGGGGGGGCTAATTTGTGAAAAAGTATAAAAGGAATCAAAAACTGTATACATGTATTTAGTTAATACCCCAAAAATTGTATAGTATATACAATGTCAGACCCTAAAGAAAGTTTGTTAGTCATTGCTTAGGCAAAACAAAGCAAAATAGTCTGTTTACGGTATCCCGACCAACCCTATTTTTCCCCGCCAACCCTAGACCTTTTTTTTGGCATTTGGAGAAAAAGAAAAAGAAAAAAAATCAATTTTGTTCCTGTTTTTTTTGCAAAATAATTTAAAAAGATGGTTATAAAAAAAAAAGTAAGAAAAGCCGACCTACCGACCCTCTTTTTGTGTGCCTATGTTACTGTAAACAGACCAAAAGGTACATCAAAAACAACACACCAGGGATGCTACTCTCCCCTTAAAAATAGCCATGAGTCATAGGTGTGACGTTTGAATCTTTTAGCTAAATAAAACCATAGGCAATTGATCGGAAATATCAGGAAAAATCTTACAAGTTTATTATTTGTTTGCTTGGACCAATCCTCTTGCCGAAGTGTTTTACAGTAACAATTGATTTTACGTCAAAAATATCACAGGAATATCGAATGTTGAGGTAAGGCTGGGATAGCCAAGTTCAAGAATAACGGAAGGTGACTGTTGAATCTTTTTGAAAATGTATACAAATATAGATGGTAGGCAATTCAAAATTAAAAAAAAGGACTCTCGGAGCATGGACTTTTGAGTCAAAAATTAAAGAAGGCTCTATGAGCCGAAGTACATGTTTTGTCTATTGTCTTTTTTTTATTTTGAATTCCCTACGATCTATATTTTGATACAATTTTGGACCCTCTTTGTACGGAGAGAGTTGGCAATTGTTAATCACATTCTCTCATCTCATCGACTCTCCTTCGGCTCCTTGGTAACATGCGTTCCGTCTCTGCCAGGATTGGATACAGCAGCAGATAACCGGTAAATATGTAACAGGCATAAATGGCAAAATAGCTCGCCTCGCCTGATAATATATGAGACAACTGTTCTATTACAAAGTCTTTCTTGGGAGGCTTGGCTAATTTACTCGCTCGTTTTACACGGGGTTCCATCGTTGTCTTTTCTAATCGGAAAACCTTGCTCCTCAGTTTGTTGACCTTCTGCCGAAGTTCCGCTTCACGAGGGGATGGGGAGGATGACGACTTTGATGCTTTACATCCTATGTCCTCCAGGATCGCCTGAATGTCATCTAAAAAAGAAAACACACACACAAAACACACATAAAATAACATAACCATAACAAGTTACAACCTGGAAGAAATTAAAACATGTGTAATTCAATCACAAAATGAAAATAAACAATAGCGTAGGAAGGCAGGCCAGAAATGAAGTGTATTAGCAACTATGGATACGATGTGGAACAATGATGGAATTGACCTTGTTTGGTACTGAATGGGTGAGGCCATTAGAACTGTACCCACGGAATACGCGCTATATAAGCTTTATATTGATTGATTGATTGATTGATTAGGACAACAGTACCAGGTAAACTCCTCACACACCATGCCTCTTTCTTTCTTTATTTGGTGTTTAACGTCGTTTTCAACCACGAAGCTTATATCGCGACGGGGAAAGGGGGGGGGGGGAGATGGGAATAGAGCCACTTAATTGTTTCTTGTTACACCATGCCTCTAACAGGATATGTTTCCCATCATTACGTGTGGGAACTACAGGTACAATTTCATCCATCCATGCATCCGCCCTATACAGCTTCTTCTTCTTCTGCGTTCGTGGCCTGAAACTCCCACGTGCACTCATTTATTTGCACAAGTGGAATTTTATGTGTATGACCGTTTTTACCCCGCCATTTAGGCAGCCATACGCCGCTTTCGGAGGAAGCATGCGGGGTATTTTTGTGTTTCTAAAACCCACCGAACTCTGACATGGATTACAGGACCTTTTTCGTGCGTATTTGGTCTTGTGCTTGCGTGTACACATGAAGGGGGATAAGTCACTAACAGGTCTGCACATAAGTTGACCTGGGAGATCGGAAACATCTCCACACTTAACCCACCAGGCGGCCGCGACCGGGATTCGAACCCTCGACCTTCCGAGTTAATAGACCGACGTCTTACCACCCCGCCACAGCGCCCGTCACCCTATACAGCGATTATCAACTATGTAATGGATGAGTTTAAACATTTTTTGATGTCAGGGTGTTCTTCATGGTTAAAAATCTCTTACCTGGTTGAACAATTTGTGCATCAGGCGACAGGTCGGTGCTGGCTTCATTTGTAGCTACCCTTTGCGATGGTGGCTTCCTCCCACTAGCAACCTGCAAATTGCACAGCTCTTTAACTGACAAACTCACAACCAACACCCAGTCACAATGAAACATTTCTCCCAATTTCATGGCATTGGTCTTAGGCCACACACAAAAAGTGTATGTTTCTGGTAAGGCAAAACAAAAAATAATCTGTTTACGGTATCCGGACCGACCCTATTTTTTTCCCACCGGCCCTAGACTTTTTGGGGGCATTAAAAAATAAAATTAAAATATTCAGATGGCTAAAATACAAAACTAAAAAGCCGACCTACCGACGCTATTTTTGGGGGGGCTACGTTACCTTAAACAGACTTTTTTGTGACCTAACATGACTAAAAGTGGAGATTTTTTTTCTAAACTTTTTTTTTTTAAACCATCTTTTTAACTATTTCGTTGAAAAACAGGAAAACAATTGATTTTCGAATACCCCTTTTATTTTTGAAAATGAAAAAAAAAAAAAGTCTAGGGTCGTCGGGAAAACATAGGTAGGGTCAGGTGACCAGAAACATACAACTTTTTTGTTGTTGACGCCGACCCTATACCTTTTTTGCCATTTGGGGCTGTTTTTTTGCAAAATAAGTTCATCATATCATCATAATCAAGACGTCGATCCAAAATAAGTAACTTTTTTTTGTTGGCCTTATCATTTTTTTGCGCTAAATGCAAACAGGCATTATTTGATGGGAACAATGCTAACTTGTTTTCAATTCTTACATCAGCCTCAAACTTGTCATTACTCAACCTGCATTTAATAGTGTGCTTCTTTGGTTTGCAAAAACCTAAAACCAATAAATAAATAACCTTCGGTGGTGGATTGGGCACTGCAAACAATGTCGGGACAGCATTCCACACAAGTGATCCTCTCTGCAGGATTGTTTTACTGGTTGGCCTCAAAGTGATCAGTACAAAGCTTGAGACCTTGAACATCAGCTGGCTGCAGCTTTTCAAAGTCCTCTCGCCTTGTGAATTGCATCCATATTCTGCACCTAGTTTGACAATAAAAACAACAATGTTATTGTTAAACTAAGCAAAAAGGAAAGACAAAAAAAGCTAAATCAGATCTTCAGTCTAAATCTAACGCTCTGCCTGAACGCAAAACGGATGAGTGATGTACCTTTGTACTGTAGTTTTCCCGTAAGCAAGGTTTGATAAAGGTTTCGGCAAATATGCCCACGGGTTTGTCATCAAGTGTAAATTGTTGTTTTGTACTGACTGCTGACTCACACTCACAGTCGTAAGTACTCGCTGACGCTGTAGTCTACTGAGTGAGTTGACTCGAGCCATTGCATTCTCATTCTGAAGAAGGTAAACCTGATGAAATAATCACTGCACAACCCACCTTTTTTCTTCTGTAGGGAACTTGTGGAAAGTTTTCCCGAAGCAGCTCTGTTTGTAACGGGCGTTCTTGCAACAAAAAGCCGAACACAATTTACCACCACCTCGCACACGATCGGTACCTACGCGATCCGCCATTTTGTTTTCGCCGCCAGCATGTGACTAGGGACGATAACCCACAAACACTTTTTCGCATTTTCTTCGCAAGTTCCACGTCTTCCTTATGTACAGTGTTTGTCTCTATGTATAGTGAATCCAGTCTCTTTGCGCGATTTTTAAAGTTAGTTTTATTGGTCTACATTTGGGGTAAAAAAAAAAAAAAAAAAAAAAAAAAAAAAATCCCGACCTACCGACCCTATTTTTTTTAGCCATGTTACCAGAAACAGATTTTTTTTTTTTGGCCTAATGTATCTATCCATCTCCAATCTCTAGTCTAGCCACAGCTGTCGGGTGGATAGTTATTACGGAAGCTGCATTACTTGACCACAAGGCTGTCACACTATCAGGGTGTCCGAGTCTCTTTGCTCATATTGCTGTGTGTAGTTTTTACCCGGGGGGGGGGGGGGGGGCGCTATCTTTTGCAATCAGGGGTTAAGATGCAGACGATGTGACAGCCTCACCCAGACCGCAGCAGCAACCATACGGCTTAGCGACAGTCAGCTTCCAGACAGAGTATATAAATGATGACAGATATTTCCTAGACAAAAATCAAAGCTGCGACGATGATGAACTACTTGCTGTAGTAGTGGACGGGGGAGGGGGTGTCATTTACATTCAGTAGTAAAGGGTGGCCGAAGGGGTTGTTTCACACACAAAAATCAGAGCTGTACGAATAATCTACGAAGAGAAACAACGCAAAAACCCATTCCGTTGCCAAGCCGCAGAGAGTCGGCAGAATGGAATGTGGATCTATATCGAGAGCTCTGTGGCGATACCTGGCTGTTTTTACCTGTAGCGGTCAATACTGCAAGGCTTAAAGAACGGCCTTCGCCGCACAGCGCTCTCTGATTATATTATAGCCCTGCTTGTTATTGCTTTTACTTTCTGTAGCCTTTTTCTTCTCGGATTAGGAATAGGATTGGCTCAGGGAAGAATAAGAACAGGCTTAGAGAGAGGGACATACATGGAGATCGACAGACACTGAGCAACACAGTACACAAAACCGAGTGCGATTCCGTCGCTGCACGGTGATTCGTATCCGCTGTGCTATCGCGCCTCCCACGAAAGGATCTCGTAGCCCCTCTCGAGTTCTCATTCAATGCTTTTTTCCCCCTGCACAAAAGTAGACTCAGCGACAGCCTTCATTCGGAGGATCAAGTTGACATTACAGAAAGGCTAAATAATTGTATTTATGATCCCGCTGCATAGCTGATTTTCTCGAAATGAGGGGAAAACCCAGTCGGTCGGGTGGGGTGGTGGTGGTAATGTAATGTGTGTTGGTGTGTTCGGGAAACACTTGAGTAGAACGACGACAGTCTGTGTTGGATGTGGAAGATAACGTTGTATGATAGCATTCGCCGTTCCCTTCTTCTTTTTCGTCTGTCTTAGTTTCAAACGCGTATCTTCACTCACTGTTTCTCGCCACTGATGGGCGCTCCTAGGTCGTTAACTTGTCGTTTTTGTTGAGATTGAGAATCATATTTTATTGCATTCAGCAAAATGACCCTATCGTTTGATGTTTGCGGCGACTTGGCATCTTTATATCAACACGTAAGCTTAATTTCTTATTTTCAATACTGAAACAAACAAAAATGCACAATAATGGTTAACACTGTACAACATCGCCATTTGTAAATATTAGCAAAAATATGTTCCGTAATCGGCTGGTTATACTTCTAAAACAGTGACAGAGAGTCGAGTGCTGTGCACTGGCAAACTAATCTTTCGCTCTCGGCAGAACACCATGCATTGCTGAACGGCGAGTCGGCAGCGTAATGATATGAAATCCGGCAATTGTCATGCCCAAGATTATCGCAGTGGAGACATTCCAACACGGTCAAACGGGGGAGCGACTGAGTAACATAGCTGTACATAGGGCGATAAACCCGTACAGCGCGACGCACATTCCCCTCCCACAACTCTGTACAGAATCAGAATTTATTGTCATTAAAGCACAGAGCCTATTGACACATACAAGATACATAAGTACAGGAAAAACAGCAATATAACATAACATACATGTAATACAAAACCAAGTGGAACAGGGTGAACAAAGAGGACCTGAAGATGAGCATAAGTTATTGGGGACAGTCGGAAGACGCATTGCATCTGCGTAGTTGAAAAACAATCGTACACATATTTTGCCAATTGCCTTTGGATGTCGCTGTCAGTAAACAAAGAACTGCCTCTTATTTCATCACTGCCGGTGGAAGTATTCGGTAATAACTGTTGCCTGAGATGAGCATACATTGTACACGAATCAAGGAAGTGAAGTTCATCCTCCACCACTCCACAGTTTCTGCATAGTCTTTCCTCCCTTGGTGTTCCAGTGTATCTGCCCTTTTCGATTTCTAAGTCATGGGCACCTATACGTAGTTTGCTCATAGCCTGTCTGTGTTCTTGTGTTAGCAAAAGATAGGGTTGTAGCTCAGAGTAGTCGTGTGACTGATCGACTCTTGGTGTTGCGTATGGTATAGACTTGAGACTGTAGTGTACAGTTCTCGCAGAGGTCACTTCCATTATAAGGGGCTGTATTTGCTGAGCCAGTCGTAACCGCACTAAGTGTAGTATTGTTCAGTAGGCTTACCGTTGTAAGTCTTACGGAGTCTTATACTGCAGTTGTCTACAGTTGTATTGTTGAGTGCCGATCGCCGAGGGGCGCGTGTTAGATTTCTATCACTGAGAGTCGTCAGCTGTAATTATGAGAAAGTGGGGCTGTTACGTTGTGCAGCGTGAGTCCAATAATGGTTGACCGCAAGATTAGGTTGAGCAGTGAGGATTTCCTCTGACCTGTTTTGACGTAAATGACCCATTCCTTTTAGCTGTATTACCTTTTTTCTGGGCCAAGAATTTGAGCACCCTTGCACTGTTAAAAAAAAGAAGAGATTTTGCCTGGTTTCAATCACTTTCTATGAATGTAATAGACCTAACATTTGATTCATCACGCGGTTTCCGCTAATACTCTTAAATAATAATTGTTTTTTCCAATAGTTTTCTTCGCTTCTCCAGTCTGATAAACAGTATCATGTTTTTGTTTCATCAATTATGAATAAGTAAAATATTGTGTCACGATTGATTTATCACATCAGGAATGCGTGGTTTCGTCGATTTTACCCTCAGGCGATACTTATTACCTTTCTTGTTTGTTTGCTTTATTTAAACACAAACGCACTATTAAAATCGAACCTATAAATAATATGGACTATCAATAAAAAATTTAGGTTAAAAAGAGGACTGCGGGGGAATACAAAAAAAAACCAAGATCCGCAGGTACATGATTGTAGTTGTTCTGCCAGTCTTCCCTCAGACAAACACGAAAAGCAAATACTCGAGCCTTCTGGTTCCAGCGCTGACCTAGAAATTCTACCCCGTTATGCTGGAATCGATCGAAATACCATTACGCGTACCTGTCATTCCAGTTCTTTCGTTCGGGTGACTGCCCGGTGGTTCCTGCATGCGACCGACGGCAGAGGTCCCGTATGCGAAGTTATCGATTTCTCCAGTCCTTTGGCTAGTTCTACCGGTCGACATTCCTTTGCACACGCGGAAGCGAGATTTTTTGCGTTTGTCGTTTTTCGAGTATTCAAGATAGAGAGAGAAAAAAGGATCGAGTGTGAGAGAGAGAGAGGATATTAAGTTTACGTTAAATAAGAAGGAATCTGCAGGCGAGTCGTGTGTGTGAGAGAAACGGAATATTCAGGTGTTTCTATTCATATAGAGAGGCTCTTCAGCGCTCTAAAAACTTCAGCACCTGCTGCGTCGAAGTCCAGTCAGTTCAGTAGAAAAACACCGGTATCGTCTTCCTTGAGGGCAAAAGGGTAACAAGATATGCTGGCCACCTTGCGTGCTTGTGACGGCTTGATTTACGAGTTAGATCTACCTCGACTTAATGGGATTAGCAGCCTCTCTGCCTCTCTCTCTCTCTCACTCTCTCTCTCTCTCTCTCTCTCTCTCTCTCTCTCTCTCTCTCTCTCTCTCTCTCTCTCTCTCTCTCTCTCTCGCTTTGTGGTAGTTGTGCTTTGTTTGTTTTTCTTCCTTCAGTAGATTTTGCTGTGTGTGTGGTTTCTCGACCCTTTCGCTTCATGCGTCTCATGGTGGCAGGGGCGTGCAAATGTCATTACAACACAAACCCACACTTTATATACTGGTCAGCGCATCTCATGGATTGAAACCCAAGCGGTCCTCTGTCCGTGCACACTAAACCAGCAAAAACGTAATTGGCTGCTTCTGTGTGCACATTTCCTCCCCCCCCCCAGCTCTTTCGCTCTGCTTCGCCGAAGTAAGTCTTGGTGTTCACCACAGTGGTAAGAGAAAGAAGCGACCACCAAAGTAAAGAGACTGTCCCCTGAGTTAATTTGGTCGCTTTACCGAGGTATTTGTTTTTTCCTTCCCGCCTTTCTAGGGTCTGTTGGATTGTAATATTTCACACCTCGCGAAGTCGGCTCCTTCCCTAGTTGCCAACTTGAAGACGGGCGGTATCATTATTATTATTTGTACCGCAGAATTAAGTAGAGAGTTCATAAATTGCTAAGAGTTCTTGCTTCATAGGGAAGGTCAAAAGGGACATAAATTGTGTAGTTATTAACTATTGACGCTGAATACAAAGTCGCAGTGACACTAGTCCGCGACTCTGTACGTACTGCCGGACAAGCGGGTCGATGTCTTGACAGAAAAGCGGTCCCCCCTGTTCAACCCAAGAGAAATGTACTTTTCACTATCATATATGTTGATTTTGTAGCTAATTACAATATTGTAGAAATAGCGAAGCTGTCCTTTAATCCCACGAATTCCGAACGTAGTTGTGTTTGTTTTGTTTTGTTTTTTCGTGTTGTGTTATTGTGTTGTTTCTCAGTCTTTGTTCGTCTCATGGCATGACGGACGAACAGTGTTTGTTGCTGGTTGATAATCGCAGCTAGCAGTATCCATTGTTGACATTAGGCTGATTATTGGAGGAAGTCTGTTTGTGAGCGCTCACAAGCACGAATAATTTTCACAGGGGACCAGGTTGTACAACTGAGTTATAATTATGAAGAACCGCGCATAAGACAAGTAACGCTTGTGCTGACTGATGTCTATACATTGTAATCACTATTTCATGATATCCCCTGTACTTATTCGTAGATTTCTCTTGTTGTTTTGCAGGAGATGGAGTCTACGGTATTGCACGTGCTGAAGTGGGATTTATCGGCTATCACACCCAACGACTTCGTGGCACACATTGTTCACAGGTTGCCGCTTGACCCTGCTTCCGTTCCGAACGTCAAGAAACACGCACAGACCTTCATCGCTCTCTGCGCGGCAGGTAAGAAGAGCTTTCACAACACTTTTCTTTTGGGTTTTAGCTACCCGTCCCGTGGGAAGTTTGGTACCACCCCGCGAACGTTTGACAGTCGCTTTGAGGGGTGAGCTTACTTTTAGTATCCTTTCCATGTACGTTCGGGAAGTGACCTTTTCAGTTCTTGGCAGCATTTTTACTTTCTCACACGACAATCGCGCATGGCCAAATCCCAGTCATCAATCGTAACTTTTCAATATTTCAACACAAGTAAAGCATTTTGTTCGATAAGAGGAGAAGAAGTGAACAGCGTGTGTAAGATTCCCTTTTTATCCACGGTTTAGCTATCATTTTCTGGACACTTCTTTGTCGCAAGTGGAATTTCGCGGTCGTTAAAAGCGGACGATAGGCACGCTAAAGGCATTTTTGTTGCCGTCGGAAGGAGTGGGTGGTTTATAGTTTACGACCGCCCCGGTAGGTTTTTATGAAGCATAAACAAAAGAGAAAACAAACGCCTCGATGAATCTGACCGCGGTTTAACGGTCATCTGAGTGTTATCTTGTCGTCTGAAAGGTCTCAATGAAATCTGCAACGCAGCAGAAATGTTTTGGCAGCGTCACGTTTGTTAAAAAATCTGTTTTTTCTCTCAGTTTATTTACATCAGATTTGACCCGATGAGCTTGCGCCTTGTTGGTTGCGTGTGAAATTCTTTCTGCGGAGAGTTAGCGGCATTAATATTCTTAGCACGAGACAGGTCGACTTCAAGGCATGCGAGTACGTACACCGACTTCCCCATGTCTGTTTAGCCCTCAGAAAATGTTAACCGCGCAAAACCTTTTGTTCATATGTGAACGGAGAAGGTATTAAATTGAACAAAGTCAGCTCAGGTACAGATTTTGTTTTTTGTCCCTTAGCTTCAAATTCCATTCATATCTAGAAGGAGCGGCTACGTGTCTTACCGGTAAACCGCATGATTGCGTGGGTTTTTTTTAGTACAAAATGGGGTCCTAATGTGAAAACTGTCAGGATTACAAAGAAAGCGGGGGTTAAAACGATTGACGTGGTCGGTATTCATAGCGGACTAATTTTCTTGAAATCGCGGTCGACTTCAGTACTTGAGAAAGTAACGACTGTTACTGTGCTTGTTAAAGTATAATGTCACCGAGCTGTACTTATCGCCACTATTGAAGAGCAGTGCGTTAGCTGCTATTCATCAGAAATCTTGCGCCTGTGGAATGTACCGATAAAGAGTATTGCACTGTCAAAAGTTTTTCCCCTTGCGATGTCGCTGCAAGGATTCGCGCTCTCCAGCGCTCGTTCCGGATTGTCGCCACACTTGACTCGGCACAGATAATCACTAATGAATAATCATTTTGCTTAGCTTGCTAACTGCTGCTGACGAGTGTTGAAAGGAAGCAGACTGTTGGCCTTCGAACACAGATTATATGGCGACAGAAACAGTGTAGTCGCTTTCAATTCCCCGCCGTGTCGATGATTCTCTGAGAGCTCTGTCTGGATCTGGATCTGGATTCTTTACGTTGCAGGAACCACTGTTGGTCATCTTCGCAACGGATGCGGGAGAGCGCATAATAATAATTTAGAGTACAATAAAAGTCCTGACTTTGGTGGGACAAGTCATATAGTCCCGTCACATCAATGTCTTTCCACTCTTAGTGACTTATTAAAATGTTAAAAACTGAGCTCTGTAGGTGGTTCGTAATTGTTTGATACTCAACAGTGTGTTACTGAGCTGTGGTCGATTAATCAGTGAAGAAAGAGAAAGTATGTGGAACTCATTTTATCACGTATTATCTTCTTGTGAAATTCGATTATCTCTTGCAAAAAAAACTCGCGAATCTGCATTCAGCCGTACCCGAAGAACGACTGTAAGTACAAGAATATCAAAGGAAGAACGAGTTTCGACCCAAGTTTTCTTCGAGAATTGAAAATCAGGAGTAGCATCAGTGTACTTTTCACGCCTCTTGACTGCACATCCATCTTGCTGTATCAGCGTTCTTTCAATAGTCCCAGCAAGCGATGGCGCTTCTTTTTGGCACACATTTCTCTCTGATATCTCTGCTGCAAGGTGAAAAGATTAAAAACAAAAAAATCAACAGGGTAGACAGGTTCATCAAGATGGCGAGAGCCGCAAACGAGACGCACACATAGGCCGGAACGAGATTATAGCACACACACTTGTTGCTCCAGAATTCGTGCAGGAGTCAAACATTACAGTTTATTTGTGGGGGCAGCCACATCAAACGTGGGAAACTCCTCGCGGAGTCCAAACTACATCCCACCCCTGCGAGAGAATGTCTGAGTGTAGCCATGAGGGTGACCTGTTGATAAGAAAGGTTAATTTGGCGAGCAAGACAACGTTGCCCTGTTTTCCTCACGAGTTTTGTTGCTCTGGTTTAGCTACTCCCCCCTTACGTCTTCTCCTCCCGCTGCAGAAAGAATGGAAATAAATGTGTCTAGACTGATAACAGGAGGTGCTCTCTTTAGTTCCGGAATTTTCCCTGGGAAGTGAAACTTGAGTGGTCAGTGAAAATAATGAAACTGAGTGGTCATCTCTTTCTCTCTCAACACCCCCCTTCCTCTGGCCCCTACTTATTGCTGCCATCTGCTGGCCCACCTTTTCAGTCTTACAATTTTTTTTCTTCCTTATTTTGTTCTTGTGATCCCCCACGTCTCTTGTAAACTACCGACGTGTGTCTGCAACATGACGACAAAGCTACCAGCAAAACTGTGACGACCTTACAAGCAAATACCATACCACCACCACCACGCACACTGTTTTTCAAGAAACCTTTATAACATTTACAGCCTGGTTCTAAGTACTTGGTACTTACTTACGTACACTGGCACAGGCTATAAAAACAGCACACACCCAGCGGGGCGGACGAAAACATGCTACAAGCCGCGTTTCCCCATGCAGACCCAAACAAAGGTACACGTCATCGGGCAGAATGTCTCCATTTCCTCCTGACCCACATATAGTCGCCCCACAGCCCTCTCTTGCTCGGCACAACACAAGCAAAAAAATCTACAATGGACATCGCATGTATTCTCAACTGGACGCTGAGTACAGAGTGCGAGAAATCCGTTACCCGGCGACCGAGCCCAGGGCTATTTTCACCTATTTATCCCGACTTTCGTGGAGGTACTAATCGGGGTGGGAAGGTGCGAGAGCAGTAAACATTCCTCTTGCCTACGGGTCGGACGTTTTTACTGAGCGATGCTTGTGTTAGAGATTGCGATGGCGAACAAAACGCACAATGGCAAACGGCTTCGAGCGAAGGGTTTTCTGACTGTTTGGAGACAGTAACCTTGGCTGCCGCGACTAATTTTAAGGAATGTTGCAGGGCTCGCGCCTTCCCACGCTGAAAATGACACATGAGTTGGAAATCGAGAATGCTGTGATTGTAAAAACGAGATTACTGTCGGCATTATACCCGTCGCGATTTCTCCACAAACAACTTTATTACACAGTGTTTTCCACGGTTGAAAGAGACTCGCAGATGATACAAGCAAAATGGCGACAAGGAAAGCACCGTTCCAACACAAGCCCATCACTGAGTAACCTTAATCATCCAAACAACATTAAAAACTGATGACTGAAGCACAATTCAGCTTCCCGCGACGCTTGAAAACAAAACTGTAAACTTTTAGGTAGCACGTAATATGGCGGAAGCCTGCACAGACTCAAAAAAGTAATCCAGAAGGAGAATAATACTTCTTCTTTTCGCTAGCCACGTCACACGCAGGGCAAGCTGAGTGCACGACTGCAGAGTCGAGTTCAGCCCTCACACATTCCTTTCTCAGTATGTGTGGCCGCCATTGTCAACACTGTGGGTCGTCTTCTTGGCGCTTCGATAAGCCGTCACGAGTTGCTTCCCTTAAACCAGTCCCCTGTTTTTCTCTGCTGTCGGTCTCGTTTAAAAATATCATGTTTTTGTGTACACATTGTTACATCCAGCGTCAAGCTTATACGTTTCTTTCTCTTGTGTTTTTCAGATTGCAAGTTTATGCTGTATCCCCCTTCTATGATCGCCGCTGGTTGCATCGGTGCCTCCATTCGGGGTCTGGCGTTGCCCTGTGATTCCATCACGGACACTCTTCACCAGGTCACGGGCATTGAACTGGTAAGTGCAGTCACTCATTTTATTTTTTATTTTTTTGACGCTGAGGTGAAAATGTATATTCCGCTGTTTTACTCTTTCAGTAGCACTGCCTACTGCAATTATACCCACATTCTAGCGTTCTGCTCTGTATTATTATCTGTGACTGTCGCATACAAAGGTATACTTTGCAGTAAATCTTTATGATTCTCGATGTCCTTATATTTTAAAGCAGGCGCTGAAAGTTGACAATAGGTCCACCACTGTTACGCTGAAAGTTGACTATTAGTCCACCACTCTTACGCTCAAAGTCTTAATCCTTGTCTTGTATCTGTGCCTACAGGAGTGCTTGAGGGCGTGTCAGGAGTCCATAGAGCAGATCATCAGGACCAGCCTCAGACAGTTAGTCAACCAGAGTCAACCCGAGTCCGCCACCATGGAGACCCCATTGAAGACCAACCAGCCCTTCATGGAGCAGTCAACCACTCCTACCGACGTCAGAGACATTAACTTGATGGCCATGGATGACGAGAATAGCTTACTGTCTGTCTGAGATCGTCCTTTGAAAAGCTTTCGGTTGGACTGCAAAGTCTACACTGACTATACTTACTGACGAGTACGGATGGAACTTTGCTACCTCGTGGACAGAATACGAGCAGAAGCTGTATACACGTTTTTCTTCACGGCGTTAAAGGTTCAAAAGAAAAAATAAGAAGAAGTTCCTGAACTACATGTAATTGGGACGATGGTGTACTACATGAAAAGGGTTGAAGTCTCTTTTAATTGCCTCCATCACCTGACGTCATCGCTTCCTGGCCGTGTTATTGAAGATGGTCGAGAAAGGACAGGGGAAGGGAGTCACATCACGCTCCCCTCGCCCAGCTTCGAACCCGTTTGGCGTAACGTCGTAGATATTGCACGAAGTGGGCCTGCTGTGGCATCTCATACGTCATCGTTGCTGCCGCGTCATCTCTACGTCACTGTTTCGCTGCGTCAGTCATGAACTCTTTCCACGTCTTTTGTCTTAATCCAGTTCGTTCGAGATGGTTCCCGGAAGGGCGCTTTGCGATATTCATGAACTATATTTCCACTTTTTATACCTCATTTGAAGATGTCAATGTCATCAGAAGCCTACTTGACAGGGACCAGTAAGTCATGTCCTTTTTCATCATCGCGCAGCTTGAACATCCTTTCATTTCATACCATGAGTGTTTTGCCACAAAAGATGCCGCTGTGCAGTTTTGTTGGTGAAAAACAGAAAGAAAATATATATTTTTTAAATACTATAAAAAAAACTTCACAAAAACATTTTTAAAAAAAGAAGAAAAAAAGCACCCAAAAAATAAAGCTTACATGATACACGTTAAGCTTAACTAATATATAAAAACTTCTTTGTTTAATTTTCCCCAACAATCTCAAAGTGAAACATGGTATTTAAGTGAATGGGTTTTTTGAGTGGTTGAATTAGAAAGATCATTTTTTGAGTGAAACTGAAAGGAACTTGGTGTGAAAAAAACTTTGTTCAAAATAAGTTGTGAGGAAAGTTAAACAAAGAAGTTTTTGTGGAATTGAATGGAATGTATATTAAGAAGAAAAATCTGGTGCATGAATGAATAATGAGTGCAATTGGAGAGTGTGTGAATTGTGTGAACATGCACTGTCAATGTGTTCTTAAAAAAATGTTTGTTTCTATGCCATGGACGACGATACACAACTTTGTGCACTTTGAATAGTATTTTTCTTTGCTTTCATACATGCTGAGTAAACTGGACTTAATAGGAAAGGATGTTGATGTGTTGTTGTTTTTTAACTAACGAAAGTACATGTATCGCTTAGTTTTATAAGACACACACCATGTGAATCAAGAAAGTCCATTTATTTTTAAAAATGAAAGGCGAGAGAACTCTTTGAAAGGAAGACGAACTCTTTGAAAGGAAGGAGAACTCGTGAAAGGAAAACAGAACTCTTGAAAGGACATAAAAGAAAGGTGGAATCTAACAAGAATTGACTGTGGTTGTTTTACCGCAGGAACACCTTTTGCGAATCGTGTACAGACAACAAACAAAACTTTTTTGTTGGTGGGATCGTCGGCGCTGCGCAAGTCACTGCGGCATACGCTAACATCATTACTACATCATGTGATAGAAGCTGTTGTAAAGGACAGATGAAGACTCTTCTACAGACTGTGATTGAAGTCTTTCTTTTTTGAAAGGCTTTTTTACGAAACAATGTGTTCAGGAAAAAGGGGGGCCAAATGTGAGGATCTTACTGTGTCTCTTCTTCTGTTTACGTACCCTCACCCATTCACATTTAAATATGTGTCAATGTGACCCAAATCGTCATTGTCCTTTTTTTTTTGGGGGGGGGGGGGGGGGGAGGGAGGGGATATAATTAATTTGATGGAACTGTGTATAGTTTTTATGATTTTAAACTTTGATGCCATACAGCAAGGGATCAAGTATCTGAACTGTGAAAGTAAAAGATCTGTATACCGCAATCAAATTACGAATAGATTCTCGTATCAAAAATTATTACTGCTTGTTCTAGGCACTTAGCTTCTATACTCTAGAAGAGAGGTGATTTTGCATTTGTTACTTATTCTGCTATAACAATTATATCAGAATGGACAATTTTAACCATTGTAATTCGTGTTTTAGTTCGACCGTTAATTAAAGCTTTTACTTTGTACTTTGACTGCTGCCTTATTTGGAGCTCAACGCTATGTTACTGCCACTCATTGATTCCGTCATAAAGCGTCAGATTAAAGTAAACTTTTAGCATCATCAGTTACCGACGCCGCATTTTTTATTTTAAATTGCGGTGATGATTCAGCCTCTGTTTTGGCAGTATTTGCTCGCCATGCTTAATTTCCCTCTCAACTTGTATACTGACCTCCAACAAAGCCCCCCTTTGACCCCTTATCCCTCCCCATTACTAATTTATTTATATTCAGTTTTACTTTCAGTTGAAACCGTATTCATTTATCGTGTGTGTACCTTGGTTTTAACATTGAAAGATGTCTCAGTAAAAACCCAGAAGGGTTGATTTTGTGTTCATTTCACAACTTTATAGACGATACGCCTGCATGTAGTTATAGAATCAATGCATGGCTGCAGTGTTTTATTACATGTAGTAGTATGTTCAGTTTTATTTGAACTTTTATTTTAGAAAATATAACAGGCACGTCATTGACTGAAAATGCCAAATAGTAAGCAGAGAGACGAAAGAAGCACAACATGTTTCTTATCGAACTCAGCACACGTTTGTGCATTGGCTCGTAGCACACTGAGAGGTTGGTTTTTCTTTGCACTTGAGAAAGCGAAACAAAACACAGCTTGAATATTCTTCGAGTTGCCTCTGATTAGTATTTATTCCTTTGTTTGCCTAATTTTGTGTGTGTGCATTACACTGATGATTAAGCGTAAGCAATGTGTTTCAGACTGGAAGATAAAGAAGCGAGAAAGTGACCAGTAATGTATTGTGAGTCATTATCTGAGTATGGGAAATACACTGAGAGTGTGTAGAACAGAATGCAAATTGTAAAAGAAAGTTCCTCTTTTATTTGATTTTGTGTTTTGAGTGACGTTAAAGAATCATGATTCTGACTAGCTGGAGTTTTTTTGTTTTGAATTCCAACAACATTTTGGTTGTTGCTTTTTTTTTATTTCCGTTTTGACCAAACCCCCCTTAACCACACGTTCCCTGCCTCCTTTCATCCTTCGAACCCGTACCCCCACCACCACGCTTTACCCCACCCCTCCCCTGCTGCGTCCTTCACTCAAAATCTCGCTGTCTATTTCTTAATTGTATCCAAACCATTGGCTTCCTTTGAGAGTTGTTTTTGGGACCACACAATTAATCAACATTTCCAAACTTGTTTTTATCTGAATACTTGATTTTTATTCTGAACGGGAACAACGTTTCATGCAGCTTTTTTTTTTTCGTGACGTGAATGTCGGATAAATCTCAAGTAAAACGAGAAGAGCGTTTATTTACCGTGTTCAAAACGTGTGTGGTTTGGTTTTTTTACCCAGTTTAGGGTTAGATTGGTGAATCATGTTATCTTGTTCTGATTTGAATGACAGTTTTGTGTTCATATGCAGCGTATCTGCGTGCGCGTGGTGTATAATTTATGTTTGCAACATAATTGTTTCGGTCAAAGAAAGCATTCGAACCGCGAAATGCAACATGCCATGAAATGCAAGTACAGGACAAGAGGTTTAATTGGACCAGACTGAGCCAACTTTTTTTTTCTCCAGAAGGAATACAGTTGACTTGAACTATGGTTGCTTCTCATCTCGTGTAAGGTTCGAGTTTCTCTGTTGGCATCAGCCTGTGTACGTGCACACAAATAGTAAAGCGCGGATTATGTATATATACAGTTGTATTCTACAAACGGTCAAAGATTCCTCTTGCAGTACCTTTACCTCATTTTGTTTGCTTACAAAGCTTGATTTCAATAAATCATCGCTACGTATGAAACTGACTGCAAAACTTGTACATTCGCTTCCCTTCGCTGTCAGCTTGCACGAACTTCTCTTTCAAGCCTCGCGCAAGACAGGGCGTCGTGATCTGTGTAACCTCGAAATTACCATCTTCCGACCCCTGCTACTTTGCATACAGTTGAAAAAGCGAAGCCGTGGAATGTACGCATACCTCTTGCGGACGAAAGCCAGTGTCTCAAGAATACTTTGTGCAACAGGTAGTCTTTCAAGAGGAGAGTCCAGACGATAACTGTGATAAACTATACCTTGGGTAGGTGCGAGCGGTGCGTTTACAGAACGGGTGAATATACTTGAACCGAGGAGCGATCGCTGTTTGGTGTGCATATCGCGAAAAAGTCGTGACTATATATGTAATTGATAGATGAACGAACGTCCAGCACACATACATTAAACGTCCATGTTAATGAACTGATCCAATTTTTGTCTCCCAACCCGAATTGTTCTTACTCTCTGTTGAGTAATGTACTTTAAAAGTTAAACTTAACGAACTTGTTGATGGTTTTTTTTGTTAAACCATGTTGAGAAATTCTGTACATTTCCACGTAATAAACTCCTGATGAATAGGCGTTTGATGTGTTCTTGTTTAAACGCGATTCGATTCCAAATTTGTCCTCCAAATTTTCTATTGTCTTTGTTAACATTGTATGACATGAGAGAAAAATAGCGATGTTGTTATGGAAAAGCGGATGCTTTTGCTGTGTCTGATGGCAAGCAAGAAGTGGGTGGGTTTTTTTGTTGTTAGAAACAAGTTCTACTGAATGTTTGCAGAAGCTATGTGTTGCTGGTTTTGGTTTTCTTTCAACCAAGGAAGACTGAGTAAAACTGAAAGACAGAACTTACGGTGACAAGATTTTTCAACTAAAATCTGTTTCGGCTGTATCGTTTAAGAAAAATGATGCATTTCTGGCTTGATTTTCGTAAAATTTGGCCGTTTTTGTAATGTACATAATTGAATATGAAATAAAGATGATGAACTTAATTTGTGGTGTTTTCACAATGGCTGTATGTCCTCTCATTCGCTGTGTGTGTGTTCCACTGAGCGCCAAACAGGAACCCGGTAGCTCAGTTGGTAGAGCACTGGACTTGTGATCGAAAGGTCGCAGGTTCGAATTCGGGCCGGGACGGACACGGGTCAACTTTATGTGCAGACCCAGAGACGGAAGCCATGTCCCACCCCCGTGTCATCACAATGGCACGTAAAAGACCTTGGTCATTCTGCCATAAGTGCAGGTGGCTGAATACACCTAAACACGCAGACACTTGGGTAGCGCGACTCCGTTGCTGCTAGCTTTCCACTGGGAGGAAGCGACCCGAATTTCCCAGCGATGGGACAATAAAGTAATGAGAATGAAAATGAAATGAAATGAAAATGAAAGAAATGAAAATGAACGGCGTTAAAACATTGTTTGAGACTGCTTGCATGCAAAGCAGAACACAAAGACACACACACACATCTCAGTCTATATTAAAACATTTAGTCAAAGCCGCGCTTGACTTAATGTTTTAAAAAAAAATATTCAAAAAAACAGCAAACAGATGTTTTGACGCCCTTGGAAACTAGCCAAGCCGACTCGCAATTTGTCAGGTCTCGTCTCAACGGTAAACATTTTCAACAGAAACTCACATGCCTTCCCCTTGACTCGTGCATCAGGAATTCAACAACAAAAACTATTGTTACACGCCACAGATACGAGATTCTTCCTGCTTTCAGAAGAATTCTTCCTTTATCAGAACACATGTACACACACACATACACACACACCACTCACAAAGTCTCCACTGACGTCACACAACTCAACCTGGAGTGACTTCACAACCCCAAAGCGCTTTCGCATCAGCTGTGAAATGTGGGTTCCGCTAGCGTGGGAAGCTAGCGAGCACACACAGGAGAAGATCCATCGCGTGATAATGACTATTTATTCTGCATCATCGCTTCGTCGTATGCGCCTGACTAGAGGCTGATCATTTAATAATAGGTGTGACATTTATCGGCTGCTGATCGGCTCTTCAGCTTTGATTGGAATGTCACATCGGCGGTGAGACTTAAGATGTAAAACTCTGGCTGGATCCGTTATTGGCTAGATCTTGAGATATCAAATGTTGAAAGAGATATTAGATTTTCAGAGAGATATCGGATTTTGACAGAGATATTAGAAATATCAGAGAGATATTAGATTTTTGAAAGAGATATTAGATTTTGACTGAGATATCAGATTTTGACAGAGATATTAGAAATATCAGAGAGATATCAGATTTTGAAAGAGATATTAGATGTTTAGAGAGATATCAGATTCTGTGATATGAGATTTTGAGATATCGGATTTTGGGAAAACGAATTTTGGATCCGTTTTGGCTAGATTTTAATATAAAAGATTTTGAGGGATGTATCATGCAGGCGAAATATTACAACACTGAGATGCTGAGTTTCAGTAAATCTTTTTCAGCGGAATAACAAAAAAGGATATTTAAAAAAAAAACCACATATGGTGCGCTTTCAAAGGCCAACGAGAAAGCAACCCAAAAATATCACGAGCGAAACCTCAGAGGACGACATGACATTGCCTTACCTTACCTTAGTTCGCTCCGAAACTGATATACTTGATGACAGGAATTCAAGTTAAGCTTGATTCGCCCGAGGGAACATGATTCACTTGTCTTCAGTCCCAGATTTAACATGGGTGTCAGTTGGATGATAAGTCACGCTGGTGTAATAAAGCAAAGCCCTGTGCTATGTCAAGACACGGAGTTTTGTGTGTCAAAGTCAATCAGATCAACTTGAGTGTCTCCGCGATCGCACATGAGTGCCCCAGATTCAGAGGCATTTATATATACACTGAAATACACCGATCATCACCAGCCGACAAACATGCCTGTTGTAAATTACTCAATCAAGATCTGAACAATACGACTAAAAAGCCAATTGAAGAAGGAAACAGACTGAATCACGCACGCACACACACTGACACGCACACAAACACACATATACACACACATACCAACACTAGAAGAAGAAAAACAAGTCGCGTAAGGCGAAATAACAACATTTAGTCAAGCTGTCGAACTCACAGAATGAAACTGAACGCACTGCATTTTTCACCAAGACCACATACTCGAAGTTTCGTCAGTCCACCGCTCGTGGCAGTGAAATCGACAAGCCATGCAGAACAGTGCGGTAGTGGTCGCGCTGAGCAGGATAACACGCTCAGTTTTCTGTATGTCTATTCTTTTCATCTTACTGAGTTTGTTTTTAATCCAAACATATCATATCTATATGTTTTTTGGAATCAGGAACCGACAAGGAATAAGATGAAATTGTTTTTAAATCGATTTCGGAAAATTAATTTTAATCATAATTTTCATATTTTTAATTTTCAGAGCTTGTTTGTAATCCAAATATAACATGTATATGTTTTTGGAATCAGAAAATGACGAAGAATAAGATGAAATTGCTTTTGGATCGTTTAATAAAAAAAATTTAATTACAAGTTTCCGATTTTTAATGACCAAACTCATTCATTAGTTTTTAAGCCACCAAGCTGAAATGCAATACCAAAGTCCGGCCTTCGTCGAAGATTACTTTGCCAAAATTTCAATCAATTTGATTGAAAAATGAGGGTGTGACAGTGCCGCCTCAACCGTATTACAAAAAGCCAGATATGACGTCATCAAAGGTATTTATCGAAAAAATGGAAAAAACGTCCGGGGATATCATTCCCAGGAACTGTCTTGTCAAATTTCATAAAGATCGGTCCAGTAGTTTAGTCTGAATCGCTCTACACACACACACGCACAGACAGACAGACAGACACACACACCGTCAGACACACATACACCACGACCCTCGTCTCGATTCCCCCTCTATGTTAAAACATTTAGTCAAAACTTGACTAAAATGTAAAAAGGTGACGCAAACCAGCCAGAAACTTGCAGCCTGTGCATATAAACCGCCACATTATCAATCTTTCAGCTGCACAAATAAACAAACACGCTGGGACAACGACACAAGTTGTGCATCCTCCACCTTGCGATGACTAAGCCAGCTTTATCAAGCTTTCGTCTTTTAATGTCCTATTGTGCTTGCACGACAAGTTGTCCACGTTTTGCTCGGGACAGCAAATAAATGCTTCGTTGTGTGTTGACATATCTGCAAAGTTATCGCCGGAGAAAAGAGCGGTTAGTTACTTCAGTGCAGTGTAGACTATACGCAGTTTCTGTTGGTTTTTGTATCATTATCTGTATGTGTTAATGTATAGATTTTTTGATTTTTTTTGTACCGACACTGTTAAAACAAGACCCATCCAGAGACTATATACAACGTAAAACATATTGAGTGTACTTTGAAAAGAGAGTGCCGTGTGAACTGACAGACAGACAGACAGACAGACGGTCGTAGGGGCTGACAGACAACGAGACAGAGAGAGACAGAGAGAGACAGACAGACAGAGACAGAAAGACAGAAAGAGACAGACGGAGAGACAGAGACACAGAGTGACAGACAGAGACAAAGTCAGAGACTACAGAGAGAGAGAGAGAGAGAGAGAGAGAGAGAGAGAGAGAGAGAGAGAGAGAGAGAGAGAGAGAGAGAGAGAGAGAGAGAGAGAGAGAGAGAGAGAGGCAGAGACAGAGAGACAGAGGGAGAGACAGAGGCAGACAGACCAAAAAGAGAGACAGACAGAGGCAGAAAGAGAGAGAGAGAGAGACTCGGAGAGAGAGAGGGGGGGGGGGGGTGACCATGCAAACAGACAGACACAATATTGACCGAAGGGGCTCTGTTTACAAACGTGAAAAACTTCGGCCGTCTCGCAAGGTAAGAAAAAAGCTAATCAAATATCGACCTTTAAGTCTTCAATGCATTGTTCAATCCCGTTAACTACGTTGTATAACGCATTCATATGAATAGACCCTGTTATTGTTTGTCACGGTGTGGGTGAGTCTTTTCAGTGTCTCCAATACCCGAGGGTCCGATTCATCCGTGTGATAACCAGAATATATCGCGCGCACTGTAACAGCTTACTCTTCTGTGATGGATGCCGACTGCTTGATCAGTCTAACCGATTGTACCCCCGAACAATTATCGTCCATGTCAGATCTTTGCCTGGAGAAAATCCGCCGATTGGACACACACGAAGTTCGCACTCAGTCTTCTCTTTACGACCTCTGTCACAATCCTGCGTAAGTCCCATGGCTCGACTTGACCAAGATACCGTTATTCTGCTTGAGGGGAATGACTGGGCGCGTTGAGGGAAATCAACACATAGAGTGAGTAAGAGAGAGAGAGAGAGAGAGAGAGAGAGAGAGAGAGAGAGAGAGAGACAGACAGACAGACAGACAGACAGACAGACAGACAGAGACAGAGTCGGAAGTCGGAGTCGGAAATTTTATTTTTTAGGCCTCCGGCCCATAACAAAGACTGGTGACACATATTACAAGCGAACAATGTTTAAAATAAGCAGAAAAAGCAACATTATGGACCTGCATCTTGCAACTGTGCATTAGAGACAGAGACAGAGAGAGACAGACAAACAGACATACAGATAAACAGACAGACAAACCTGTACCGGACTCCTGTGCACACTGGTTATGTCATACGCACACACATTTACTCACGTGTACACATCGAGGCACACACTGTCATTCACCAACAAACACACTGGAAGATGACGTCGCGCAACCGTACGGCCACAAACACTTAGATAAACAAAATAAAACTTCGAAGATTTCACTATTGACTCAAATAAACAGAATGCCAGAACAATGGAATAACACAATCACGGGTAATGAAAAAGAATTACAAGATACGGTACTCACTGAAGTCACAGTATAAAAATTGAACACATCTACACGGCAAAGTCAACAATTAAAATAAGCAGAATAACTAGAAACCGATAAAAACCAACACTTCCCTGTTCACCACGAATATTCCACAGCAACACTTCCTTATTTTGTTCACACACTTTCTACCTAAAATAACAAAAGAATACACATTTCACCATTCAATCACTGATTCACCCCGAATCAAACGCACATCCATTCCCCATGCTTTCCTCTCGCTCTCTGCCCCAAGCAGAACAAAACAACAATCTCATTTAAACCATAGGGGTGACAGCTACCTACATTGCTTCAAAACACTATTACTGGTAACCGAAACTACAAAAGTAAAACATACCTATGCAAATTTAGAAATGAGTACTTCCAGGAGACCAAAACAAAAGGTAAACAGAACAGACTCGGAAAACGTCTACTTACCAAAACCTCGTACAAATATCCGACTATTTATCTAAATACCAAAACATAACAAAATCATTACTGATCTTCAAGAAAAGAAAACATACATTTCTCTGTTCAATTTCAGGTCACCTAAACATCATAAAAATTCCTTGACACAGACAGAAAGACCGCCCGACCGACCGTGTAATAGAGTGCGAGAGGCAGACAAGAGACAGACACACAGACACACAGACACAGACAGAGATGCCGAGAGACAGCGACTAGGCAGAGCCTCGGAGAGAGAGAGAGAGAGAGAGAGAGAGAGAGAGAGAGAGAGAGAGAGAGAGAGAGAGAGAGAGAGAGAGAGAGAGAGAGATCAAATCAAATCAAATCAAATCATATCAAATCAATTTTAATTTTTCGAGGGTTGTGGCATAAGCAATACAACGAGCTTTTTTTCAACCAGCCCTCGCCCAGAGAGGGGACTAATTTAATCACATATTTACACGGACATTCACGTGGAAAAAAGGTAGAGAAAACTCAACAACATATGAACAGAGAGAGAGAGAGAGAGTGACAGACAGACAGACAGACAGACAGACAGACAGACAGACAGACAGACAGACAGACAGACAGACAGACAGACAGAGAGAGACCGATGAGAGGGGGGAGGTGGTATCTCCATTCGCCAACACATAACAATGAGGTTAATCTTCTACATAACGGGACGAACTTTGCTAAAACATGTCTCAGCCTCCGCATCACTTAGAGAAAAGTCCGTCCGTTTCCGCTTGCTGCTGTGATGGAGTGTTATAGTGACCTCCCTTTGACAACGGCAACAATGGCGGATAGGCCAAGCGGGTACCATTTTGATTGGATTGGATAAGATTTATAGTCCAGTGAGGTTACCCTCATGGAAATTCGGGCTGCTTTCTCCCTGGGGAAAGCGAGCTGCCATATATACGGCGCTACCCATATTTTTTTTCCTGCATGCGTGTATTCATGTTTCCTGAGACTTGATAAAACATTACACAGTTCGCTCGAGGCTTCTTTGCATCTAATGGTCACGAAAATCACTGCGGGAATGAAGTCACCAGTACGCTCGCCTTGCGCCTCAGTTTTCGTAGACTTATGTAGTCCGCCGTTTCTCGTCACTGAGCAGTTTCGTAAGAGAGATGGATTGAAGTTGGGATGAAACAAGGCCGTCTTGTTGAAGGGCTTGTTGTCTGCGTAACTTCGCCAACGGGACTTTCAATGACTGAGTTAACATTGTGTGCTCGTAATGCCGCACTGATGTTAATTCCATTCCTCATTCTCTAACTGAAAACAAGACGCGCGCAAGAGAGATAGATTGGTCTACGGTGTCTAACTATTACGACAGTGGCGGCTTAAATCATTGATCTTTGCGTTGTTTTCGACGTTCGGGACTTTCTGTGAACATTCTTCTGCCGCGGACATGCATTAGTCTGACTTGTAAGTCCAAATGGATAATAGAGAGTAGAAAGGGCGTGACATAACATAGAGGAAAATACGCGACTGTCGGCTACATTTTGTTCTGTTTGAACACTGCTTTAGACCCTTTCGATCTTTGGATTAAGCTCTTGATATGATGGATAGCAAAGCAGACTGTTAACGAATTAAGACTATAAGTAGTTTCTTAGATTGACCAAGTGGTTCAAGAACAAAAAGTCTTTTTACATTTGGTCAAGTTATGACTAAATGTTTTAACATAGAGGGGGGAATCGAGACGAGGGTCGTGGTGTATGTGTGTGTGTGTGTCTGTCTGTGCGTGTGTGTGTGTAGAGCGATTCAGAGTAAACTACTGGACCGATCTTTATGAAATTTTACATGAAAGTTCCTGGGTATGATATCCCCGGACATTTTTTTCATTTTTTTCGATAAATGTCTTTTATGACGTCATATCCGGCTTTTTGTAAAAGTTGAGGCGGCACTGTCACACCTTCATTTTTTAATCAAATTGATTGAAATTTTGGCCAAGCAATCTTCGACAAAGGCCGGACTTCGGTATTGCATGTCAGCATGTAGACTTAAAAATTAATTAATGACTTTGGTCATTAAAAATCAGAAAATTTTAATTAAGATTATTTTTTTTATAAAACGATCCAAAATTACTTTTATTTTATTCTTCATTATGCTCTGATTCCAAAAACATATAAATATGTTATATTCGGATTAAAAACAAGCCCTGAAAATTAAAAATATAAAAATTATGATTAAAATTAAATTTCCGAAATCGTTTTAAAAACAATTTCATCTTATTCCTTGTCGGTTCCTGATTCCAAAAACATATAGATATGATATGTTTGGATTAAAACACGCTCAGAAAGTTAAAACGAAGAGAGGTACAGTAAAGCGTGCTATGCAGCACAGCGCAACCGCTACCGCGCTAAACATGTACAGGCTCGTCACTTTCACTGCCTTTTGCACTAGCGGCGGACTACGGTCATTGTGAAAAAATGCAGTGCGTTCAGTTTCATTCTGTGAATTCCACAGCTTGACTAAATGTAGTAATTTCGCCTTACGCGACTTGTTTCTCTCTCTCTTAAACGCAGCCGTCTGCAACGTACATAACTGGGCAGAAAACCACCCACTCATATCGAAAAGTAAGATAAAGACAATGAGACAATCTCTGATTCATAGGATCTGCACAGTTGGCACCGAATGTCCTTCGCCTTGAGTAATGAGGTCCTCAATTGGTCAACTTTAACACACAATGTCCAAAACTAACTCACTCCTTCAACACCACTAATACGAGTGCGACTCTGGAGATCGAGGACACTAAAGTAAAGTTTACAGTATGAATCGAATTTCATAATCAAAAGTATCGCTTTCCGCCACGGTTTTGCCCCAGCTTCAACACCACATTACAGCGACTTTTTCAGTCTGAAAAATGGGATTGGTAGCTTGCAACAGCTCAGTTGAATTTGGACACTATTATAACTGGACGGACGTAAATTCCATGGCAGTATGACTCAAGAGTAAGCTTAACAGTCACACGAAGCCTTCTTTAAGTCGCAAAGTTTCAGCGTCCTGTCTTGAAAAACGGATCATCAGATTAGCTATGTGACAAGCGACAAGTAGTCAAAACTGACTTTTTGTACATTCAGTATGTATGCCAGACCGTTTGTGCTCTGCAGGGCCGGACTACCGAGGGGGTTATGGGGGTTGGCCAACCCCCCCCCCCCCCCCCCCACCCCCCCTAGCCTAAACATATACCTCACTTATTTAAAACATTTTTTATTATTGTTTATTTTATGCCGTTTCATGCAAGGAGCGACCATTTTCCTATCTCAGAATATGACCTACCCATCAGCTTCAGGGGGCGAAGCCCCCTGACCCCCACAAGGGGCTCTGCCCCTTGACCCCGCCAGGGGGAACGTCCCCATAGACCACCACTGGCACCCCCCCCCCTCCTCCTCTTAGCCTAGTTCGGCCCTGCTCTGTATATATCTGAAACGTCTTTTGAGTTGTTTCAGTGTATCAAGTCAGATGTTTTGGTGTATTTAGCCAGTATTACTGTCATTCCTCAGCATACTTGGTATACTCGACACGTCGTCAACTTTTTAAAAACTTTTTTCTTCTTCTTTTGTGTGTGTGTGGTCCTGGTGTCATTAAGTACATGAACTTTGTCTTGGTGTCTGTGTGCCTTTTGTTTGTCGTTTTATTTTCTCTGGGTCTGTCATTTCGTCTTTTTTGAAACTGAAATCAAGTTCTAGAGTTTTCGCTGTCAAGGTAGGTTCTTTGTCTGATCGTCTGTCTGCCTGTCTGTTGGTGTGGATGCGGCTTTTCTTTTCTTTGTGTGTCTTTTTCATAGAGAGAGAAAGAGAGAGAGAACAAGAGAGAGAGAGAGAGAGAGAGAGAGAGAGAGAGAGAGAGAGAGAGAGAGAGAGAGTCTGTAAGTCTGTCTGTCTGTCTGTCTGTCTCGGTGCGTGCATGCTGTAAGTCTGTCTGTCATTGTGCTTGCATGCGTACGTGCGTGTGCGTGTGTTTTTAACGAGGCCTTTTTGTTCTCTTTTTTCCCCCTTTGTCTTTAAAATTTTAATTAATCAAAATGATAGCAGTCAAATTACACTCGAGAAATATGGTCCATTTTGGCCCTTGCCATAACCCTGCTAAAGCAGCTGAGTGCACACATGATACAACACTCATTGTCTGAAGGCTCAGTTTAACCACTGAGCCATCACGAACTCAGACTGTCTCATCTCAAGTCAGCTGATCTATGATGTCACGCGTCCTACTTCAGACGACATAATTATATCTTCAGATAGAAAGTGTGTCTATTTGCAAGATGTTGTTGTTGTACTGTTACACCGCTATATACCCGCATGGGCGTGCAACTACATGTGAACAATCTAACTCAGCAGTAAATGATGTATTACTTATTTACCCCCGGCATCCCATCCCGTTACAGTCAAAGCACATGCCGACACTTTTTACGATCTAAGACCCTAACGGACCACACTGCTGCTGAATTTTATACAGATCTCACACAGATCATACGCGTTTACGACCGCGAACTGCGATGGTAGGCATTGATAACAAACGTGTCTGCGGTATTCAGCACTACCACTATTGAAGCGCGCATTCTGATATATTATACTAACCATCATTTCGTACGACTGAAACAGAACTTATCTCCAACGATCAGTTCTTACAACAAAACCTCTTTCCTTAACAAGCCATTTCATATCGCGCGTCTATCGGTCCTTACACGCTATGACCCTGTGGCTCTTTGGTCATCCCAGCGGCCGACGTTCAAATTGCCCTCCGTGAAAGGACTTTGGGACATGGATTACGACCGAAAAAGAGGACGCAGACTTTTGGATTATCTCATCAGCGGGGGATTACTTTCCCATCAATCAGACACCTTCTAGAAAATCCAACGGGAACACTTCAAATTTGCTGAAGATGCGATTGCTTTTCCGCAGGTAACGGTGTTTGGATTTCACCAAAGTCGGAGTCGCTTACCTACACAATTGGTGCGACGAAGGGAAAAGTGAGTACTTGCGTTAGTTACATGGGTGAATTTGTCTGCGTTTGTTGCAAGTCTTTATGTCAAATGAAGAGAAGATCACAGCGTGTTTCTCTGTTGAGGATAATTATCGTGGACGGACTTGAGTGTACAGTTTTCAGTGAGAACCCTGGGTCATTTTCGATGAGATTAGTCTATCGAAGCTGTCATGATGAAATGCATGACATCTCTCAGTAATGTGACATGAGCAGAACAAGTCCACGTATTGCGTCAGTAGATACAGACTGATTGACTGACTGACTTACTTACTAGTTGAGGTTTACGTTCTCTTCGAAACAACTGGCTTATCGATCTTGGGACAAGCGGATATAGTCCTGGCGACTCGTTTCCATTTGTTGTGACGTAATCACTTATTATGTCTTGGTATGGCAGGGTGACGCAGTTAGTTCCCCTTATCACAACAGCTCTCTAGAGGTTGTCTGAGGTGATGATTATGAGGCTTACTGTCCTACAGGCCTTTGTTTTTTGGGCTATAAGTTAAGGACTAGATAGGAGAAGAATCTGAATCGAGCGCTGAGCTATTTATACCATGCTGTGCGCGTGTTCAGACACCTGCAATTCTTGTAGAATTAACGAGGTCTTTCACGTGCCATGGTGGTGACCTGGGGTGGGACATGGATACCGTCTCTGGGTTATCACCAACGGAGCTAAGAGACCCCACTCTATCATTCAAATAGCAAAAACGGGTCGAGTTCTCATTACATCGTTGTTCGTGGGAATTCTTGCCGGGAGGTTCCAGAACTCAGTGGGTTTTTTTCCGCTTTCCCTGCCAGTTCCCTCCCAGTCAGAAGACTCTCGTGGCTAAACGTTGGCCGATGGCTTTGGTCTTTCATGTCAGACTTTCTCTCCACTTCCCAACCATTCTAAAACCAACGGGGGGTTATTTACTGTCCTTTGAACATGTTAACAGTTTGTGTGTATAACTGCCACTAAGCTTGGTTACCTAGAGCTCATTGGTGTGCTGGTGGTGGTGGTGGTGCTGCTGAGTCAACGTAATGGGGGACATTATGGTGTAATTGCATGTTTGTTTGTATCACTTTGGTTAATTTCAATATTTTTTTGTATACCATTTCTTTTTCCTGATTTGTTAATTCATTTTATTTGTTTTATTTCTTTCTCTTTTTCTTTCTTTCTCTTCCCCCTGGTTACAATCAAGTTTCAAGGGGACACAAATCACATGGCTTACAAACTGAACAAATCATGTTAACTTTTGTTAAGTACTTACTAGGATTGCTTACAATAAGCATTATATGTTTGAGTTAGTAATCTTAAAAGCCATGTATTGTTTTTTGTCGTGATAAAATTTGAATAAAGTTTTGTTTAAACCAACTGAACAAAAGCGTTTGAAAGACCACATCCGCTGGGCTGCTTTGAATCCAGCACTTCTTCGGCGTTCTCTGCACACGAGTTTTGCATTACATTTCAAAACCGGAAGACACCCACAATGTGACATGGCGGTCACGTGCCGAGACGACGAGAAACGAAGAAAGACGTTTTTATCTGCTTTCATTTTTTGTATTTGCTTTTGACTCAATAGTGCTAACATTTTGTATGAATTGCACTTCTCGTCAATGAGAGTGCACGCTGAACTTTGGACTCGACAAGCGTGAGGTATTTTGAAGTGGTAGTCAAACAGAAGTGTGTGACTGAGGGTGTGAAGGCACCATTTGTGTTTTGTCAAGGGGTAGAAAATGTGTGTGTGTGTGCGTGGGTGGTTGGATTTGCATGTGTGTGGGTGTGTGTGTGTGTGTGTGTGTGTGTGTGTGTGTGTGTGTGTGAGTGTTTGTGTGTGTGTCGGTACTGTGTTTGTGTGTATGTGTGTCAGTGTGGGTGCTTGCGCGCGCTTGTGTGTGTGTGTGTGTGTGTGTGTGTGTGTGTAGAATTTGGGACTCGATCAGTCGACTCTTCTCAAAAGGGGCGTAATTAAGTGTGGAGGTGTCCCATGAAATAGAACAGTGTTTTAAAAAGGGGGGGGGGACATGACTGCATGTGTTGTTTGCGTGCTGTCGCTGTCATTTTGTTATTATGAAAATATATATGTATAGGTTACAACACGAGTGGTTTTTTATATGGCTTGTATTTCAGTCAAGACCCAGCGGATGAATATCATCGGGAGACACGAGCCTCTGGCGAGTGGGTCTCGATTGATATTCCCGCTGGGTCTTGACTGAAATACAAGCCATATAAAAAACCACGAGTGTTGTAATCTGTATATCCCATTCTACCATCAAACACAAAGTGTAGACTACTAGCGGCACTGTTGCGATCTGTGCAGGGTAAAACTGTTGCCAGCGAGACTTAGCCCTTTTGCAACCTTAAACTAAGTGACCGTCGCTGAAAAATAAAACGAATGAATGCATCGATAAGTACGCGGTAACACTACTTTCAGACCATTTAAAAGCTTTAAGTAAAGGTTCATAAGTTGCAAGAAAGTAATGAAGTCGAATAGAAATTAATTTAGTTGAAGCGCACAATTCTTTTGTTTTGCGTTTCAGGTCGGCAGAACGGGCGAAACGGGTTTGGGACCCATTTGGCTTACTCGATTCAGAATCGATTCCACGTTGTTTTTCTCGAACGTGTGTAATTAGGCTTATTGACAGAGAAGCAAATTTTAGGGAACAAATATGTAGGTTTAGATTTAACCATTTGCTCCCTATTTGAAATGTATCTACGTGATAAACTGTTTTGCGAGTGTGTTTGCATGGATGAACTTAAACTGGTATCCGGGTGTGAGGAAAACGCGACCGACACGTCTGTCACCGCCGATTGATTGCATTTTGAAGGAATATGACTGAATTACGGAAAAATATGTGGACTTACTGCAGAGCCAGGCAAAAGAGTAGACTTGCTCGCAAAACACGTGAAACAGCCGATGTTTGATAGCTGAAGGCGCACACCAAAACACACTACCGACAGATTCTCAAAAGTCGTCTGCTAACGATGCAAGGGGAGGGTACTCGTGTTTTTGTTTTGGTTCGCTAGCATCTGGTTATCTTGTAAGTTGAATGTTCGTTTTTTTCGACCTGCATTGCTTTCATAATGAAAGAAACTTTTGCTTATTGCATCTCATACATCAGATCAGTTCTGAGATTCATTTTTGCGTGCAACTGATATGGTTTTCTGAGCCGTGCAATACGATTTTAGAACTTCATACAAATGTGTCACATTGTTCGGCGCGAGGTCAAAGGTCGGGAGGAAAGTAGTCCTTTGCCCAAATCGGAATCTGCACTATCATATATTTTTTGGAGTCCATGATGTATTTATTGAGCTATAAAAATACAACATATATACCCATACTGAAGTAACAGAGACAAAGAAGGGAGGTCATGGGATATATATATATATTGTGAGGTTGTTTTTTTTACTCTTTTCTGATGAAAATGTTTGCTCGAAGAGAGCACTGAACGTGTCTTAGAAAGTGCGAAAATAAAATACGCTTACTCATGCACACATGCATGATTGTTTGTGTAGGTCGACCAAGACTACAAAGACTCGGCCTACATTGGCAGGTGTTTTGCCGCACGTGCGCATGTGTTAAAATGTCCACACACGACTCTAAAAAAGTGAGATGAAAATGTTTTTTCTCCGCATTTGATCTTTTGTTGCAAAAATCACCTTCAATTAATCCCCCCCCCCCCCCCCCCCCCCCGTCCCTTTTCAATGTTATCCCTCCGCCAGACACGCACACATCCCACATCCTCAATACCCACACACAAAAGATATCAAACTCTGTGTACAGAGTTCATACCGCTACACAACTAGCACTCACACAAAGACCTTTTTTAGTTTTAATCAGTGTTTAGCCCCCCGTATCCTCCCCAAACGCTCATTATTTTTCAGGGTAGCCTCCGAAAATTGTGCGCGTGCGAAATTGGAGCGGCCCTGTCACCTGCTTGGGCGTTGAATGAAAGGACGCGTGGGTTTGAGAGAACAATAGAACCGCCTGTGTCGTTTGTGTGCGTGTTTGTGTGACTGAGGTTGTGTGTATTGGAATGTGTGACTGAGGTTGTGTGTTTGTGTGTGTGTGTGTGTGTGTTGTGTGTGACTGAGGTTGTGTGTCTGTGTGTGTGTGTGTGTGTGTGTTTTCTTAGTCTTACCCGCTGATGCTGCTGTACGTTGTTGTTGTTGCATTCTGTTCTTGTTTTTTCCCGGTTTTTTTACTGGATTATCATCCTGAGTGCTGCTGCAGCAGCTGAAGATACCTTGGCAGTCTTCCTGAAAGCAACACGATCAAATTAAAATATACCTTTTGTAACCAAAAGTGCTTTTGTGTCTGAAATAATGCAGTTAAAGAAAATATCTAATTACACTCTCAAACAATGATATCTTTGTGTGTTACCACTTCCGACAGCAGTGTATTTGTTTGTTTGTTTATTTGTTTGTTTTTCTGTATGTTTGTTTGTTTGTTTGAGTGTCTGTTTGTTTGTTTGTGTTTACTATCTTGCTTTGTTAAATTAAATTCATATTTGAGTTGTTATTTTTCTTCTTCAAGTTACAAAAATAGTATTTGTCACCAACAGGATAAGGTAGTTCTAGTGGAAATAATACCAATAATGACTATTGTAGTGGTAGTAGTAGTAGTAGTAGTAGTAGTAGTAGTAAAAGTAGTTGTAGTTATAGTAGAAGTAGTAGTAGTTGTAGTAGTAGTAGTAGTTGTAGTAGTAGGTTGTAGTTATAGTAGAAGTAGTTGTAGTAGTTGTAGTAGTAGTAATAGTTGTAGAAGTAGTAGTGGGAGTACAAGTACTGAGCAGGAGCAGCAGTAGCCTGTAGTAGTAATAGTAGTAGTAGTAGTTGTTGTAGTAGTAGTTGTTGTAGTAGTTGTAGTAGTAGTTTTAGTAGTAGTAGTTGTAGTAGTAGAAGTAGTAGTGGGAGTACAAGTAGCAGTAGCCTGTAGTAGTAATAGTAGTAGTTAGTAGTCCCGGTAGCAAGAGGATGAACAAAAGCCAGCGGGATCACGGGAGGTCAGACACACAGACGATGCACCTGGTCACCTTGGCTTTTTCACAGTTAGCGACGTCATTCACCCACTTCACAGCAATCTACCCCCTCCCTTCCCCCCATCCTACACACACACAAAGGCACGACAACGGTACCCAGCGGCATACACCCAAGACAGAGTTAAATTGTCAACTCTGCCCTCCCCATCCACAACTACCCTCCCAACCCCCCCTCTGCCCACAGTATACCCGTCTCCAGATGGCGGCTTCACAAAGAGCGAGAAAGACAATCGGTCAGGACAATGAAGCCCCGAACACCCCACCCCAAACACCCCACCACCCGGAACCATTTGTTCGAGGTTCTTGCCCAAATGCCTCCACTAGACACCGCCTGTCGCTCGCGCACGCACGTGCGGGGAGACAAAATAGCGAGGTTGATAGTTGCTTTGCGTTACCATTGCGCTTTTCTGTGGGATTACTTTTTTTGTTCCAAGATGATAATAGTGGAGGCACAGCATCAGTCGCCAGGTGACGGCGTAGTAAAAGGTCATGTGACCAGCAAACGGCACGTGCCTCAATAGTCACATGACCAGGTTCCCACGATCCTGATTGGTTCCGACTCCTAGAGCCACAGTAACGGTATTCGACGCTACTGAAACCCAATGCAGAGCCGAATGTTTTTACACACGCTCAGTTGTCATCTTTTTGACAGTTGGGATCAAAGTAGTCTAAATCACCGACGCAGCCGTCCGGATGCGCGTGCGTTAGGAAATATATCTCTATGTCCATCAAAAGAACGCGTCCCCAGCCGGCTTGTAGCAATAACAATAGCTTTTC
Organism: Littorina saxatilis; assembly: GCF_037325665.1. Taxonomy (NCBI): domain Eukaryota; kingdom Metazoa; phylum Mollusca; class Gastropoda; order Littorinimorpha; family Littorinidae; genus Littorina; species Littorina saxatilis. The sequence continues at coordinate 42,142,984 of NC_090247.1, read as the reverse complement.
AGTCTTTACCACATACACCCCAACTGTTCACAGAATAAACATAATGTATAGTCATCCGCGCGTACGGGTTCTCTTTGAAGCGTGGCGTATCCTTCCCTGCTCTTGTCAATCTGTATGCGGATTTATTGTAATTGAAGTTGTTTGGTTTGCTTGGAAGTTGGAGGTCTTTCATACGAAGTCCCTGCGTAGAGACTTGTTTAGTATTGATGGTTAGAACTGTTTACTACAAGTTTTCATTGTTGTCAGACTTCTAAGAGTATCAGCGTTGATTTTTAACATGCGGTCTCTTGATATTAGTGCTTTTGTTGTAGCTAGTTTTTCCTGCTTTAATTTGATTTCCTTGCATAACAAATAGTTTTCACCTGAAACAAAATGTCACTTACATTTTGTCAGTGTTTTACACTTCTTGAAATAAAACTGAATCAGAATATCAGTCAGTCTATGCTTATACCCTCTCTCTGTCGCTCTCTCTCTCTCTCTCTCTCTCTCTCTCTCTCTCTCTCTCTCTCTCTCTCTCTCTCTCTCTCTTTCTCTCTCTCTCTTTCTCTCTCTCTCTCTCTTTCTCTCTCTCTCTGTCTCTCTCTCTCTCTCTCTCTCTCTCTCTCTTCTCTCTTTTTAACCCTTCTCTTTCTTTCTCCCCGCCCATCTCTCTCTATCTCTCTCTCTCTTTAGATTTATTGTTATTCAGATTCAGATTCTAGACAATAAATAGCCTTTTATGTGCACGATTTTGATTTTTTTTTTAATAAAAGACTCCAATGGCTTCTGCAGATGTTTCCAGCAAAACAAAACAAAATAAAATAAATCCACCAAAGCTTCACAAGTAACCCCATGAATGTTTTCCTCGATTTAACATACTGACGGGAAGCTGGCTCCGTATCGGCGGTTGCCATTATTCTGTTTGATGGCCAAATTAACAGCATCGCAAAAGACAAAACGGGGTAATACAGACTAATTTGGCGGGAAATTTGGCGAACAAGGAGGACGCTCACTGGCACCAGACGGTATGGAAACTGCAGATTTAGATGCTTTCTCTCTCTCTCTCTCTCTCTCTCTCTCTCTCTCTCTCTCTCTCTCTCTCTCTCTCTCCCACAAACACACCATGTCACACAGTGACAATGTTATGGAGAGAAAGAGGGGAGGGGGGAAGGGGGGTTGGTGGAGAGGAGTCGATAAAAAGCGCGAAACTGAGTGGCCCGAGATAAAAGATGATCAATAATTTCAAAAACGATGGAGGAACACCTTTTGTTTCCATGGGGTACAGGTACGGGAGTGTGAAATCTCGCCAAAGTACAAGGCCACGTTGACCTATTCCGAACAGACACGAATCAATAATTCACGGATGGAGAAGAGAGTTCTATGGTTCATACATGCGTGCGTTCTGTTTGAGATTTGGCGCCAAATGCAATATGATGTAGTTCACTTAATTTAAACAAAAAATCTGTCTTTCTGAGGAGTTTCGTTATGTCCTTTTATTACTTGTATTCTACCCGCTCCTCGCCCCACCCCCCCCCCCCCCCCCTTCCCTTCACGTATTAAAAATTAAACTTAAAGAGGGGGGAAATATGCAGAAAAATCAGTTCACAGAGTTAGAAGAAGTGAAAATAAAAGAAAGGCGCACTCTGATGATGTTCTTTGGTGTGGACTACAAAGTAAGCGAGAAAAAGTCAGCAAATGGCTACGCTCCAAGGGATTCTAACAATTATGCTGAAAATGAAAACAACAAAATAAAAGAAAACAAAAGAAAAGATCAAAATAACAAAACAAAACAAGTCGCGTAAGGCGAAATTACTACATTTAGTCAAGCTGTGGAACTCACAGAATATAACTGAACGCACTGCATTTTTTCACAATGACCGTAGTCCGCCGCTCGTGCAAAACGCAGTGAAACTGACGAGCCTGTTTAGCGCGGTAGTGGTTTCGCTGTGCTGCATAGCACGCTTTTCTGTACCTCCCTTCGTTTTAACTTTCTGAGCGTGTTTTTAATCCAAACATATCATATCTATATGTTTTTGGAATCAGGAACCGACAAGGAATAAGATGAAATTGTTTTTAAATCGATTTCGGAAATTTGATTTTAATCATAATTTTTATATTTTTAATTTTCAGAGCTTGTTTTTAATCGAAATATAACATATTTATATGTTTTTGGAATCAGAAAATGATGAAAAATAAGATGAACGTAAATTTCGATCGTTTTTATAAAAAGAATATAATTACAATTTTCTGATTTTTAATGACCAAAGTCATAAATTAATTTTTAAGCCACCAAGCTGAAATGCAATACCAAAGTCCTACCTTCGTCGAAGATTGCTTTATAAAAATTTCAATCAATTTGATTGAAAAATGAGGGTGTGACAGTGCCGCCTCAACTTTTACAAAAAGCCGGATATGACGTCATCAAAGACATTTATCCAAAAAATAAAAAAAGTCTGGGGATTTCATACCCAGGAACTCTCATGTAAAATTTCATAAAGATCGGTCCAGTAGTTTACTCTCAATCGCTCTACACACACACACACACACACATACACCACGACCCTCGTCTCGATTCCCCCTCAATGTTAAAACATTTAGTCAAAACTTGACTAAATTTAAAAACATCCAAACAAACGAAAAACGAAAAATAGGACGCAGCGTTTTCAAAAATGTTATCTGAAGTAGTTCCCAAACCCACCTTTTTTTCATAGCCCCCATTTTCCCCTTTCTGGAGGGAATGAGTTAGTAACCATGAGATAATGCAGGGTGCAACATCTTCACATTAATCTAAACTCTTGAATTGAACCCTGTTTTCCTAATTCATAAAGTAAGTGTGTTCTCTTTAGTCAGACAAGAAGGACCCCTACAGTAACAAGAACTGAAGAAAATCGGACTGAAAGGTAAGATATTAACGTACTGCCATTGGATCTCAACTCCTCAATTCATTATAGTTTATGCTAATTTTGTTCACTCCAAAAAATGCAGCAACTGACACCAGGGTTAAGGAGGAACGAAGAACACCGGACGGGTAGAAACTGTGCTGCAGAACTGCACATCACCCAAGCTGCATGCAGTTTCAAGACATTGTCTTGTGAAACCCAAAGTAAAGGTGCCATATCTCAGCCCTTCAAGAATCGAGAGAAGGAGAAGAACAAAAGAGCTTGCACATCGACTGGACATCATCCAACATGCATGCTTTTGGGCTCTGACACCCCAGCGTCACCTGGTCTTGACCATCTGTGCTGGGAGAATCTTCAAGAGTTGAGGGGAGACTGGACGGGCAGAAAAAGATGCGGCAGGACTGCACAACGCCCTAGCCACAGGCACCCCAGCATGTCTTGACCATCTGTGCTGGGTGAATCTTCAAGGGTTTGGCTTGTAGGCAGTCTGGCTTCTGGTGCTTGAAGAAAGGAGGGTGTCTTTGGACAAGACACGGCTGATTAAGGTGGCACTATTAATTGCCTCTTGCACTTTGACTGCGGGGGTGCTAGAATGAGCAGGACCATGATTGTCGCGGTGGACTGATGCAGTAGAGGAGGTGAAGAAAGGCTGGGAGGTGGGTGTTGAGGGGTGGGGTTGGACAAGGAGGTGATACTGAGAGAGAGAGAGAGAGAGAGAGAGAGAGAGAGAAAAAGAGAGAGAGAGAGAGTAAGACATAGAGCGAGAGTGTGTGTGCATTTGTGTGTATTTGCGTGTGTGTGTGTGTGTGTGTGTGTGTGTGTGTGTGTGTGTGTGTGTGTGTGTGTGTGTGTGTGTGTGTGTGTGTGTGTGTGTGTGTGTGTGTGTGATCATAGTAAGGGAGGCTGTGAGGATGGTCATGTAACTGGGACGAGTAGAGTAACAAACAAGAAAACAGAATGATATACGTGTTCCATTTCACATCCTGCTCCTGTTAAATTTCACTTCATCACTGCAAGAGTTATCTTCGTCCACTTTTTTCTGCTTCATTCTTATTGTCCTTTCCTTTTCTTCGTTTCCTGCAGTTCCTTGTTTGCTATTTTTCATATCTTCTTTTCTTAAGTAATAAAATAAATGCAGTTTTTGGCTCACGTAAGTGTAGCCAATGCGATCGTAACTTTGTCTGTCTGTGCGTGCGTGCGTGCGTGCGTGCGTATGTGCGTGCGTGCGTGTGTATGTCTGTGGTAGAAACTTTAACATTTCGTCATTTGAAGACGTCACATTATGGCGTAAGAGGGTTAGACGTCACGCGAAGGAATTACTGAAAGTCTCGGTCATTGTTTTTTGAGCGGGCCGAGACTAGTTGGCAGTCGTGTCGTAGATTGTTGACACTCTCTCTCTCTCTCTCTCTCTCTCTCTCTCTCTCTCTCTCTCTCTCTCTCTCTCTCTCTCTCTCTCTCTCTCTTTCAACTTCAGGCCCTTCAAGCGTTATTATTCTGGTTTGTTTCGTTTTGGTTTCATTTTTCATTGCTCATTTTTCTTTTTGATTTATCTCCCTTTCCCCCTTCTTTTGCGCTTGGAGGACATCATCTTCTCTGATAAGTCGTTTTGATATTTGTATTGTTCATTTGTTGTTTTCATTTTTTTTTTAACCTGTTGAAGACCATTAGGTCGAAGCGTTGTTCATTGTCATTTGTTTGTATATTTCGTTGCGAGTCCAGAATATTCGGTATTACTCTTAGTCGTGTCCCTGTAAGTAGGCTACATGCAGACAGACAGATCTAGATCTAGTGTCTCGCTTTCTTGCACAGTGTCACCTATGCTTACTGTGTGTGTGTGTGTATGTGTGACGGAGTGATTGAGTTTGTGTTACTGTTTGTCTATTTCTTACGTGAGCCTTGAAGGCTTCGCCTCTTGTTCAAACTGAAAAACGAAATTCTCTCTGTCTCTGTCTGTCTGTCTGCCTGTCTGTCTGTCTGTCTGTCTGTCTGTCTCTCTCTCTCTCTCTCTCTCTCTCTCTCTCTCTCTCTCTCTCTCTCTCTCTCTCTCTCTCTCTCTCTCTCTCTCTCTCCATAGAGGTAAAATGACAAAACATTCGTTCACCCGTGTCACATCAAAGTCTGTGGGGACACAGGGGTGCCATTTTTAGATATCACGTCAGCTGCTCACTTCTCTCACAGAGGGAGTCTCTCCGGTGGCGAAGATAATACAAGTCTGACCTGGCACGTGCGCAGGTGTTGCTCTCAGCGCGTGCACCTCCATATATGGTCATTGTAGGGTCTGTATTCGGACGGGTATAAAAAGGGTGATGCTTGGTGGATGCGTTGGTATATTTTTAATTTTTTTTTTATTTAGCTTCGGTCCCGTTTTGTGCACTTGCATTATTTCCCACTCTTAAACTCAAAGTATATTTATTTAATGAATTTCTGAAAGTCAAGAATAAAACCTAGTTTTTCATTGATATCATACATAGTTGGGTGTTTTGGGGTGGTGGGGGGATGCGGTTAAAAGTCGCTGATTGGCAATGAAAATACCTTCTAATTAAACCCCCTTCGCGTTCTTTGCCCCATCTACCGAAGAAAAAGGGTACAAGTAAGACCTTGAAACGAAAAGTTCAACGTCATTGCAGTTCTATCGTCACATTTTGTTTTGCATACTTCAGTAAGACTGTACTGCTGAACTAAACTTTATTGTGTTCAGATTTCTTCTGTTTATTTCAGTTGGGACCAGATCAATTCAATCCAGCATCTTTTTAACTATTTTCTTGTTTTTGATTTTTTTTATTATATTATTTTTATACTTTATCTCATAAACTTGGATTGTTTTATTCTTTTATAAGTTATAGTTAAGGTGATGATCTCGTTAAGGGTAGGGTAGGAAAGGGGGGCAGTAAGAAGCAGGTCCCCCATTCTGCCTTTGGACTGAGCCTCAAAGAGAACTGAAAGTTGCTCTAAATCTACAATCTATAGATGACAGTTGTCAACTATGATGTACACGCGGATGGCAAAACGTTCAATAGGTTACAAGCACGCTTCTGTAAATGTGAAGTTTTCATGAAGTAGGGTCGTCTTTTCTGGGGCACGAACCCCACATGTTGTGGGGTGGTTCGCTTCGTTTCGCCAAATTATAGAAAAAGAAAAGAGACGAGTGAGACGTCTGTATACCAGCCATAGACCAAATAGCCTGGACCGTCAACTCGTCACGTGACCCTTCGAGGTTACGACGCTCGATTTTCACAGGGGCGCTTAGCGTCCGGTTTGAAAGACAGTGAAAAGAAAGCACGCTCCAGTTATTTGTGACAATGGGAGGTGACAATGAACTGGATTTTCCAAAACTCCAAACTAAACTTAACAAAACTCATCGAAAAACATGTTCCATATGCACTTTAGCTGAGTTTATTTTAGCATTTTCAGAACTTACCTCGGCAACTTCGTCCATGTTTACAATCGACACCGGATATGACATCCCCCTGATTTCTGAAAGGCCAAGAAGAGCGGGGTAGTAGTTGCGCTGAGAAAGATAGCACGCTTTTCTGTACCTCTCTTCGTTCCTAAATGGGGGTGGCCGCTACCTCGTAATAGAGAGAAAGAGCGGAGAGAGAGCTAGTTGGCGGTCCAGGCTATTTGGTCTATGATACCAGCAGAGCTACGTGGCGGTCAGGTTATCACGGTGAATCGATTGCATCTTCAATAGCAAACACGTGCTTTGTTGCTTGTTTAAATTGCAACATGATATTCTCCCACCAAACCCACTGCATCGTTCCTCGTACAAAAGAACCGACGTTCAGTAATTGGTGGCACGAACATTATTTCTCACACACATAATAAGCGCCTCCGCTTGGGTTTGATTGGAACAATTAATGGACCCTCACCAATTCATCCACGCCAAAGTGAAAGCATTTGGCAAGCACATTTTCTGCCACACACTAACGCGCGAGCAGTACGGTTTTCATATGCTGTCTGGCTCTGACAGATTATTTAACAATAGCAAACTAATACCCCTTGAATGCTAGATTGATTTACAATTGTGACTAACTGCCTCACGAATGCTAATTTGATCGCACGCTGACGTTAAACGGTGTCCTTGCAAGCTCAATGAAGGCATGTTCTTCTCAAAGGGTACACGTTTAATAAGATGGAAATATTCACGCATGAGTGAAATTCTGAGGTCATATTACTGGGGCCTCCACATCAGCGTTGGTCTGGGACATACTAGCCTTCTTAAAGAGAGGTTGGTTGCTCCCTTTGGCCCGGTCTCGGTATGTTTTCAAGGTTACATTATAGATGAAATCTGATCGAGAAAAAAGTAAGACAAGGTCAGTTAATTGACATACAAAAGCACACTTTCATACTTTCCTCCAGCTCTTGGCATTTTCCGCCCCGTTGTTTTACGGGGCCTCTTCAACGATGGTTTGGTTTAAACAAGATTTTATTAAAGAAATACAGGGTGGCATGTATATGCGATACAGACATTTGTGACCACACAACAAGCTAAGCTTATATTAAGTGTGGTTATAAATATGTACATCTAGATAGGATATGCCAAAACTGCATATAACTCAGCCCAGGTACTCGCAGCTAAGACTATGAAGCAGCTGTATTCTGTCACAAATAGTCTGCTTGGTAAAGAGAAAAACTGTCCTCTCCCGACCATATACACTCCAAGTCGTCTACCCTGTGAATTTTCCGATTACTTTAGAATTAAAGTACAGACAATACGAGAAGAACTTGACTCTCAGCTAACCTCTACCACCAGCAAATTCACAGAGAAAAAATTCTCAGGAACATCTTTCTCGGGTTTTCACCATGTGTCAGAATGTTTTGTCAGAGAAAAAATTGCTGAATCCAACCGTAAGACATGTGAGCTTGACCCATTGCCCTCGTGCATTCTCAACCAGTGTATTGATGCGCTAGTTCCATGCATTACCGGTATCGTCAATGACTCGCTGGCCACCGGGATCTTCCCATCTGTATACAAATCGGCGGTAGTCCGCCCTCTGCTTAAAAAACCTTCCCTAGACCCTAACTGCCTAAAAAACTTCAGACCCGTCTCAAATCTTCCTTTTTTCTCGAAATTACTTGAAAAGATAGTTCTCTCTCAGATCATTGGGCACCTCACCCAGAACAAGCTCCTCGACCCCCATCAGTCCGCGTATAGGGCTGGCCACTCAACAGAAACCGCTCTCATCAAAGTTGCAAATGACCTTCTCTTAGCTCTCGATCAAAAGCATGTGTCTGTCCTTTCTCTATTAGATCTCTCGGCAGCATTTGACACTATTGACCACTCCGTTCTCCTGACAAGACTTCACAATTCTTTTGGTATTTGCCACACTGCCTTAGCTTGGTTTAAGTCCTACCTCACAGACCGCTCTCAGATAGTCTCCATTGACGGCTTCCAATCTGCTCCATCCCCGTTGACTTTCGGTGTCCCCCAAGGATCTGTACTTGGCCCGGTGCTATTCATCATGTACACGAAACCAATATCTAATGTCATCTCTCGCCACTCTGTTTCCTATGAAAGCTTTGCTGATGACACTCAGTTACAAAAATCTGGCCCTATTACTGACCTCCCCAACACAATCGAGACAACTAAGAACTGCATCTCTGACTTGAAATTGTGGATGACCGAAAATAAATTGAAACTTAATGACGACAAGACCGAGATCATGCTAGTTGTACCCCCTTCTCTTAAAAAAGAACCATCCCTTCCTGCCCAAATCTCTATAGCTGGAACTGATATTCAGTTGGCTTCTCAAGTACGAAACCTCGGTGTCATCTTCGACGAAACTCTCTGCTTCAAACAACAAGTCTCCACTGTCTGTAGAAATGCCTACTATGAACTGAGAAAAATTAGCTCCATCCGCCACTGCCTTTCTTCCGATGCTACAAAAACCCTCATTTGCTCTCTCGTTCTTTCAAGGCTAGATTACGGAAATGCCCTTCTTTCTGGTTCATTTGACTATCTCATTGAAAAACTGCAGAAAGTACAGAACAACTCCGCTAGATTAATCACAAAGACCCCTAAAAGACACCACATCACACCTGTTTTGAGATCCCTTCACTGGCTGCCTGTAAGAAGTCGTATTCAATACAAAATTGCATGCATTTGTTTCTCTTTCTTTCATGGTACAGGACCTGCTTATCTCTCTGAGATGTTATCAAAATATTCAAACCTCTCCTCTCTTCGCTCTGCAACAGATACCAATGTACTTAGTAAACCAAAAAGAAACAGAAAATCAACTAACTATGGATTTGAGAGATCCTTCAAGTACCAGGGACCTCTTGTCTGGGAGAAAATCCCCCGGAGCATTAGGGATTCCCAGTCACCATCTGCCTTTTGAACAGCCCTCAAAACACACATGTTTAAGTTAGACCTCTGAAGGAGATCCCATGATCGGTGAGTCATCGGCGCTGCCACGTGTATTATCTACTAAAGTGTGGCGTTCATGAGGATGTGTATGTGCCTGTGTGTGTTGTACTAGAATAACGTATGCGTACATGGAATGACATTGCGGGTTACCTGAACATTGACAATGACGAAAGAAAGATTGTGTGTGTGAGTGTGTGCGCGCGCGCGTGTGTGTGTGTGTGTGCGTGTGTGTGTGCGTGCGTGTGTGGGTGTGTGTGACCATGTTTGAATTTATTCGGATTTAGTTCTCTTTCCTTGTTTGTATTATGATTGTGTAAGTGTAAAGCGCTCTGGGCTCGTCACCACGAGGTTTACGCGCTATATAAGTAATCGTTATTATTATTATTATTATATTATTTCACGTGATGTCAAGGTCAGAGAATTGCTCATACCCTTATTAGAAATGTAAAACAGACAAGATACATTTTTTACAAAAAAAGAAGAAAAATTATAACAAAAGAATTATCGGGGAGATATGAGTCGGTAAGGTGGGTATATAGGTGAGGGGGGGGGGGGGGTGGGGGTCAGAGAGACGATGACTGTCACAGACTTGCCAATTAAATGTTTCTGCAGCAGCAATAATTTCGTCCAAAGTGTTGTCCAAACTAATTAAGCTGAGGTTAGTCATGTGAATACACAGAAAAACCTTAAGCAAGATTCACTCAAGCTTGACTTTCAGTAAAATCGTTAAACAACATGACCTGCCAATAATCAGATACTGGATCATTAACATGGTGACCACTAGCACTGGGTAATCAAAATCTATCCCTTAACCTTATAAAACTTTGTACCTTTTCGAATATTTCAATGTTTTCGGCAACCGGCACGGTTGGCCTAGTGGTAAGGCGTCCGCCCCGTGATCGGGAGGTCGTGGGTTCGAACCGGCCCCGCCGGGTCATACCTAAGACTTTAAAATTGGCAATCTAGTGGCTGCTCCGCCTGGCGTCTGGCATTATGGGGTTAGTGCTAGGACTGGTTGGTCCGGTGTCAGAATAATGGGACTGGGTGAGACATGAAGCCTGTGCTGCGACTTCTGTCTTGTGTGTGGCGCACGTTATATGTCAAAGCAGCACCGCCCTGATATGGCCCTTCGTGGTCGGCTGGGCGTTAAGCAAACAAACAAAACAAAACAAAAATGTTTTCGGTAAGACGTAGGTGTGGCAGACCAAATAATAAACATTGTACATTTTGGTTTAAACGTTTTATTCAACGTTTGTGCATTATTTACAAAAAAACGCATATTGAGTAAACAACAGCAAGCATAATGCTTATAGTGGTGTTTACAGTTTTCTAGAAAATTACATATAAATGGCGGCTGTTGTACGGTTTAAATGAAAAGCAAGCAAACATGAAAAGAAAATTGAATGAAAATTGTACATCAAAACAAAAATCCGTTTAAGAATACATATATAATATTTATGGTGTTAGCGAGTAAGAGATAGAGAGGGAGAGAGGGAGAGAGGGAGAGAGAGAGAGAGAGAGAGAGAGAGAGAGAGAGAGAGAGAGAGATAGAGAGAGAGAGAGAGAGAGAGAGAGAGAGAGAGAGAGAGAGAGAGAGAGAGAGAGAGAGAGAGACGTAAGACGTAAGACGTAAGACATTTTATTGATTAAACACACAAGGTTCATTTCAACGGGGTGTGTGTGTGTGTGGGGGGGGGGGGGCAGTAATACATGCCGTGTGTTTGTATTTATGGACAATCAACCGGTTTTATCTCTTTCTCTCTAACATATACTCACACGAACGCACGCACGTTCTCACTCTCTCTCACTCACTCTTAAACCTAACAAGAAATTCCTCCGAGGTAGGAAAAAACACCCCCGTCCTGACCATTCTCACTGCCACCAACTGAGAAGGTTATTTCCCTTTGACCATTAATATGTCCCTCTATAAGTCCTTGTAGAATCTTAATCCACCAATAACTCCCTAACCGGCGTGTGTTTTTCAGGATTTACAACACTGAAGGAGAGGCGAAAAAGACACAAATTGATTTTGTATTTCAAATTAGTTAATGCACGCGTGCCACCATACTTACGAGAACGTCTGCCTCCTCTCGTTGCTTCTGTGAACCCTTACCATAGACGAAGACCACTTGACAGACAGACTCCCCACTCTCGAACTGAATTGTATAAAAAGTCATTTTTTCTGTCTTCGACTTCCCTGTGGAATGAGCTTCCAGATACTGTAAAACAACTTGATTCTATTGGGTTATTTAAAAAACGTATTAGTTCTGATGATTCTGTTGTTCCCTCGTATAGATACACATCTGATCGAAAATCAGAAATTATCCATTGCAGACTGAGATTGAGGATCAGCAATCTAAATAGTGATCTATTTGACAGACATTTAATTCCCGACCCGTCATGCACTTGTGGTTATCGTGTTGAAAATGCGGAGCACTATATTTTTAATTGCCCCTTATCTCTTCAAATACGTGAAGTCACCTTGTCAACACTGCCCAACTATGATTTGCTAACCGCTGATGATTTTCTGTATGGCAATAGAGACAAGTCAGACAGCGAAAATGCATTGATATTTGACCAGTTATTCAGGTTTATCTTATTAAGCAAACGTTTTGAATAATGAATGCATTTATCTCATCCATGTTCGAAACGACCATGTGCAGTACTGTTTACATTTCCTTGTTCTGGTAGTATTCTATTTTCAACCATGTGGAAGTCATTGTATGCGTGTGTGTGCGAGTGAGTGTGCGAGCGCGTGTGAGTACTGTTGTTAGTTTAGCATTGGGTTTTTTTTTCTTTTGGTTTTTTTTCCTTTTATTGTTACATGTTTGTCTACCATAATTTACCATTATTATTTTGACATTATTTCAAATTTGTTATATTAAAATCGTCCGCCAAATTTCATTTGCTTTTAAGAGTACGCTCATAAGCTTAGCTTGTTGTGCTCCATGTTCCTTATTTCATGTATGCGGTAATAGTACCAATGGAATTTATTGAATAAACTTGTTTAAACCAACCGTGTGTTTGACTGGTCCCAATTTTTGTAAGGACCGTCTCAGGAATGTATAGAACCTGTTCACCAAGTTTGGTGACGATCGGTCCGTTCATTCTTGAGATCTATATGCGAACACAAACACACAAACACACAAACAAACAAACAAACACATCGACCGAATCCTATACACACCCCTATACCGGGGGTGTAAAGACATATCCAGCGCATGAATTAACATACAGTGCTAACATACATTATCGGCTTTCAATCATTCTCTATCGTTCCACGGCACAAACTCTCTCTCTCTCTCTCTCTCTCTCTCTCTCTCTCTCTCTCTCTCTCTCTCTCTCTCTCTCTCTCTCTCTCCCTCTCTCTCTCTCTCCCTCTCTCTCTTTCTAACATACAAACATTTCCAGCGCAAAAATCAACAATTTGAATAGGTACAACAACACAAGTGTACTACACCAGCATACATTATTTACAATCAAACCTGCTCTAACATTCCACGGCACAAACTATGTATAACACATCGCCGTCTCGTTCACCTGTTCCACATTGGGTAACTAGTCCAAAAAACTTTTCCTTTTTTGAAAAACACGATATAAGAATCTGGCCACATGCACCACTGAATCCCCTTTATCTACAGACATAACACGTAAAATACTGTTCGCATCTTCACTCTGGGTTTTTTCTCTTAGTATTTTGACATCAAGTCTATAATCACAATATCCTTTGCATACAAACAATACATGTTTCTCGTCTTCCACGTCCTCTCTGCATACAGGGCAAATCAAAAGTCCCGGTACAACGTCTCTCAGGGAGAGAGGGAGGGAGGGAGGGGGAGAGTGAGAGAGAGGGGGAGAGTGAGAGAGAGGGGGAGAGTGAGAGAGAGAGAGAGAGAGAGAGAGAGAGAGAGAGAGAGAGAGAGAGAGAGAGAGAGAGACGAGTAGACGTATCGATTTTGCTTTCACTTTACATGTTTATCTGTTCGAAACGGCCGGACTGTCCAATAAATTCCTGCACTGTCAAAAAGATTTTTTTTTAAATTTTTATTTGCAAGGAGGGGTTTCCATGAAGTAGAATATATGTGTGTATGAGGTTGTTGATTAGTTTGTTGATTGTGTTGTTTCTTGCAGCTAAGTGTAAACGGCATTCTAGTAAGAAGTGTGTTGCAGTTTCTGTTCCATCACCACAGTCGCATACGCTGTTTTCCGCAAGGTGTCGCTCAACTAAGTCTTTCTTTAGATCACTAATATTAAGTCTCATTTTTGTGTGGATTATTTGTGTTTGTCGACTGCCACTGTAGAAGTAAACGGGAATTTGTGTGTCGTCTTTTGTTAAGTAATGTTTAAATTCCCCGAGGGAGTCGGTTAACTGTATTTGTTCAGGTAGTTGGTTCCAGAGTACTGTTGTCGAAGGAAAAAAGGATGTTTTGTACGTTTCTGTTCGATGTGGGGGTATACCTCGTTCTAAGGGGCGGCGTCTGTGGTAGGGGTTGTTGGCTGCTACGAGAGGTGGGAGTGCTGCTTGTAGGTATGGGGGGGTCTTGTCGTGAATAATTTTATGGAACATTGTTAGTTTATGACGGTTACGCCTTTCAGATAATGATTGGAGTCCAGATTCTCCGTAAAGCTTAAAGTGACTGGTTCCGCGGACAGCTCCGATGATTGTTCGTATTGCATCTAGGTTTAACTTTTACATTTTACATTTTGATGATTATTCGGTAATGTGTCTATTGTTAGCCAACGGACATCATCGTAATTGCTACAAAGTAATAAATAATGTTCAACATCTTCTTTACGATATCCGCACTCACAAGTCGGGTTATCACTTAAGTGGAGTTTCATCATATCATCATTTAAATCGCTCATTTCTAGTCTTAATCTACAGTGTATAATTCCTTCTTTTCTCTTACAAAAAAAAGATGAAAAAATATAACAAAAGAATTATCGGGGAGATATGAGTCGGTAAGGTGGGTATACAGGGGAGGGGTTTGTTTGTTTGTTTGTTTGTTGCTTAACGTCCAGCCGACTACGCAGAGCCATATCAGGACGAGGAAGGGGGGGGGATGAAGGGGGCCACTTGTCAAGCGATTCCTGTTTACAAATGCACTAACCCATTACTTGTGTCCCAGCAGGCTTTAGTAAAACTAAATTAATACCTACTGGAAGATTACCAGTTTCCAGTATGTTAAAATAGGCTTAACCTATCTACTGCTGGACTTACATCAGAACACTAACAGATTAAACTATACATGAATCGCGAGACAAGCGGCAAGAGAAGAGATTTTTGGAAAAAATACAGGTGAATGAGCAAGAAGGCAGAAAAAAGAAAAGAATTCATGAAGAAAAAGAGAGCATGACAGGAAAGAGGAACCAAAAATCTACCTAACAGCAAACTAGAAAGCTCCTGCGGTTCCAAAAACAGGAGGGGCTTTTAATTTCATAACCGCAGTGCCCCACTGCGGGAACAGGGGAGGGGGGGGGGGGGGGTCAGAGAAACGATAATAATATTGAGGAGGAACTTTACTATCTGAACGACCTAGAAAATGTTTAAACTGACTAATTGATTTTGTTGATTTGATAATTGTCTGGTAGCCTGAATTCCATGTTCGGGTAGTACTGAGAACAAATGACTTGTTATACAGTTCAGTTCTGTGTGGTGGTACGACCCGTTCAAGTGGGTTTCGTCTATGATAGGGGTTTACAGTCGAGACAAGAGGAGGCAATAAATCAGCCACGTTCTGTGAACATTTCCCGTGTACCATTTTGTGATACAAAATTAATGTATGTCTTTCCCGTCTTAGTTTTAAACTGAAGCGTGATTCGTCATATAATTTTTGGTGGCTTGTTCCTTTAACTGCTCCGACAATTACCCTCAAGGCCTCAAGGTGGAGCTGTTCCAAAATGTTTGATAACTCTTCTGTACAACTGTCCCAGACGACATCGGCGTAATCAAAGTGTGGTAATACGTAAGATTTATACATAATTTCTAAAGATTTTCTACTAAACCTGTGCTTGTAAAATTTCAAACAGTTAATCAATAACATTACTTTACTTGCAATATTGTTAATAATCAAAATCACTATCACGTCGTTTAAAATTTAACAGTTCAGTTTTTCCATTATTAAATTTTACCTTCCAGTCATTGGCCCATCTACTTAATTCCTGTAAAATCCGAGTTCAAAATGTATTTACGCAATTGGGAATCGTTCATTGACAGGTACATACTTGTGTCATCTGCGAACAATTTTACAGCGGATTGAAATTTAAGACAATATCGTTTATATATATCAAAACAATAGTGGCCCCAGCACAGACCCCTGGGGAACTCCAGCTGGTACAGTCTGTGGGGCCGACATGTGCCCTTTAACAACAACACTCTGTGATCGATCATTTAAATAACTTCTAATCCAACATAATAAGCGTCCTCTTATGTCAATGGCCTCTAATTTGTACAATAGGCCTTTATGCCACACACGGTCGAAGGCTTTTGATATATAAAAATAATGGCTTGTGTTGGTAGTCCCTTATGGTTTAAACAATGTTTCATTAAATCAAACATGGTACAACAATACAACGATAAACAATAGGGACACGAACTCAAGCGAACGCTTATATTACTCGCCCTACGTAGTTACAAATTAACAAAAATATGATGTCGGACAAACATTACTTATAAACTATGGAACTATCTAGTTAGCGCATACAAAAAGAATATACATAGTACATTGTAAACTGTAATCCAGTGGCAAACAAGCAGTAGTTCGCTGAATATATAATTGAAGAATGTATATAAAATAAGGGTTGTTGGCATGGATATGCGTACTGAGTCAAATTAACAAAAACGACCAGATTTACAGATAAACGATTGGACACTTTCAAAAATAAGCTTGTTGGTGCGAAGAGAAAGGTTTTCGCTACCATTTAACAATATTTCAACATGTCTGTAATGTACAGGTAGTGCATTTATTGTAGATAGGCGAGCGTCTACGTACAGAGGGCAATGTGTCAAGTAATGGTCAGCTGTTTCGTGCAGGTAGCCGCAAGCGCACTGCGGATTTTCCTGTAAGTGGCGTTCGCACAGGTCAGAATTCAAGTTACTCATGTTTAGGCGCATTCTGCAGTGATGAATCTCTTCCAGTCGTTTACCACAGTAGTAATAGGCAGGTACGTTATAATCAGGAATAGTTAGATAGTGTTTGAATTCGCTGATTGAGTTAGTTGTTTTGATGTTGTCTGGCAAGTTGTTCCAAAGGACAGTGGTACATGGTATAAAAGATCGACGGTATAATTCAGTTTTGCAAGTGGGAACTCTTCTTTCTGATGGTCTTCTTCGATCATAGGGGTTAACATCAGAAATTAAAGGTGGCAAAAGTTGTGATAAGTAATGAGGACATTTGCCAAATACCATCTTGTAATATAAAATGAGTTTGTGTCTGCTCCGTCTTTCTTTTAGGTTACAAAATCCGCTTTCTTTATACAGCTTTTCGTGGCTGGTGCTGCGTACACCACCGATTATAGTCCGAATGGCTTCCAAATGTAATTTTTCCAGTGCAGTTGACCAGTACTCGGTGCAGTTGTCCCATAGGATGTCTGCATAGTCAAAATGTGGAAGAACGAAGGATTTAATAATAATAATAATGCAAACTTTTATAGCGCTATTCTAGAAAAATGTCTACTCTTAGCGCTTTACAATACATACATCGACCAAGCATACTATACACGCACAGGCAAAGAAACCGACCAAACATAACCAACAAACTATACATGCACAGGCAAAGAAAACGACCAAACATACAAAACACGCACAGGCAAAGATAACGACCAAACATAAACAAACATACTATGACCAATCAAGACGATTTGTACGTAGTTTCCAGACTTTTACGATTTAATCTGTATTTATAATATCTTAAACAATTAAAAGGGAGTCCTTTATCAGCAGCTGTACATAGATCATTGTAGGTGCAGAGTAACTGGTTTACAGTCGAGTCACCTGGTATAAAACCAGATTGCACAGGCGTTATTATGTTATTCAGCTTCACAAAATTAAAAATATGGTTGTGAACACACTTTTCAAACACTTTCCCCACACAGCTTAACAATGATATAGGTCTATAATTCAAACAACACATTTTGATCCTTTTTTAAATATCGGAGTAACATGTGCATATTTCCATAAAATATGGTATTGTCCTTCGTTCAGGCAACGATTAAACAGCGCTGTAAGCGGTTGTGAAATAACGCCGATTGCTGCTTTAAGTAGCCTATTATGTACGTGGTCTGGGCCGCATGCTTTACTAATATCAAGACTTTTTATAATGTTAATCACCTCTTCGACGCACAAATTTAACTCACTCAATTCACAATCAAGGAAAGGAACAATCGGCAGGTCATCATGTTCATTATCCAGAGTGGCCTGCTGTACAAAAAAGTCGTTAAAGACGTTTGCCTTTCCTTCATTATCATAATAAATGTTACCGTTATGCTCAATAGGTGGTATTTCATCAGAACCAATTCCTTTCTTGTCCATAAACCGTTTTACAATTGTTCACCAATCTTTTTTATTTACATTGTCTAAGTTACATATTTTCGAATCTATTTCTTTGTAATAGTCAGTAATCCGTTCTCTTTTCTTGTCGGTTACGTAATTTCGTACCTCGCGAAATAATTGCCAATCTTCTGGTAAGCTTGTTTTCTTTGCTTTGGCATGAATCCGGTTTCGTGTATTTATGAGTGACAAAGTGTCAGCGTTTATCCACGGCGCGTCTTTAGGGCTAACTGTTATCGTTCGGACAGGCATATGCTGTTTGGCGATGTTCAAAGAAACACCTGCAATTGATTGGCAAGACGGAAATGGAGCGAAATAGGACACTATGTGTTACCTATATATATAACTAGAATGAATACCCGCTTCGCCGGGTAGCCGGCTTCGCCGCGAAGAAGTACTTAGAGCCGTACGCCGGCTTCGCCGGGTCCGAACAATGGACCCGCCAAGCTTAGGTCCCTCCCAGATTCGTGGAATGGGAACAGCACGAAAATGATTCAGTGGCCATAATGCCATTCCTGACCATATCGAGTCCCATCCTTGTCGACGAATGTAACCGTGTTAATCACCTTTGGAGGCGAACTCCACTCAAACAGGACTGAGCAAGTTATGGCTTCTCAAAGGAAGGCCAGTACATAAAATTACACAAAAGCCGCCAGACCACATCACAAACAGAACTGAACAATGCACAGGTGTTGCTCACATAGAGACACACACACACACACACACACACACACACACAAAAACACAGAGAAGCCGTATCTATAGAGAGATAGATGACAGTGTATTTTTCGCGTGGCTATAAATTGATTCGACCTTTGCACTTTTACAGTGAGGATAATTTACGGGTCCAATTTACGTTCTGGACACTGCGTTGACCTTCTAAAAATAGTAACAGTAACAGAACGCCGGGAATATCCGAAGACGCTCCACTCACACTATAGTGCACCATACGAAGGAAGGGAGGTAAACGCTGAAAACCTGGAGAATATGAGAAGATAAGGAAGAGTTACTTATAATGGTGAAATGAACACAAAAACCAAAATCGATTCAGCGCTGCGCGCTGAGAGCACGTGTTGAAATATCTCATCGATGATATTGTGTCCGGGGTGTAGCTGAATACGGTGTCCAAATTTGAAAAAGATCCACCGAGAACTTTGGCTTTGGTGTGTCGGTATGGGGGCCCGGGTAGCTGAGGTGGAACCAAAATAGCTGAGGTGGAACCAAAATCGGTTCAGCGCTGCGCGCTGAGAGCACGTGTTGAAATATCTCATCGATGAGGTTGTGTCCGGGGTCTCTCTGAATAAGCCCACCAAATTTGAAGCAGATCCATCGAGAACTTTGGCCGTGCATGGCGAATACACAAATACACAGATACACAGACACACAGACACACAGACACAAGTCGTATATATATATAATGCAGAACAAACCCAGCCAGTCATCGATCTTCTTTTCAAACGCTGACGCTTTTGAAACTGTTTATTATGCATAGATTGGTCCACATGAACATCTGCATTAGTGATTTTTGTTACAGATGTTTTTTTATTTTGGTAGATAATGATATCGTTTTTGTTTTTAAATCATTTCAATAAACATTTCTAATTAACTAATTTTAAATTACGTGCTCAGAAAGGAAGTGTGAGTTCAGAAGCTCCTTTAAGCTTTATACAGGGTTAACCAGGAAGTGGGTTACATTCAATAATAGATGGGACACATCTATGAACAAAAACAAACGCGTGCCCCTAGCATTAATATAACTCGTAAGAATCATTAACACATTGATGGGATTTTCTAACCACTTTATTAACATGCATAACTAATTTTCACGAACGACTTTATGGAAGGCATTATTGGATTCCACTTGAAGAGTGAGTTATTGTGTTTTTACAACAACATCAATTGTTGCTTGATAAAATGTAGAATTGGCGAGGCGTCGGTATGCCTAGTTGTCTGTCTGTCTGTCTGTCTGTCTGTCTGTCTGGGTCTATGTGTTACTGGTCACATTCCTGGTCCCTGCATTCACACAAGCTTAAAAATCAGTGTTTACCGTCTGTAGTGTTCTTTTGGTCTTTAACAAAAATTAATACAATCACTTTTATGGCTTCATCATCCATACTAAGGCGTTACAAATGAACAAAGTACACAAACATTCTACGAATAAAAAAAACCGACACAAAGTCAAATAAAACAATTGATGCAATCAACTCGCATCAATTGATGTTGACAATAACAATCGCAGCATCACGACTGTCGATGACACACTGACTTATCTTCCCACAGAAGCAGCTGTGTTGAAATGAAAGTCATTATTTCAAGACTACGCGGGATCCTCCTCATACCCCCTCCCCCTTACCCCACCCCACCCCCACCCCCATCCCGTCACAACCGGTTAACCCAAAATGCCAGAGCAGCTGCTGTTAATGCGATGCTGTATCGATCGGCAGTTGTCCCTGACCATGTCCCGCCTTTTTGGGTGCATGAGTCTCACATGTTGATAGACATAAAAACCGGGAATCTCTTTTGCTCTTTTACAAAAGTACTAAAAGCATACAAAGAAACTCAGGCGTGTTCAATTGATTTTCATTCACTAAGTAAGTAAGTAAGTAAGTAAGTGAGTGAGTGAGTGAGTAAATGAGTGAGTAAATGAGTGAGTAAGTGAGTAAGTAAGTGAGTGAGTGAGTGAGTGAGTGAGTAAATGAGTGAGTAAGTGAGTGAGTGAGTGAGCCAGCCAGCAAGTCGCCCAGGCAGTCACTCAGTCAGTCAGTCACTTAGTCAGTCACTTAGTCAGTTAGTTAGTCACTTAGTCAGTCAGTCAGTCAGTCAGTCAGTCAGTCAGTCAGTCAGTTAGTAAGTTAGTTAGTTAGTTAGTTAGTTTGCGTATCATACACTTGCTTTACTTGGACATTTCGTAATTGTTTTGGTCACAAAAGATAAGCTTTTGCTTGAGTTCATACCCTAATTGTTTGCTAATTATTGTATCATGATATCTATTTTGAAATAAATTCTTGTTTAACCACACACACACACACACACACACACACACACACACACACGCACACACACACACGCACACACACACACACACACACAAATGGAAACCACAAAAAAGTCCAGATATCTGATTCTGGTCGGGAACCCCTCGGTGACTTAAGCCACGGACAGCTGCTCATGGAAACTCACACATCACCTAAAACAAAGACACAAGTTGATGAACAGTCTGGGGCCAATAACCCCAATAACCCTCATGGACCCATTATCTAGTTTAAGAGAAGAGGGGAACATGGGGGATGAGGATGACCGGGGGTACCGTGACAGGAGGTTTTGGGAGGGGCACTGTACAGCGGGAGTCGCACAGTAAACTGATGGAAGCCATGCAATTATGAAGGGTGCCATTAAAGTGTCACAGCCAGAGCAACGTTATTTCGCTACGTTCCGCTATTGAGATCCCGATGCACGAACTTTTATATACAATCGACGAAGATGGGGATGTTGTTGAGGTCAAATCCCGTTAAGTGCTCAAGAGTATGTATACAAGAGAATTGGAGTGTAACGTGTCCCTGAGTGCTGTTTACATGTTACCGTATTGAAATGGTCCAACAGCTGTCGAAGCTAGGGGGTTATACACGACAACTTTAATATTTCCAGAATAAACGTGACTTCTTCGACATTTCAAAAAATAAGTGAGTCTAAGCATAGTGGTCTGTTCTGTACGTTTTATTTTCAAAGAAATATTCCCGCACCTGAGGGAAATAGTTTTTGTCGTTTCCAAGAACTATGTTAAATGTCTTAAATGCGGCGGTCATTTACGCGCTGCGATACTGTACTACAACAACAAAAAAGGGTGTTTCTACAGCTATCAGTATCACCCGCAAAGATTTAATAGCATCATTACTGTGTATAAATGAGAATTGCCACACTAAAAAAACAAACAAACACGTGTCTGGTTACAGGAGATGCTTTTTTTTCCATTCCTACTTTCGTTTGCATGACCCGAGCAGCAACTCCAAATCTACTATTGCGATGACGTCAGCTGACCCTGAACCGGTCCCTCTAGACTTAAATTGTGCGTTATGTCCTCAGATGCCTCTAAACCTATTGGGGGACATTAAAAACCCTCCATCCTTCCATGGGTATTTATACCACCCCTTTCTTTCTTCCTACCTCGGGTCCCCTACCAACCCTAACATCAACCCGCCTCCCACCTCCCGCCCCCCACCTCCCTCCTTCCTTATCCCATCCTCCCTTCAGTTGAGAGTCAGCCAGCTGGATGGAGTGTTGAAAGCGGCGCACCTGGCCAGTTCTCTGTCCCGTTACCTGCCGTGACCTTGGGGGGGGGGGGGGGGGAGTCTAAGATCACGGTACTTGACCTGTAGGGCCGTGTCTGAGTCGGCCACTTCAGGACTTGATATGACGTGCAGGGCCAGACAGATAACGAGAACAGATGGATCAGAAATGCTTGAATTGAAGTTGTTGAACAAAGACTTTGTTGTATATTGGTGAAAGGAGGGTTAAGGGAAAGTTCGAAGACATGCAAGAAGACAAAATCACATATGAACACAACTGGAAACAAATTTGAGAGAGAGAGAGAGAGAGAGAGAGAGAGAGAGAGAGAGAGAGAGAGAGAGAGAGAGAGAGAGAGATGGAGGGAGAGAGAGATAGAGAGAGAAAGAGAGAGAGAGGGAGAGAGAGATAGAGAGAGAAAGAGAGAGAGAGACAGACAGACAGACAGACAGACAGACAGACAGACAGACAGACAGAGAGGTACTTTTAAAGCAGGAACTAAACTGCAAATTAATCTTCAAAGAAGCTACTCCCTTGATTTAAGGCAGACAAAAATCCAGAAACCTTCTTGCAAGGACACACAGCTGGATTCTTTATTCCGTAGCAGTAGCCAACGATTGAACTAAAATGAAACTGGTGATATTTAGAATACAGAAAATATGTCAAGCCTACATAGAAAATGTGACCATCGAGAGCCAACTACGTCAGTACAAAACAATCTTTCAAAATCTGTCATTTGATCCTATCAATTCGTTCCAATGCGTGCTCACTCATCCACAAATCTGGTAGTGGTTTCGTGACCCCTTTCCAAGAAATCTCCTATCGACTGATTCAAGTTAAATTTTTTTGCCACAAATAGCTAATAATCTTCGCCGAATTCTGACACTCGGTCTTCAAAATCCTTTTTTTCGAGTGGCTGGGTCGCGCTTGAATTGCAATGCACCGGAATCGGACAGAATGCAGCCGGGCCAACGAGGGTGAAGTCGAAATGTCAGTGGCGGCGTGATTTTAATGGGGGAAGTAATTCGCATATGGTGTGCCGGAATACACACCACCGACAAATTAGTCCCTCAGTCTGCGAGACTCTGCGTTTCACACCTGTCACGTGCAAAGCTACTCGCACGCGCACTCACCGAGTCGCACCAGGCCTCGGTGTGCCCAAAGTCTTTGTTTGATGAGTCCATCTGGGGTGCTGCTCCAGCGAAGACTTCTACCCGTATCAGTAGTTGAGGACAAAGACTATGATTATCACTGATTTGGAAGATTATTTCATTGTCCTCATTTTAAACTGATTTCTAGTTGTGATGTCGAATTTCAGTTCTTTCAAAGACCAGGTGGAAGTGAAGAACATTCCGAGTGTACACGTTCTTCAATGAACGTTTATTCTGATACCTGCTTTCATGAGGACGACATCTCTCTCTCTCTCTCTCTCTCTCTCTCTCTCTCTCTCTCTCTCTCTCTCTCTCTCTCTCTCTCTCTCTCTCTCTCTCTCTCTTTCTCTCTCTCTCTCTCAATATGACTACTCAAGAAAAATACACTCAACTGAACATTCTTCCGCTACATCAGCAGTTCTTTTTAAATGCTAGTGTTTTCATGTTTAAAATGTACAACCATGAAACACCTTCATACATCCAAGACCTGTTTGAGCGTCCTCCTGGTAGAGCGAGGCTTTTGAATTATACGCTACCGCTCCCACGCATTGATTTGTATAAATCTAGTTTATCCTACTGGGGATCGCTTGTGTGGAATATACTTCCAATGTACTGTAAAACATGTCAAACCCTTTCATCTTTTAAAAAAAATGTTCGAAAATATCTTTGTCAAAAATAATTCTCTCCCTACGCTTTAAAATCATAACTGTTACTGCATAACATCTTAATCATCATTTTATTAATCAATGAACCACGTTATTATAACTAGTGTTTTGTTACTTTTAACCTGATTACAAATTCTTAGTTAATTAGTTATTCGTTTGGCTGTTCAATACATGTTATATAAATATATAATTGTAATGTATAATGTCATGTATGTCTAAAAGGGACAGGTTGGAAGATTAGGCATTGCCTAAAACCTTTATCCCTTTGTATTAAAGTTTTGAATCTGAATCTGAATCTGAATCTCTCTGTATATCTCCCTCTCTCTTTCTCTATCTCTCTCTCTCTCTCTCTCTCTCTCTCTCTCTCTCTTTTCTCTCTCTCTCTTTTCACCCTCTCTCTTTCCACCCTCCGAGTCTTTCTCTCTCTCTTTCTCTCTCTCTCTCTCTCTCTCTCTCTCTCTCTCTCTCTCTCTCTCTCTCTCTCTCTCTCTCTCTCTCTCTCTCTCTTCAGTTACTGCATGCGCATGAGACTATGTGTCACGTTGTCTTTCGTTGTACACGTGTTAGTATATCCGTGGTTATCTAGTTCCTCTTTTCTCTTCGTCCTTCTAACCGCAACCAAGATTTCAAGATTTATTTTCAGGTTTTGGCCACAGAGGAAAACACAAAGCAGGCTTTTATTACAATAAAGGTAAATAACAGAAAACAAAGAAAGCAATAGATCAAAACAAAAACCTCCCTTTGCAAAGGTATCCGGAATGAGGACGACCTTTGCGAGCTCGCATCCAGCGGAACTTCCCAAAGTGAAAGGAAGCGAACGGCCATTTAATCAACAATGGCATTGTCACAGTGTCTGGCCGAAAGCCTTTATACTCTGCACGAGCATTCGGGGACGCGTGCCGCTACTCAATTCTCGCGTGCACCTGGCTCCACCATTTTTTTTTCTTTCTTTCTTTTTTCTCCCTTTTCAGTTTCTTTACTTCTTGTTTCTCGACGCTTCATTATAGCAACTTCAACCTTTGCGTCTCTTTGCTGTTTCTGCTGCTGCATCCACTAAAAAGGAGAGATGGCTCGGAACATCTTCATAAACTGTGAAGGAACTTTCAGTCATGAAATCATACACGTTTCAGTTACATTCGACTTATGTACGCACGACAGCTTTCCTGAATGAAAAGTTGAGAAAAGCACACCATGTGTCAGCCTTGTTGTACTATGAATTTAAAGCAAGCGGTAATATTGATATATATATAATTTGATATGTGATACAATTAAACGTTTTTCACACAGCGGGGATAACTATTTAAACTGTAGACATGTTTAGGAACGTCGATGTAAAACGGCTGAAGCCAATTTAAGCCCACGCCGGGTACGTGGCCGCCACCGCGTGTGTCGAGACTACCCTGTAAAGGCATTCACTGCCTTCGTGACGATGCTGAATTTCGACTCAAACGACCATACCGATTACCATAACGGTGAAAGGCAAAATGAAAATTGCCCGACGATGTTTGAAGCTTTTCAAAACTAGGACCTATAGGCTGTATTGACAGTAATGGTTCAGCGTTCATGGGGTTTGTACAATGGTGGATGCGGGGCAGGCTTTTCGCCTACATTTTATGACAGAGGGCGATATTTCTTTATATCCAACGGCTCCTGACCAATCCAAACAAAGAACCGATTTGCGGCTATTTCCTTTACAGTCTTGAGTCGAGCGTTTGAAACTGCCTGAGCCTGAAGGCGGGCGTAACTTACACCTCTTGGTATCAGTCTGCCTTAGAGATGAGGACGACAGTTGACCAGATGGCAAGAATAGCGCGCTGCATTTTCCTGCATATACCGAAGGCGCGTCTGCCGCGAGGGTGCCTGAGCTAAACACTGGCGGGCACTGCTCACAGCCCGGCACACGGCAATGTAAACATTCCCCGTCCCTTCACCTCGCTCGCCACCATCCGCCCTACCCTTGGTCTCATGCCTGTTTAGAAAATAATGGGGGTTTATTGTGCTAAAGAACAGCTGGGAACCGGTAGAGCTGTCGTAGGCAGTGGGACAGATACCATGGTATTAAAACCAGATCTTTTGTGTTGTAAAAGACAGGCTATGTCTTTTTTTCCCGAACAGCTGCCGTTTGCTTTGTGCATTCGTATTTTTTTTTCAATCTTTAGTCAAGTTTTGTTCTTCTTTTGTTTCTGTCTTTCTTTCGGTTATTTTTTTATTCTTTTTTGTTTAAACGTTTATTCTCTCTCTCTCTATTTTATTCTCTCTTTTCTCTTCCTTTCTTTCTTTCGGTCATTCTCTCTGTAATCTTTTTCTGTATGAATGTGTGTGTGTGTGCGCGTGGTTGTGTATGTGCGTGTGTGGTTGTGTATGCGCGTGCGTGCGTGTGTGCATGTGTAATCTATGCGTATTTAGAAATCACAGTATTTTTTTAAGAAGAAAAAAACAACTCTGCAGAGATTTGATACACCAGTCTTGCATACACACACCCAGACCAAGAGATGACCAGCAGTACAACCATGAGAGAAGTGAGACCAGTGGGTAGAGGAGCTGAGACATGAGGAAGGACACAACTGGACGGAGGAGGATGAAGAGGAGGAAGGAAGGAAAGAAAAGAGGTGAGGTCAGTGACAAGAACATCTTCCGCTGGACAAGAGATTGGACAGGTGGCTTCTTGGGAGGTTGACGATGTTTTCAGGTAGGAGGGTGGCATTGGGTGGAGAGGGGGGGGGGGGGGTGACTGGAAGGCAGGGCGTAGGGAAGTCAAGTTTGTTTTGAGGAAAGGGTCCCGTTAGCCGGCAGCTGACTGACCTCCAGTGACTGTGAAAAAGGGACAGCGACCGAGCGGTCAGTCCGGTCAACGCTGGAAATGTCCTGGCTCCTTGGAGGTAACGTTGATGTCAACGACGACAACGACAAAAAACAAGGAGATGAAAAAGAAGACGGCGAATAGCAGGAATGTTTGTGATCGAGTTACATACATGTATTTTAGTGTTATGTTCATTGTGTTCAGTTGTCTTGTTGTCAGCCACAAAAGAATTCTTAAATTGTGATTGTATTGTATTGTATTGTATTGTATTGTATTGTATTGTATTGTATTGTATTGTATTGTATTGTGGTGTGGTGTAGTGTAGTGCGGTGTGGTGTAGTGTAGTGTGTGATGTTGTAAAGCGTAGTGTAATTGAGGACGAGAACGAAGACAAAGAAAAAGAAGAAGACGGAGCAGGAGAAGAGGAAAACGACGACGACGATAATGACTACGACGACGACGATGCTGATGATTATTGTGATCGCGTCAATGTGATAATCCTGCACACACACAAAACAAAATCATGCGTATGCGATGCCATGGGACAAGGAGAAGGAAGAGGAGGAGGAGGCCAATGACGACGACAACGATGATGATTGTGGCAATCTCGTCAATGTGTTAATCTTACCCATGATTTATGCGATGCGATGCGATGCGATGCGATTACATTTACAAATTTAATCTTACCCATGATTTATGCGATGCGATGCGATGCGATTACATTTACAAATTTAATCTTACCCATGATTTATGCGATGCGATGTGATGCGATTACATTTACAAATTTACAACACTGTGTATACATTGTCTTAGAAGCGATAGAGATAGACCTAGATGTCAGTTTTAGGTTAATTCTACACCTTTTTCTTTGATGAATTTACTTCTTCTCAGAACCAATACTGAAACTGAAAACTGACAAACAAATAACAAAAATACCAGTCACAATACTAATCATGCATGTTTTACTCACAATGATGGCCCGGTAGCTCAGTTGGTAGAGCACTGGACTTGTGATCGAAAGGTCCCAGGTTCGAATTCGGGCCGGGACGGACGCGGGTCAACTTTATGTGCAGACCCAGAGACGGAAGCCATCACAATGGCACGTAAAAGACCTTGGTCATTCTGCCATAAGTGCAGGTGGCTGAAAACACCTAAACACGCAGACACCTGGGTAGCGCGACTCCGTTGCTGCTAGCTTTCCACTGGGAGGAAGCGACCCGAATTTCCCAGCGGTGGGACAATAAAGTAATGAAAATGAAAAAAAAAAAAAAATGAGACGCCAAACTCATGTCATAACAAACAAAAATTACGAGGAAAAGTCAAGCACGATTAAGCAGCTTGTCAGCGAACGAACACTGACACCAGTACAACAAATTTCACCAAGAGCCAGTTTCATAATGACGTTCTTCGCATGTGCTGTTGCTCCGAGAGCCAACTGACGGCGAAGTATGAGTCACGTGATGACAGCATCATCGGTTTTGTGTTAGAACATTTCGTACACTTATTTTTCGATATAATTGTCTGCAAAGATAATTGAGATAGCATAATTATGGGCCGGCTGGAGCTGTGCATTTTCACAAAGAAAGGTCAAATGGGTGACATTTTATTTTTCAGACATGTTAGATCTGAGTCACGATAAATCTTCATCGAATATGGTGTGTCATTTTTTATCTTAGTTCTCAACCGATTTTCTTTTTTTTTCAACAGTGTTTCACAGAAGCACAGATTTAGTCAACTGTGACGGCGATGGCTTTGACATTTGTTTGTTTCCAGCGACGTACTAGTAGGGCAAAGTGTCTTTTGTTGCCGTTTTTTGTTGTTGGTTTTTGTTTTTGTGAGTGTGTGCTCTCGTATTTCCCTGTTTGCCTATAACAACAGACAGGGGAATGATTTTACTTCAGTATGCATTTAAAGCCATTATTACAAAAGACAAAATTATTATCCAAACTGAAAGTAAATTGAAGAGCCAGGGTTAAGTCACTGTTGATTCATTCGAAAGAAGTAGAGCGGTTCACACTGGCCGGTACAACCCTTCTGCGTCAACGCCAGAATTTCTACAGGAGTTGATAAAGTGTCCGTTCTTTTACAAGAACGACAAGCTTACACACACGCGTACCCACCCGCTGGAACCCTCTTTACCCAAGGAAGCCCATTAAAACGCAGTGTTCGCACACACCACTGAGTTATACATGTTTAGTGGATAAAACTCGGTGGCACACACCTTAAAATTATTTATCTGTATGCCCTCTATTCCCGTCAATGTACCGTTTTCCACCCACCGACACGGTTGGCCTAGTGGTAAGGCGTCCGCCCCGTGATCGGGAGGTCGTGGGTTCGAACCCCGGCCGGGTCATACCTTAGACTTTAACATTGGC
This sequence comes from Littorina saxatilis, assembly GCF_037325665.1. Lineage (NCBI taxonomy): Eukaryota > Metazoa > Mollusca > Gastropoda > Littorinimorpha > Littorinidae > Littorina > Littorina saxatilis. The sequence continues at coordinate 42,113,918 of NC_090247.1, read as the reverse complement.
AATCTAGTGGCTGCTCCGCCTGGCGTCTGGCATTATGGGGTGAGTGCTAGGACTGGTTGGTCCGGTGTCAGAATAATGTGACTGGGTAAGACATGAAGCCTGTGCTGCGACTTCTGTCTTGTGTGTGGCGCACGTTATATGTCAAAGCAGCACCGCCCTGATATGGCCCTTCGTGGTCGGCTGGGCGTTAAGCAAACAAACAAACAAACAAACAAACCGTTTTCCACCCGGTTCAACATTCCGTATCCATCATCCCTCTACCCCCCCCCCCCCCCCCCTATCCGTCTGTTCCAGCTGCTGTGTCGCGTGCCGCTACATCTGGCCTGCCGGGCCAAATACGGGATTGAGGTGTCCCGAACAAGGCTTTTGATAATTTAATCACAACCAAAATGCTCCACCCCTCCCCACTTTTTCATCTTTCCCCCCACCTGGATGGAAATCCGGAACAGTGCGTGCCCGTTATTTGTGTCGCCACGTGGCCAAGCTGGAAAAGTGTGGAGGAGACTCTTTTGTCGGTGAAGGTACAAAGGGTGTGGGTTTTCACTGACTATGCACGCGCCTCGACCACGTGACGAGATCGAGCCAGACGACAGTCTCTTCCAAAGACGGGATGATCAGCCGATGTTTTGCAAAAGACAGAAACGGGACAGGTTTGGATTGGGTAGGGGTGACAGGGTAGATTAGGTCAAAAGCTTTATCTCCTTCCCCCAGCCCCCCTACCCCCTTGCCGTGTTCAGCTGGTCTTTTTCTTACGGGCATCTAACGTAACTGGTATCTGATCCAGGTGGGAGCGGAGCGGGTCTGGTCCCGTTATCAAAACGCAGGGGGTGACGTATTCTCACTGTCTCCTCTCTTTTTCTCAATCCCACACCACTGTCTGTCTCTTTCTCTCTCCTCTCTCTCTCTACTACAATGACACGTTATTTTTTACATTCTTTCGCTTTCAAATAAAAGTAAAGCACGTGGGGTTGAATTTTGCTGGAGTTCAGTATTAGTTCATCTTGAATATGTAAAGCAACATAGAAAGCATCACCGTAAGTACTTGTTACATAAACCGCGTGTACCAATACCAAGACCAGCCACAACAAAAGTGAAATGGGGTAATAGCGGTGTAAATATATTGGTGTTTAACTTGTGCTCCCTTTGACGATAAAATGACTCCTCGGCATTGTAGACTTTAAATCAATTATTTATAAACTCTTGTTTAAACAAATCATTGGGAAGTGCAATACCCGAAAAGTGAAGGCACTAGACCACTCCAGTGTCTTCAAAGAATTTAATTTCTTCATAAAGCCACCTCGATCAGATCAGTGAGTATAGTGTGAGTATAGTGTGACCGATAGCCGAGCGGCAGAAGCATTACCACAGACAGGCAACAGAAGCGTAACTGACGGTTCTCTTTGAAGCTCGTTCAACATCAAACAACCGAAGTTCAGCAAGTCAGATCGCTGATATTATGCTTCAGTGCTTGACTGATTCGCGAACAGATATGACCGCTGCCTCACGCGTCGCATACCGAAAGACTTTCGTCACAATACGCGTCCAACGAAGCGTGGAAAAGAAGCTCATGATACGAACACTGAGGCTTACCTTTGACCGGTATACTCATCGGAGGGGGGCATCGCAGGCGTCCCTTTAGACATATGAACATTTTCGACTTCAAAGAAAACGTGACGCAGGTGTACTAAGCGTGGACACACATGATAGCCCTGCGCGGCATTGACAATGGCAGCCATCCTCAACATGATAAAACGTTGCCGTTAGATGTGCGCCTGGAACAAAGCACAATTACTTGATGTGTCAGCACCCTTTTGACTCATTTAGTACGTTAATAAATGGTTAATCCGTATACACTTTACCTCTAGAAACCTCTAGTTATTTTTAGCTTTCTGTTCTAGGTAGAATATCTTAGTTAGAGACAAAGAAAAGGCACCACTTCGTTTCCCTCGTCACTTACTTTCTGAAATAGCTACCGCTTCGACTGCACAATACTCGCATGATTGGACATCCCTTGGACATTCTGACGACATAGCAGCCTTGCACGATAGTCCCATTGAGTAAAGACGTCTGGCTTTACACGTACTGAGTTCGTGTATCGTCCATGATAATCTACAATTCAGGCGTTTGGCTTTACTGAATGAGCTACCGGTACCGTCCACGATAATCTACAATTCAGGCGTTTGGCTTTTCTGAATAAGCTACCGGTACCGTCCATGATAATCTACAATTCAGGCGTTTGGCTTTACTGAATAAGCTACCGGAACCGTCCATGATAATCTACAATTCTGACGTTTGGCTTTACTGAATAAGCTACCGGTACCGTCCATGATAATCTACAATTCGGGCGTTTGGCTTTTCTAAATACGTTACATAATTATCAAGTCAGACGTTTGGCTTTGCTGAATAAGCATCCCGTATTTTCCGTGATAATATATAAAAAAAATTATGAATACAAATCAATATATTTGGCATACTAGCGCCAATAGTATCGGCAATAACCACTGATGTCAACGAGAATCATGGTGGTCTTTGTAATTTCTACTGTTGGCCTAATGTTCTTACTTCAATAACTATACAAATTGTAATTTAGCCACAATTCCAAAAACCACTGCTATCTTTGCAACTATTAATTTTGCCGTCAATTCACTGCGTAGCCGGCAGAAGGGACTATTCTTTGTGTGTTAGTGTGTGTGTGTGTGTTAGTTTTAGTGTGTTAGTGTTAGTGTGTTAGTGTGTGTGTGTTAGTGTGTGTGTGTGTTAGTGTGTGTGTGTTTGTGTGTGTGTGTGTGTGTTTGTGTGTGTGTGTTTGTGTGTGTGCAGTGTTTGTGTGTGTTTATGTGTGTGTGTGTGTGTGTGTGTGTGTATGACAGTATGTGAGTGTGTGTATGTGTGTGTGTGTGTCTGTGTCTGTGTGTCTGTGTCTGTGTGTCTGTGAGTGAGCGTGTGCGTGTGCGTATGAACATGTGTATAATGGGAAGGGGATACACAAAACCACAGTGCGTACAATAACCCAAGTTTTCAGGAGAAAAGATAAACCCAAGAGCACAATGCTTCATATTTTGTAGCGATATTTTGTTAGCCTGAGCAAAGACCCGATGGGATCTTCTATGAGCATCGCAGCATACTCTGGATATACTATACATTTGGTCTATAATAGTATATGTATAAAGAAAAACTAAACGGGGAGTAAAAACGAAAAAATAATCTTGAGAGTCCATTCCTTGTTTTCTTTTTTCTTTCTCGTTATCACTATGCTAGAGGTCAAGAAGGGTCAAAGGTTAGGAAACTTCTGTTGTCGTTGGGCTATTGTCATTTAGCAGAGAGACCCTAACCTGTTCCTCCCGAATATTATAATACAGAGAAGAAAAGGGACGCGGAGGCTGAGAAAATCTCCCAGCACATTCCTTTCTAGCGTTATCATCGTACGAAAGTCAGCTAGGGGTCGAGGGTTAGTGACCACAAGTAGTTTTTTTTTCTTTCTTTTTCTTTCTGCTGTCCGTTTTGTTGACCCTCGCTCTGTCTCCTGTGTCAGTCCTTGTCTATCTCGGTCTCTGTCTGTGCGACTCTCTCCCCTTCTCCCTCTCTATCTCACTCTGTCTCAGTCTGTGTCTGTCTCTCTCTCTCTCTCTCTCTCTCTCTCTCTCTCTGTCTCTCTGTCTCTGTCTCTCTCTCTCTCTCTAAATAAATAAATAAATAAATAAATAAAATAAAGTTCAAAGTTCTCTCTCTCCCTCTCTCGTGTCATTATCATCTTGGTTTTGTTGGAGTCTGGGAAAGTTGTCACCTTTGGGGATTGTGAGTAAGGTGCTAAGAAGATGGGAGGGATGTGCGACAATGTCCGGCCACTGTCCTTTTTTGTTGTTGACGGGTGTTACATTGGTGGGAGGTAAATCTGGTGACAGAACTTTCGTAGGTTTATAAGATAATATGGATCAGTTTATGCTATGTATTTTTACTTTCAAACTTTGTTTCGTCGATTTCTCTTATCGATCAATTCATTCACGAAAGTGCGAGCAGGCCTAGCATGTTATATGAATTCGACTTGTCTCGTCCAAGAAGAACACTCCCTTTAAATTATATTTTCTGTGAACTCTGTATCACACACAACCCCTTCATCCACCCTGCAATACATTTCTCAAGAGACAGCTTCTTAAAAAAAACCCGGAGGAAGACACAATCTAAACCTCCCTAACTCTCGGTTCCACCTGCCTCCCGAGTAAAATGACACCCCTCATAAGTCCAAGGCGTGACCCCTCGATGGAAAAGGGACAAGGGTAGAATAAAGAATTACACCTCTTCAAAAAGCCAAACATTCTCGCTCGGTACCGACACACCGACACTGACTGAGCCAGGTGACACGGCACGTTTGTGGAAAAAAGCCCGAATGGCATGAGAAGATGTTGAGAAGACATAATCTTGTAACGTGTTAGTTAGATTTGTGTCAACTATTACGCGTCTTCTTCTTATTGGTATTCGTCTTCGTCGTCCTTTACTAATTTGTTTGAATCAGAGTTCATGGATGTTGCCATGACAATGATGTGCGATTTAAGAATATGCTAATGTTGTTGTAGTTCTCGGGTGGGTTTTGTTCTTTTTTTTTTCTTTTACAAAATTGTACTTTCTGGTAAGCTGAATAGACCAGGAAAAAATGTATGTACAGCAGAATAAATCAGATCGTTTCATAATGACCCCTTCCGTAGCATGGGCATGAATTACGCCCAATCCGAATGCACAGAGCAAACCTCAAACAGCGTCAATTTACTCAACGCGTACAACACAAATACCGATACAAAACGTGTGCTTCTTCGTAAGCTGGTAGACAACCAGGAAATCTCTAGATCTGAAAGAAAATATTGGGTTATCACCGCAGTTGTAAACAAGTCGCGTAAGGCGAAATTACTACAGTTAGTCAAGCTGTCGAACTCACGGAATGAAACTGAACGCACTGTAGTTTTTCACCAAGACAGTACAGCTTCGTCAATCCCCGCGAGAAGGAAATCGCTCACCTTCCACGTGCAAAACGTAGTGAAATTAACACGCCATAATAGCGCGGTAGCGCATTGTGCTAAGAAGGAAAGCGCGCTTTTCTGTATGCTTGTTAACTTTCTGAACTTGTTTTGAATACAACCTATCATATCTATATGTTTTTGGAATCAGGAAATGATACAGAATAAGATGAAATCATTTTTGGATCGATTTCTTACATTTTTATCGTAAGACTAATTAATCTATTTTCGTTAATTGTGATCACATTTTAAGAGTAAACATGACATATGTATATATTTTTAGATTCAGAATATGATGAAGAATACGATGCAATCAATTTTAAATCTGTTTGCGAAAAATCGATTTTAATGACAACTTTAATGAGCAAACTCATTAATTAATTTTTAAGCCTCCAAGCTGAAATGCAATACCAAAGTCCGGGCTTCGTCGAAGACTACTTGACCAAAATTTCAACCAATTTGGTTGAAAAATGAGAGCGCGACAGTGCCGCCTCAACTTTCACGAAAATCCGGATATGACGTCATCAAAGCTATTTATCAAAAAAATGAAAAAAAGTCTGGAGATACCATACTCAGGATCTCTCATGTCAAGTTTCATGAAGATCGGTCCAGTAGTTTTCTCTGAATCGCTCTACACACACACCCACACACACACACACACACACACACACATACACCACGACCCTCGTCTCGATTTCCCCCTCTACGTTAAAACATTTAGTCAAAACTTGACTAAATGTAAAAACGAATAAATCGGGCAAAATCTGTGGGGCCTCAACAATCTGCAAATAGCGCATATTTACTCTAAGCGCGCAACATAAGAAATTCCGATACGGAGCTCAGGCAGTCAATGGACGTCCGAGTTGTGAACTGTCAAGCTGAGATTGCCGGGTTGTCTCCAGGGTAACTATTAGGGTAGAACCTAAAACCGTTTTCATTCTTCCTTGCCTTTCTTCAGAAACGGCCTTTCTTGAATGGCGTTCTACGCTACTATCTTGGTAACCAATCCTTCCAGGTTGAACAACCTTTGTAACCCTTCTCCCCGTCCTCTTCCTCCGTCCCCTTCTCTCTTTTTTGTCTGGCCCCCACACCTCCTCCTACTCCCTTCTTTCTTCAGCCTTGACGAAAAGGTGAAGGGATAGTAATAGGTTATTTAGAAACCAACTCGCGTCCCCACCTTCTCTGTCTTTTATGTTACCTTTCACCCATTGTATCAGGGTCGGGAAGGGGTTCTACAAGTTCTCCTACAATTAACAATAAGGACCGTAACGCCCCCGAGAAATAATTTTGGCCCCTGTACTTTTCTTCTTGAACCAGAATGAAACTGGTGGCATTGACTTTTTACTATTTTTTTTTTTTACAACCACCCCTTCCCTCCTCCTCTCTAATACACCCTTCTAATTCTTTCTGTGGGTCCTTCGTAAGATTCTATAATCTTCTCTGTTCGCCGTGCTTTTTCTATGGCTGGTTTCATTGTAAGATTCTTTTATCATTATTGTTATTATATTCTCTGTTCGCTGTAGCTTGGGGTCAATACCGAGAGGGGATTTATCAGAGCGTAAAAAGGATGATGTTTGAAGATGACCTCGACTGGAAAACCAACCACCGACAGCAGCTGGCTCCAGAGAATGACGAATCAGCATAATGCAAAGAAAAGTAGTTCAGAGTTCACGGTTTTGTGGACGACAGAGATCGGGACTGGGGTGTTCTGTTCTTTTTTTGTCCTCTTTGGTGCAAAGGCTTATAGAATTACGGAGGCGGTGTTTCTTTTATTAGGAGGGGTACCGTTGCTATGGTTTCCTTGACGCGATGTTTGAAGCATCCGGTGTGATGATTGTGTATTCATTTTGGTTTGGTTTTTTTATTCTTCGGGGAAGATGGATGGTTGGAAGTAGGTGGTTGGGGGGGGGGGGGGGGTGTGATAAGGGTCATTTACACTATCTTTTTATCTCTGTTGTTCTTTTATCTGTTTCTGTCGTTTGTTCATTTTCTTGTTTTCTTTCTTTCTTTCGTTCTTTCTTTCCTCTCTCTCTCTCTCTCTCTCTCTCTCTCTCTCTCTCTCTCTCTCTCTCTCTCGCTCGTGTATAGTCCTTGATCAGGGGTAGGGGGTGAAAAGGCAGCCCAGTGCGAGGTCGTGTCCCGTATCAGCTGTGCGCAGTCGTCAGAGTATACAAGTAAAAGATCATCAAGGTCGTCTGCACAAGCTGTTCTTCTTTCGTTACTATTTTCTGTTATATTTTTAGACAAATATTTTTTTTTCTGTCCTAATTTTGATTTTGTCTCCATCTCAGTCAATCTGGGGCAAAAAATTAATCAAATCATGTCAAACGATCCACGTGCCTTACAATGTTGTTCAAAGTACTAGAGGGACAGATTTTTTGTGACAAAGAAAACCTAACGAACTAGTATACAGATAGAAGAATATAGGTATTGCAGCTCTACGGAGGTTAAATTATTACTTGCAACATCTGCGTGTTTCGCATCAAACGGATCCCATACATTTTTTCAAAATTAAAATGTAAAAAAATGAATAAATAATAGCGGACGTCATGTTTTCATCTCTTTTTTTTAAAGCTGTCAAAGCAGTACAGGACTGACTGACTGACTATTAGGGTTTAACGTCCTCTTGGACCAGTTGGCCTATATTGGGACAGGTATTGGTAATACGCTGAAGATATATGGTGTGATAGTTTAATTGACTCGAACAAGCCCGCTGTGGCTGTCTTCTTTGAAACACCAGCATTGGGTTTGTCTCGTCAAAGTATCGAAATACGATCATGATAATCAGAGACGAGAGATGATGCATGCGTGTCTTCGTATTTCCAAGCCCTGAGACTTTCGCTGTGAACTTGGGATCTTTTTCGTGCGCATGTGTGCACACCGGGGTGTTCGGACACCGAAGAGAGTCTGTACCAAGTTGACTCCGAGAAATTAATCTTCCGCCGAACGTGGGGATCGAACCCACGCTGATAGCTACAAAGCCAGCGCGCTGCCAACTGAGCTACGTCCCCGCCCCTAGATGGAAAGGGCATCTCCGAGTCGGACAAGCGTAACAGCACTGCGGGGGTCGGCTTGATTCTTGACTCATTTCAACAGACCCGTCATGCACTTGTGGTTAGCCTGTTGAAAATGCGGAGCACTATATTTTTCATTGCTCCTTATAATTCTTCAAATACGTGAAGTCACCTTGTCAACACTGTCCAACTATGATTTGCTAACCGCTGATGATTTTCTGTATGGCAATAGAGACAAGTCAGACAGCGAAAATGCATTGATATTTGACCAGTTATTCTGGTTTATCTTATTAAGCAAACGTTTTGAATAATGAATGCATGTATCTCATCCATGTTCGAAACGACCATGTGCAATACTGTTGACATTTTCTTGTTCTGGTAGTATTCTATTTTCTACCATGTGGAAGTCATTGTGTGCGTGTGTGTGCGAGTGAGTGTGCGAGCGCGTGTGAGTACTGTTGTTAGTTTAGCATTGTGTTTTTTGTTCCTTTTATTGTTATATGATTGTCTACCATAATTCACCATTATTATTTTGACATTATTTCAAACTTGTTATATTACAATCGTCCGCCAAACTTCATTTGCTTTTAAGAGTACGCTCATAAGCCTAGCTTGTTGTGCTTCATGTTACTTATTTCATGTATGCGGCAATATTCCAATGAAATTTACTGAATAAACTTGTTTAAACCAACAGACACATTCAACTCGGATCGCTGGATCTCTCATAGTCCGAGACATTTATTTACTTCGGCAAATTTGCCAATATGGCAATAAAGGCGTCAGCAGTTTTTGGAAGTTTTAGGGATTCCTTTGCGTCACGTACTTTACCCCCAGATGAAGATTTCACACCAAATATTATTCAACATTTCGAACAAGATGGTCGTAAGTTTACCTTAGCGATGAATAACAAGGAAAAGGCTGAGCAAGGAGACAGGTGAAAGCAGTGCAGGTAAGGCTGGCCTTTACTGTCCACAACACGTGACCCAACTACTTGACTTGGGCCATTCATTTAGAAACTGCGATTGTGAGTTCCAATGTTGGGGTTTCTATGGCAACACAAAAATAGCCAAACAAATCCACAGTACGGAGAAAAGCACTAGAGAGACAGGCCAGGGTTCGCATTAACCAAAAATGTCCGGTATTTTCAATTACCGGTTTTATGCAACAACAACAACAACAAAATACCACAACACTTATCAACCGACCAGTTTTATTTTTTAAATTGCATTTGACAACTTTTTGATTCAGTTTAAGCTGCTGCGTTTGAAGTGTTTGAATGGTTTTCCTCACCAAAAGACACGTTTTTTGGTGGGTTTTCCTCTTGTTGTCTTTTATACAATACAATAACAATAACAGCACTTTATTGTCCATTAAAATATTACATAAAAATGGAAATTTTTCTT
>NC_090247.1:42079495-42094495 GCF_037325665.1 Littorina saxatilis | reverse complement strand
AAACAACCAAACCAGAAGATGAGACTGAGTGAGATGAAAGGAGGGTTGGACACAGAACACATTCTAAACAACCAAACCAGAAGATGAGACTGAGTGAGATGAAAGGAGGGTTGGACACAGAACACATTCTAAACAACCAAACCAGAAGATGAGACTGAGTGAGATGAAAGGAGGGTTGGACACAGAACACATTCTAAACAACCAAACCAGAAGATGAGACTGAGTGAGACGAAAGGAGGGTTGGAAACAGAACAAATTCTAAACAACCAAACCAGAAGATGAGACTGAGTGAGACGAAAGGAGGGTTGGAAACAGAACAAATTCTAAACGAGCAAAACGGCACCGCTGAAGTTCGAGAAAAACGTATGAACAAGACTTTGCTTGAGAAGATCGAAAGACCGAAACGGAAGTGTAAGAGGAAGATCTACTAGACTGAACTTTATTGCAAAAGAATCAGAGAGAGAGAGAGAGAGAGAGAGAGAGAGAGAGAGAGACACACACACACACACACACACAGAGAGACAGAGACTGAGACTAAGAGAGACAGAGAGACTGACACAGGTACAGAGACAGAGACAGAGACAAAGAAACAGTCAAAGAGAGAGAGATGGAGAGAGAGAGAGAGAGGGAGAGAGAGAAAGAGAGAGAGAGAGAGAGAGAGAGAGAGAGAGAGAGAGAGAGAGAGAGAGAGAGAAAACTCAGAACTCAGAATTTTTATTGTAAACCACACTGTTGTGTTTGTACAAGGGGGGAGTAGAGTTTCGTTTGTACAAGGGGGGGGGGGGGGGTAGAGTTTCCATTTCAATGTATACTCTCTCAGAAACAAGTAAGAACAAGTGCATATACAGTGCTAAGGGTTGAAACATATCGATCGGAAATCATTTACACATTATTCATTTTAGCCTAGCAGTTGCTGTCGATGCCTGAATGCATAAAATGTATACCGGGAGAGTGCCCACAACCTGCTTTTGTTTTGTGTTAGTAGTACATGTATCTGCATTGACGAGTTTTCGAGTTGACCAATTTCAAAGACATTTCCCAAGTAAGTTTCTCTTATATCAGAGTATACTGGGTACTTAAAAAGAAAGTGGTGCTCGTTTTCGTGAGGGTATCTGCAAAGTGGGCAAACATGGGAACCGTTTGCAGAGTATCTCTGTTTGTTGCACATCAAGGGTGAAACCCCAAGTCTGAATTTTGTGAACACTTTTTGGATATATGGATTGTCTATTTGGTCAAGGTACCTTTCTCTTCCTAAGTCAGTGAGACAGAGAGAGGTAGAGAGACAGAGAGACACAGACAAAGAGACAGAGACAGAGACAAATAAACAGAGTCAAAGAGAGAGACAGAGAGAGAGAGAGAGAGAGAAAGAGAGAAAGAGAGAGAGAGAGAGGCAGACGGACAGACAGGCAGACGAACAGATAAACAGACCAAAGTCGGACAGATAGAGACAAACAGGCAGGCAAGGCAGACAGACAGACAGAGAGACACACATACACACAGAGACAGACAGACACTGACGGAGAGATTGACGAATTGTCAGATTGATATTTCATACGCAAGGATATAAGTATACACGTTTCAGGCAAGGGGATATAGCTCAGTTGGTAGCGCGCTGGATTTGTATTCATTTGGCCGCTGTCAGCGTGAGTTCGATCCCAGGTTCGGCGGAACTTTATTTCACAGAGTCAACTTTGTGTGCAGACTCTCTTCGGTGTCCGAACCTCCCCCCGTGTACACTACATTGGGTGTGCACGTTAAAGATCCCACGATTGACAAAAGGGTCTTTCCTGGCAAAATTGCTTAGGCACAGTTAATAGTTGTCTACCTATACCCGTGTGACTTGGAATAATAGGCCGTGAAAGGTAAATATGCGCCGAAATGGCTGCAATCTACTGGCCGTATAAAATTTCATCTCACACGGCATCACTGCAGAGCGCCTAGAACTGTACCCACGGAATATGCGCGATATAAGACTCATTGATTGATTGATTGATTGAAAAGCCAAGTCTTAAAAACAGTCCTTCCTTCAAAACATGGTGATACATGTACTTCATTTACAACAGACAGACAGGCGCCAAGCAGGCAAGCAAGTAGGCAAAGAGAATGAAAGCAAGCATGACTAAAAAGAGGGACCGATTGAATGAAATTCTATCGGTCAGACGGTAACTTGACCGCTCAACTATTGTGCACCTGTCTCACCAGACTATCCGCTTATTGTGTGTCCCAGAGGTTGGAAAAAGAGAGGGTAAGGGATGGTCCAGTTCAGTGAAGGAATAGTGAGGTATAAATGTAGAAGTGAGAAAGTGTGTGGCCGACCAGGAAGTTTTGCTGCCGGCTAAGTTTAAAACACAGATGCTTTTTTGGTTTAATTGATGTGTATTATTAGACGGATGGTATAAACGACGATATTTCTAACGACAGACTGACCCAAGCCGGACACTTCTATAGAAGCTCCTGTCTTCTGAAAAAGCAGTAGTATCAGGGCAAGTCAGTTAAGCGATACCCCACATGACATTTTCATTTTTTTCTTCTACTTTCTTTTAACCGACTGAGAGAATGACTGACTGGGTAACTGAGTGACCGACTGATTGATTGACTGACTGACTGAAAAAATTTAAGACCCTGACAACCAAAACGGATATAATTCAGGTACATTCTTTTCTCAACTATCTTTCCGGTGTGTATGTTTTTATCTTTTGATGAACTCACCGGCCGGACTGGCTGAATGATTGACTTACTGAGTGAATCTTTGATTGTCTACCCGCCTCCCTTTGAACAAAACTAAAACAAATAAGCCCCACAAGCTGTGTCGAGTCCCAATACTAATGACAGATTGTAAGCATATGTTGTGAGGTCACTAGACGATCGAAGGCGAGATAGGATAGTAAAGTTAAGTAATGGAAATAAAGTAACAAAGTCATGGCCGAAATGACGACGTTTTTCGTTGTCACAGACTGTTAAAAACCACTGAAGTCTTATGCGCCTGATCTTGTATCACCAAACGGGACAATGACTGGGTCAGAAATCCACCGTCTATGTGGGCGAGAGAAAAACATCCATTAACATAGAGAGACTGAAACCAAAGCATCATTACCAAGCGGCTCACGTACACGGAGGCGGAAGAGGCGATTGTAAACTAAGAAGCTTGACCGCTGGTCATTGAAAAGGTTATCAAGGGAGGACCCTCAGACTCTATGGGTCACTGGGAGGTATCCCTTTCTTTCTCCACACCTCCCTTTTGCCTCCGTCTCCTTTCTCCTGTTTGTGAATGTGTGGTGGTCACTAAAGGTGTAAAGGTCAGTTGTGAATTGTTGCCTTTTTGACTGTCTGGTCAGTCAGTGGCTGGCTGGTCAGTCGGTATTGAGGTCGGGTCGTTATGCCCCCTGTGAGTTTGGTAACGGATTAGTACAGTCAGCCTGGTCTTGCCCCATCACATGTCTGGTCAGTTTTTGTTGTGCGGTGAAAAGAGACATTCTGAAGATGGTCATTCAATTGGCTGAATAAGTTAGTAACTAGAAAGTTACATGTGCAGTGAAAACCTCCTTTAAAGACACACACACACACACACACACACACACACACACACACACACACACACACACACGCACATATATATATAATATATACATGTCAATCACACACACACACACACACACACACACACACACACACACACACACACGCGCGCGCGCGCAAAAACCCACACCAGAGCAGAGACATATAAATCTATACACATATCTCCGAACAGTGATAAAATAGAATTTTCCCCTTCTAGTGTTAAACAATTGCATCATTACCTACTCTACGTATCAAGTCTACTTGTCTCACCGACATCTGTGAAGAAATCTATCTATCACTTTTATCAAACGGTACACTTTGATGCTACATATACGGTAACAGTAACTGCCTGTTCATCTGCCCCTGAAGCATAAGAACGTGCCTGTGTATTTTCATGACGACTTGTTTGTGTACATGATCCCTAATTAACCAACATTTTGATCTCAAAATTCACCCCCATCCAATATCACTTCCCCCGCCCCCCCCCCCCCCCCCCCCGCCCCCCATCCCCCCCAGCCCGCCCCCATCCCCCCCTTTACTCGCCCCCCCCCCCCTCCTGCAATCAACCAATCCCCAGCTGAACGGTCGATAGGGGGTAATTGTAAAAACAGGTGAACAGGTGAAAAGGAAATCGCTCTCTCCTTGCCTTGAGTCCCCATCAGTGTATTCGAAGGGTCAAAGACTTAATTTGTTCCGCTTATTTTACTTTAGATTGCTCTCGCTACTTGGATCTTTCTGATTAGCAGTTCAAACTCTTCCTTTCCTCAATGTCTGCTTCGCAAAATCACCGTCAGAGGGCGCATAAAAGCAGCGGGAACTCTTGCATGCAAGTCCGGACTACTCTGCTAATTATGCACCCAAGGGAGAGAAGCCAGTGTCTGCGCGGGTTGAGTCGTCCCGGGAGTCACCTCCCCTCAGAGAGACACGACTTCATTAGAAGGAGGCGGGCGATTTTACTTGAGCAGTTTTATTCTTGAGGTCTGCCTCAATTAAGATTGGAAGGCAAGGCTGATTTATTTGAAAAGTAGCCCGGGTTGTTAAAGTTTTATCCAGGACCTGGCTGGACTAGTTTCGGTGCACCTGTCTGGCAAAAACTTTAGATAAAACAAAAATGTATTCTCATTCCAACACATGGCAAGACAGCAGTATAGTTAAGACGGAGCACAAGTTATACCTTTATAATAAATGATAATGGTTATGGTTTTTGAGGTTTGAACATCGTGAGAATAGTGAGAATAGTGAGAAACTGTATTTTTTCGTTTTTGTGTTCTGTTATAAATGTTTCTTCTCTAAAATAGCATCTTTCTTAGGTCTAGTTTCATCAAGCGACCCCATCCCGCCCCATCCTTTATAACACCATCGTATTTGACCTATCTTCTAGTTAATCGGTGTTGTGTGTAAAGATACAGCCTACTTCCTGTGTAAACCACCATATTATATCTGTCCAGGCGTTGACATGGAATAAGAGCACCCTTCCACTTGGACACACACCACACATCAACAGCCTCGCTGCTATCTGCACCGACTGGACATTTTTTTCCGCATCAATTTTGCAGATTGGCATAGCATCTTCTTTTCAAGTCAGTCCTGCGCGCGGAGAAACGCTGATTAGGGGCAAAATAAGATGAACTTATTTTTGGGTCGTTTAAAAAAAAAGAATTAATTACAAGTTTCCGATTTTTAATGACCAAACTCATTCATTAGTTTTTAAGCCACCAAGCTGAAATGCAATACCAAAGTCAGGCCTTCGTCGAAGATTGCTTTGCCAAAATTTTAATCAATTTGAGTGAAAAATGAGGGTGTGACAGTGCCGCCTCAACTTTTACAAAAAGCCGGATATGACGTCATCAAAGGTATTTATCGAAAAAAAGAAAAAACTGTCCGGGGATATCATTCCCAGGAACTCTCATGTCAAATTTCATAAAGATCGGTCCAGTAGTTTAGTCTGAATCGCTCTACACACACACACGCACAGACAGACAGACAGACAGACAGACAGACACACACACACACACACACACACGTACACACACACACACACACACACACACACACACACACACACACACACACCACGACCCTCGTCTCGATTCCCCCTCTATGTTAAAACATTTAGTCAAAACTTGACTAAATGTAAAAAGACGCTGTGAGCATGACGTTGTATAATATTAGCAAATACTGCAGGAAAACTTGATCACCTAACTGAGGTGATATTCTGTGTTTTAAAAATCTGAAGCACATGCAACTTGCTATTTACTGTCTACATGTCAATTTCATCACCGAACCTGCTGCAGTCCAGTGCGGCGTGTGAAGTCGAAGTTTTAACCCTCTTTTCTCCTCTTTCAGTCTGCTTTCAGTGCTCAGTAGGCATTTTTAATGAATATAATAAGAAATGTATTCATTAAAAAAATCACATCCTGGACAGAAAGCAGCTTGGGACTTGAATGTTGGTATTTATCACACGCAAAAGCCTGACCAGATCTGACATTGTTAGCTGAATCGTTTAAACACGGAAAAGACTCTGCCTGTAATTTCGGCCCACAACGTACGGACTAAACTGTGTTTGTCAATATGTTGTCACTGCATGGACGACCATAACCGTAACACCTCACCTTGTTTCTTGCTCTCTTTGGTTTCTTCCGGTGCAGACTATTCGCAGACCGCGAAGAATGCCATGCATCAAATAGGCCAACGTGGTCGGTGCCGGAATGTAAAATGATGACCGCAATTAAACATACCAAGAGAGAGAGAGAGAGAGAGAAAGAGAGAGAGAGACAGAGACAGAGAGAGAGACAGACAGACAGAGAGACAGAGACAGACAGACAGACAGAGACAAAGACAGTGTGAACAATCACGTCAACCATCACATTTCTGTCCAGGCTTTTGTGCAAAATGAGAGCATCCTTCCATTTGAAACCATACCATTATCGACAGCGTGGTTGCGTTCTGTGCTGCATGAGAATTGTTCGCTGAACAATGTATTGAACCTGTCTGTATAACGCCCACCAAAGGGACCGACAAAAGTGGTCGTAATAGACAGGTAGCCGCGATGGAAAGGAGAATTTATATAAAATGAAATAAAATCTCGTTTGGGGTGGTCTTAATGGGCATACAGGTGCGCGTAAACGATGAAGATGGTCGCACGTGCAGGTTCGACTGTATCAATTTCTTATTTTGACCCTGGTGTCGGTTGCGAACTCAGTCCAATGACAAAAATCCTACTCAGCATAGAAACAGACAGGCTGTTGATTTGTGATGTGCAGTCCAAAATGGAATGTTGATCTCAGCTCATAAAAAACCGAGGCGGATCTGTGATAGTTTTATGATGGTTTACATGGGAATAAATGTATTTTCAATGTCTGATCACTGAACGAAAAGATAATCTCATCTCGTTTCCTGCTCTGTCTGTCAGTGTCTGACTGTCTCTGTCTCTTTTTCTCTGTCTCTGTGTCTCTTTCTCTGTCTTTGTCTCTGTCTCTGTCTCTGTCTCTCTCTCTCTCTTTCTCTCTCTCTCCAGTCTCTCTCACTCTCTCTGGTTTCTTTCTTCACATGTTATTCCTAGACCGCGAAGAATGCAATACATCAAATAGGCCAACGTGGTCTGTACCGGGTTTTAAAGTGATGACAGCAATTAACATTTTTAGAGACAACCCGTTATCCCAGGCTCGAGGGCTAATGACGTCTGTCTAGCAGAGTCTGCCCTTACAGGACTGACCAAAGATATGCTATTTTGACGACAGTGAGTACGTGTACTGAGATGGAGAATTAGCGACAGTTGCAGTCTCCTATTACATGATATATTCAATTCGCTTTTAAAATTATCACTTAAATGGTAGATTTCAACGTTGCGAAGGCTAATAATCATTAAAAAAAATTAATAAAACAAAGAGACTGCCAACGTTCCAAAATTCAGAATACAAAAATCAATCAATCAATCAATATGAGGCGTATTCCGTGGGTACAGTTCTAAGCGCAGGGATTAATTATTTTATTTTATTTTTTTAATGCAATTTATATCGCGCACATATTCAAGGCGCAGGGATTTATTTATGCCGTGTGAGATGGAATTTTTTTTACACAATACATCACGCATTCACATCGGCCAGCAGATCGCAGCCATTTCGGCGCATATTCTACTTTTCACGGCCTATTATTCCAAGTCACACGGGTATTTTGGTGGACATTTTTATCTATGCCTATACAATTTTGCCAGGAAAGACCCTTTTGTCAATCGTGGGATCTTTAACGTGCACACCCCAATGTAGTGTACACGAAGGGACCTCGGTTTTTCGTCTCATCCGAAAGACTAGCACTTGAACCCACCACCTAGGTTAGGAAAAGGGGGAGAAAATTGCTAACGCCCTGACCCATGGTCGAACTCGCAACCTCTCGCTTCCGAGCGCAAGTGCGTTACCACAAGGAAGGTAGGTTGTATCTGTGAATGTATTGTTTTGTCAATAACAAACGTTCCAACAACCCACCTTCCTTGTTTTTTTATTCCAATAATCATAGTCAGATTCAGTACCAGGCTAGGCGAACTAACTGAATCCAACTACCAAAGAACAGCCATACCCGTAGAAGACACTGCGAGTCAGTTGTTCGCCTTGATGATTTATAATTGGTGTCTTCAGTCGCGGCACAACGTTTCCCAAATGGCGTAATTATATTACTCGTTGAGCGAGCGAACACCTGTCAGTCCTACGCAGTCTCGGTGATGTGTAATCATAATGAGCTCAGCAGAGATTTCGTCATTGCAGCACGAGAGACTGAGTTGATCATTGTGCCTGGAACACGTGAAGCACGCACCTCAGACAGCTCGGAATTACCGCAAGGCTGCAGGTTAACAAACAGTTAGGCCTCGTAAATAGCTGTATTGCCAGACACTGTGACAAATTCTGAAGGAGCAAAGTTGTAGCTTTACAATTACAAACATGAAGACCTTGTAAATAGCTGTATTGCAAGACAATCGAGTATGCTTCAGAAATAGCTGTATTGCAAGACACTTTGACGATTTCTAAAATGAGCAAAACGTGTTTACAAACAGTGTGGTATCGTAAATAACTGTATGGCGGGACACTGACAGTTACAGACTGATCAATTGCGGCATTTCATTCATTCCTATGAACAGTTGCAACCTTAGTGTTGAAGTTATTTATTCACACAAGTTTGTTCGACATAGCTGGTAATTGAAGCCTCCATTAGCACTAGCAGAAATATCTGTGTTCAACGGATGCTATCAACTAAGCATATCAATACATGTATATAAATACCACCATCACCACCACAAAATTCAACCTATCACCCAATCAACCAACCAACTAATAAACAGAAGTCAAGTCACCAACACAACTCCGACGCGTAGTTAGTTCTCACAACAGGAACAAACAACCAACCAACCAAACAAAGAAATCTGTATGAGAAGAGACGCAACGAAAGGTTACACAACGGGTCGTGAGTTTATTAGAAAAGGATATAATCATATATCATCGCCACCACCGACCGACCGTCGCACGGCAGCAGACACTTTGTCTCCTCCCTTAAAGCGTGACCAGACTTGGACGCCGTTTTACGGTGTATATGCGCCGCAGGCCGTTTTGTGCGTCGCGCGGGATTTTGCCGAGTGGCCACACATCGACGACTTTTTTCACAACGCGGTATCAGTGGAGCGGAAGCGTCAAGGTCACCTGACAGGAAGGTCAACACGCTAGCGGTAATTTGCAAAGATGGCTGCGTACATACAAAACATAACTTGGAAAATGTATTCCACAGGGATTCGTGGCTTCTGTATAGATCGATAAGTTCGCCGATCTGTGTCGAAGAGAATCGGTAAGCAGCCGCCATGTTGTACTTAGAGTCTACCCACAATCCAACTCGATTTGACGGTTGACGTCATCGCTCTGGTTTTCTCTGATTGGTCAAATTTCCGTCGTTCTATTTCTGTGTCAGAGAAATTAGAACACGCTCTATTCTGTCTGCAGATAACGCTTCGCGATCATAGCCCGCCGCGGCGTGCCCCGCGGGACCATTTTGAGCATAAGTCAAATGTGGACAGGGTCAGCCTGGAGTGTCTGGACAGGCCTTAAACCGTCACCTCCGCAGCCAAAATACGACAGAGGCCAAGAGGCCGAACGGTCAATTCATGTCAAGTTCACCCCACTCGCTCAAAAATATGCAAATGAGCCAAACATACACAAAAATCTTATGTACCTACACCAGCGAATAACCTGAGACAGATTATATGCTGACACGGAATGGAATGCGACAGCTATGATAAAAACAAGAAGAGCAAACGCTCGATCGAGTCACTTTCGCAGTTCTGAATATTATATGAGGCATCAGATGGACAGGAAGAAATTGCTATTCACAACACAATGAGTCACGTTCACATAAAATTTGAGCCCGGTCACTTTTATAGTTTCCGAGAAAAGCCCAACGTTAAGTTGTGTGTTGCCGAACAGAAAAGGCTAGTTATCTCCCTTGTTTTTCTGATAACGTTCGTAAAAGGCTACAGATGTAAATACTTTGATGTAAAGAATAATCCTACAAAGTTTCAATCACATCCGATGAACTTTGTCAAAGATATAAAATGTCTAATTTTTCCTTTGACGCTGACCTGTGACCTTGAAAAAGGTCAAAGGTCAACGAAACCATCGTTAAAGTGTAGAGGTCATTGGAAGTCACGACTAAACAAAATATGAGCCCGATCGCTTTGATAGTTTCCGAGAAAAGTCCAACGTTAAGGTGGTGTCTACGGACGGCCGGCCGGACGGCCGGCCGGACAGACTAACACTGACCGATTACATAGAGTCACTTTTTCTCAAGTGACTCAACAAGCCTAGGTAGTGCACGATGTACGTACGTTTATCTATGACGGCGTACCACAGCCAAAAATGAATATTACAAAGGACGCAAAATAGTTGATTATTATGAATAAAAGAATTGGACCACAGGCAGTGACAAAGAGCTCAGCCCAACTCTCGATCTGTGACCATGATACCTTGCAAAGTGAGGAGCTGGAATTCAGATCGGGAAGTAGAATAACCACAGAATACATGGTAAATTCGTTCATCGACAGTGATAAATACCCCCTCCCTCCTTTAATCAGTTAATAACATATTTCCGGCCGTCATTCACATCTTTGACTTTTTTTTTAACTGCCAATCGAATTAATGAGAAAGCTAAGCATTTACAGCACAAGAAAGAAAGTCATCTCGGCAAATGAGCACTTTTCTTTGTTGTTATCAGTAATACACGCTTGTACTCCGTAACAAAGACCTCCGGGGTGAAAGTAAAATGGCAGCACAGGTCCGATTTACGGTCATCTTCGTTGCGCAGATCTTTCAAATCTTGCACTGTAAAGTTTTAGTTGCAAAAACTTGTACCCAAACCCACTACTAATAACTAATACCATCGGGTTCTTTGTAATTATCACTTTAGCAACGACTGACCCGCCATACCCATCAATCTACCAAACGACTGGTAGCCAAAAGGGTCTAAAACACAGGGAAGAGTGTTCGATAATGTTGCCCCCCAGCGACAGAACACAGATGTAGGTGTTCATATTTCTGTACCTAAGAGCGGGGTCACCGTCATCATGGGTTGTCGATCTTCATACCGCGAATATTTGCATCTTGTTAACCCTCAGTTGGCCGACATACTCGGTGCATATCATATGTAGCCAGGGTCACAAGTGCAAGAAAGAGGATTCTTTTGATTTCGACTGTTCTTTTCTTCATTTTCTTTTCCTGTCGGCCGTTTAATACATTTGTACACCCCCGGTATAGTTACACCCCCGGTATAGGGGTGTGTATAGGTTTCACTCGATGTGTTTGTTTGTTTGTTTGTTTGTTTGTTTGTTTGTGTTTGCATATAGATCTCAAGAATGAACGGACCGATCGTCACCAAACTTGATGAACAGGTTCTATACATTCCTGAGACGGTCCTTACTTCTTCTTCTTCTTCTTCTTCTTGGCGTTCGCAGAGGTTACACAATCAGTCCAGCACTGGTGATAAATGTTGTCGTTTTCTCCAACTCCTGTCGACTGCCGTATAGTTTGGTCTGCAAGGGAGTTGGTGACGGCCACACTTCTTTTCGTTCCTCATCTAGTAAGGGACATCGCTGTAAGATGTGTTCCGCTGTTTGGTCCTCTTGACCGCAGGCACAGGTTGGTGATGGCGCCAGCTTGAACTTTCGGTTCATGTGAGCATTGAGCCTGTTGTGGCCAGTACGCAGCCTGATGAGGTTAACTTGCTGCTCTCTGGATATTGTGTGGTAGTCATCTCTGTTTGTCCTTGGCCTCATCAATGCCTTGATGATTGTCTTCTGCTCACTAAAGCTGACACTGTTTTCAGGTTGGTCTTCCACGGCTCCTTCTTTTGCCAGCTCATCTGCCCTTTCATTTCCTGGTATCCCACAGTGTGCTGGTATCCACTGGAGGACAACTCTTCTGGTTTGTCTGACCATCTGTAATGCTTTGGCCAGCTGTGGGAGTTTGTCGTTCTCTAGGGCCTGAAGGACTGAAAGGGCGTCCGAGAGGAAGACAACTTGGTAGCAAGGGTCTGCGGAGTCCTGAACGAAGGAGGCGGCCTGCATGAGAGCTTCTGCTTCTGCTTTATAGTTTGTGCAGTGTTTGCCAGTGGCAACGCTGGATGTAGCTGTATGTCCCCCAGGGAACTGGATGAGAATGCCTGCACCTCCATTGAGCACGGCGTTAGTTGCTGATCCATCGGTGTATACATGGATCCACGCCTCTTTTGGGTACTGTTCGTCGATCAGGGCTAAGGTGAGTGCCTGTCGAGCTGTGTCATTCTGATCTTCTCCTGAGGTAACATGTGGAACACTGGTGCAGATCTGGATGCCTGGTTTCTCTGTTGCCTTGGGGGTTTCCTCTTCTTCTTGAGTCAGAGGTAGAGTGTTCTGTGGAAGGACTTCCCTGTACTGTCGAGAAAGTCTCTTGCTCTCGTGTACAAAACTGCTCCGTTTAAGCCGGTTCTTGGTAAGGTTGCTCAGTCTGTGCTTCATGGGGTGGTCGGGTAGGCACTTGAGCTTCTCGGCCTGTACCATAGTCTTGGCTTCTCTTCTCTGACAGAGGGGTTGGATGGTGGTAAGCTTCTCCATTTCCTTGATGGGCGTGGATTTCATTGCACCGGTGATGAGTCGGAGGGCCTGGTTTTGCACACGGTCAAGGGTCTGCAGGTTTGTCTTGGCTGAGGTTGACCACGCTGTGGAGCCGTACTCGAGGTGGGGTCTGATTGTTCCCTGGTATACTGTCTTCAGTATCTTCTCGTTCGCTCCCCAGGTGGTACCTGCCAGCTTCCTGAGTATGGCTAGCTTGCGCCGGGCCTTTGTCTCTGCCTGTGCAATGTGTGGTTTCCAGGTCTGCCGTCTATCAAAGGTGACACCAAGGTACGTTGCTTCTTCATCCTCTCTCAGAGGAGTTCCACCAAGCCTAATGGTTCCGGCTTTCTGCTTTGGCGACAGTGTGAATAGGGTGGTGGAGGATTTCTCCTTGTTGATGGAGACGCACCAATCTTCTGCCCATGCGTTCAGCCTATCTGCCGCTTGCTGCATTCTGTAGGTGGCAGTACTTGCGTGCTCCTCCTTGCACCAGATCACAAGGTCGTCTGCGTAGAGAGCAGCTTTGATCCCCTTGGGCATCTCAGACACCAGATCGTCGATGAAGAGAAGGAAGAGTGTGGGGGAGAGGACTCCGCCCTGAGGGACGCCATGACGAAGGAGGAACTTCTTGCTTTTGGTCTGGTCGACGTTAACTCTTGCCCTGCGGTTATAGAGGTAAGAGCGAATCCACTGGTACATGTTGCTGGACACGCCTTTCCTCAGCAGTTTTACAAGGAGTCCAT
Source organism: Littorina saxatilis (assembly GCF_037325665.1). Lineage (NCBI taxonomy): Eukaryota > Metazoa > Mollusca > Gastropoda > Littorinimorpha > Littorinidae > Littorina > Littorina saxatilis. Next base: position 42,081,076 of record NC_090247.1, on the reverse strand, counting down.
CTTTCCAGACCTTGTCAAAGGCCTTCTGAAGATCTATCCACGTGACGAAGACCAGCTTCTGTTCCTGAAAGGCATCTTCAACTTCTTGCGCCAGGTAAGTGACCTGATCTTCAGTGCTGCGGAACTGTCGGAATCCAGCTTGTTCAGGGGCGAGGAGGTTCCTGGATTCCAGGTACCACCTGAGGCGCTCGTTCACAATTCTCTCCAGGGTCTTCACAACACAGCTGGTGAGGCTGATTGGGCGATAGCTGGTGGCCTTCTTTGGATCCTTCCCTTTTTTTAAGATGGGGATCATGATCGCTTCTCGCCAGAGTTGTGGTAGCGATCCTTCTTGCCAGCTGCTGTTGAAGACCTCGAGTAGCTTGTTCTCTGCTGCACTACCAAGGTGGGTTAGCATCTCGTTGGTGATGCCGTCTGGGCCAGGGGACTTCTTCGCCTTTGACTTTTTCAGAGCTGAGTGCAGCTCGTGGAGTGTGAGTGGTTGACTCATGGCGTCCACTGTCGACTGTCTGGCAGGTCTCTCTCTTTTCTCTCTTCTTGCTTCTCTCTGTTTCTCGGGGCTAACATGGAGGTTGCTCTCAGCTGCATAGCTTTCAGCAAATTGGTTGGCAGCATGCTTTCCAGTTAGCACCTTCCCGTTCTCTTCTAATGTGATCTTTCCTCTGCTGGTGTTCTCATCATTCAACTGCTTGGTGAGCCTCCAGAGCTTTCTGCCATCCTTCTCAAGGTTCAGAGAGCTTGTTTTCTCTTGCCAGCTTCTCAGACGGTCCTTACAAAAATTGGGACCAGTCAAACACACGGTTAGGGAGTTATTGGTGGATTAAAATTATACAAGGACTTATAGAGGAACATCTTAATTGTCAAAGGGAAATAACCATTCTCACTCAGTCACTGCCACCAACTGAGAAGGTTATTTCCCTTTGACGGGGGTGTTTTTCCTACCTCGTAGGAATTTCTTGTTTTCTACGTTTTTCTTTGTTTCTCTCCTCCCCACTGCCTTTCTCTCCTTTTTCCATCATTTCTTTCGTGTTTGGAAAAAAAACTGACTGACTAACTTGATTCACCGACTGACTGGTTGGCTAAATAAATAAATAGAAGAAATATTGGATGACCAGGGATCTTGTTTGGCATCTGCAGTCGGCAAAACGCCAAAAAATAAATTTCCAATCGACAAAACAATTGCCGTCATTTTGGCACATTTTATGAACATTTTTCACGATGGACGAATGGTGACTAAATGCGTATGGCCATTTCGGCAAATTTGCTGAAGAAAATAAATCCCGGCAACATGCCTGAATGACTCATCGACTGATTGACACGCTAGTTACAGTCAATCACAAAATTACAGACTGGCTAATCTGACACCAGGCTTGTAACGATCAACAGATTAATCTGCTGACTCAGCCATGACAGTAATGTCTGACTGGGTGAATGGTCATACGTGACAACTTATTAATTGATGCGAATGACCCACTGTTCAACAAACTTCATGCGTGTACTTATTGGCGTTTGTTGTTTTTACTTTCCTCCCACCCCTTTCCCTTTTTCTGTGTTTCAGAGTTTGTTGTTGTTGTTGTTGTT